>NC_139145.1:87870571-88327603 GCF_964270905.1 Leucopleurus acutus
AAACATAATGATTACAATTCACATTCTAGGCTATTAAGCAATTTGTCTGGCAATTAACTATATGATTCCTTGAAACACTGTTATCATAATAAATAGCATTTGGGTAAAATCAATGTTGGGGATGCTATGAGGCTGTCCTAGACAGAAGAAGGGAAAAAATAGATGCTAGTGACAAAGAGAGGCAACAAAGAGGAAGGACAGCAATGAACCAGGGTGTTCTGGTTATCAATTGCTGTGTAATAAACTCCCCCCACCACAAGTTAGCAGCTAAAAACAACAGCCAACTTAATTATATCTCATAATTTTGGGGTCAGGAATTAAGGTAGGGTTCAGCTGCACAATTTTTCTGCTCCATGGGGCATCCACTAGAGTCACTAAGGTATTCAGCTGGAGGACGGGCTGATCTGCAAGGTTCAAGATGATCTATTTCATGTGCTCAATGCCTTGACAAGGAGGGTTGGAAGCTTAGCCTTGGCTGGGCCCCTTGTCCTCTCCACATGATCTTTTCTGCAGGGTAACTGAACTGTTTACATGGTGGCTTAGGGCTGCGATAATGTTTCCTGTGACGTAGAAGTGGAAGCAGCCCAGAAACTAGTGCAGCATCATTTCTGCTGTATTATACTGGTCACTATCACAGGTGGTGCATAGACTTAGAGGGAAGGAAAATAAACATCCCCCCTCAATGGAAAAGGATCAAAGAATTTTTGGCCACTTAATCCACCAAATTTGAAAGAAAAAAAGAGGTTGATGGACACACATTACACCTCCCCAAGATGCAAACTACCATGTCCATGCAGGAAAGACATTGAGAAAAGAGACAGAGGGAAATGGCCCAGTGCAAAATGAACAGTAAGGTCAGCAGAGGTAGTGCTACTGTGGTCCTGGAGGAATCTGACAAAGAGTTAAATTTACAATATCATGAAAGGTTATAGCATCTGTAACATGACAATGTCATGCTAGCTAGTACAAAAAAGTAAAACAGGTTAATATTGTGAAGTATTATACTACCCATATTTTATTCCTATAAGATTACTTCTCCAAAGGCGCTCTTCAGAGTGAGGGAAGAACACAGGAAAGACAAACGTTTATATGTTCCCATTTGGACTTCTTCATTAAGTTCATGAAGTCCATTTCACACAAGAGTGTGAGAGTCAGGTTGTTTAGAGCCAGTAAGGACTTGCAGTTTTAAATGAGCCTGAACTTATGGGGAATCAAAAATAGAGGTTATAGGGCTTCCCTGGTGGCATAGTGGTTGAGAGTCCACCTGCCGATGCAGGGGACACGGGTTCGTGCCCCAGTCTGGGAAGATCCCACATGCCGCAGAGTGGCTGGGCCCATGAGCCATGGCCGCTGAGCCTGCGTGTCCGGAGCCTGCGCTCCGCAACAGGAGAGGGCACAACAGTGAGAGGCCCACGTACCGCAAAAAAAAAAAAAAAAAGAGGTTATAAAATGGACCACAGAATAGCAAGGATAAAGATACGATTGTTTTCTCAAGAACTGTGACATGTTATACCACTTGCACAGTTACTTTTTATATGTGAATACTGCAGAGACAGGAGGCATGTGGGCCAGAGAATTCTTTATTGACACAACCAGATCAACAACCAGAATAATGTTGCAGCATGAGTCCCCCAAACCTAGTCCCACGGGCTTCTCGATGAGAGCCATGGAAGCTTTTAACTCGTGTTGGCAGGGGTGGGGTTGGGTGAAGAATAATGGATTTTCTGTTTATGTACAGGAGAGAAGCTGCCTCTACTCTCCTCCCAAAACAAGAGAAGGGGGAAAAAAAATTTTGTTGCTTTGAGATGAGGATGAAAAGGATGCTGGGATCTTACCCTAATCATCTGGATTGTAAATAAAGTCTCTCCAGGAGTCAGAGAGCCTAGAGTGTTCCACCTAGAGAGGTCTCTGGCTTCATATATTTTTACAGATATATTCCTAGGAGCTAACCTGGGTGCCTATCTCCAGATATTTGGCTTTGGGAGGGATAAGAAAAGTTGTATTATCCTTTCAGATCAGAGCAATTAGCTACATCATTAGGGAACAAATGGCTACAGATCTAATCCTTATGATATGTGAAAATGTGTCCAGGGGAAATGGAAGCCAATATTCTCTATCTTTATATCATTTATATTTCTGTGTCTCAGGAAGCTCGGCTTTTTACGACAGCACTAAGGAATCCAGGGAAGTTTTATTTCCCCGCCATGATGTAACAGTGGTTTCCTGACATGTAGGATGGCAATAAGAACACTTGCTAATCTGGGGGGTTCAGGTGGAGGTATATTTACAGGCAGCAAGACTAAGATAAATATGGTGCACAAGTCAATCAATTTTTATTGCTTTTAGCTTCATGTACAAGTAATCTGATCACAGAGGTGTAAGTAAATAGGATTTTCTTTTTTCCTCTCTAACAAGAAGTCTGAAGATAAGTAGTTCAAATCTGTACTCAATCATCAATGTCTCCTAGCTTATAACTGCTGCCTTAGTATGTGTCTTGCTGATTACAAGATGCCCACTCTACATCCTGGCATCACATACGTATTTTAATCAACAAGGAAGAAGGGCAAAGGCTAAAGGCACATGTCAGCTTTTTTTTTCCTAAGTCCTGGAAACAGTAACTTTTGAGAAGTCTACCCAGTAATTTTCAGTTATTATCTTATTGCCCATGCCTAGCAAAAAGAAGTCTGAAAAGGTAAATATTTGTACTAATAACTTTGATACCCTGAACAAAATTGGGTTTCTTTTAGCAAGGAGGACAGAAGGAAGAGCTTCAGAATCATAACCAGTAATGTCCCCCATCCCCTGATCCTCAGCCTAAGACTATGAAAATCCCAGGGGGTTTGGGAGTAGGCTGAAAGTGGAAGAGATTTCTGTTCCACTTCCTCTCTGGAACTGTGGGAGGAGACTCACTCTCAGTTTGCTGGCATTGTCACAGGATGGATGGGCACAAAGGGTAGAGTGGTGTGTTTAGGCAAAGAGAGGAGCTGGGGACTAAAAGAGGCCCCAGGTGGGGTGAAGAAGATGCAGAAGATGTGGACCTGCTCACCAGAGGCTCTGGCAGAAACAACAAGCATCAGCATATTTCCATCCAAGCCCCCCAACCAAATGTGACCAGGTACATCAGCAGCAGATGAAGTGCTACAGAGGCTGATCTCTAAAGAGCCAATGGAGGTTGGCGAAGAGCTGAGGCCAGACTATAGACCACATACACTGCCCCAACATAAGTAATGATACATAAGCTCCCCCTGGACCCCGGTACCATGGGGGGATGGAAAGATAGGCTATGAACTCTGAACTGTATGGCTCTAAATCCTGAACTGAACCTAATTAGCTGAGAGACTAATTTTTAAACTGAATGTGACTAAATTATCTTTAATCTGTAAGGTCACGATTATTTTTCCCACCATCTGAAGAAACGGTAAGTGGGGATAGGGTGGGGTCCTGAGTCATTTGAATTCAATCATAAAGATATAAAAAAGGTACATTTCTACACACTTGAGTAGTATATAAATTTAAAATCTATAATCATGGGTAAGTCTATGATTATGGTGCGAAAGGCATTAAACATTAGAAATAAGTGTCTGACCATTTTTGATATCTAAGTGAAGTGTGATGATTAAGCTAATTCCTCTGTTTAGGCAAACATTGACTTAGCCTCCCATGAACAGATGCTGTGCTTCATTCAATGGCCAGATTTTAAGTGGTAAAGTGGAGGTGCAGACTGTCTCCGGGGGGCCCTGAGCATGAGAGAGGGGACCCCACAAAGATAACTAAAGCAAGACAGCTCCTGTGCATTCAGGTTCTGAGTAAGGAGACTTACAGGGCATGCATTAGGCTGAGGAATTCTCAGCAATTTGTGGGGGAAACAGTGGACAATATTTCTGCCTCAGTACCTAGGTCACTCCTAGAGAAAGGAAGAAAGAGAATGTTTCTCAGGACCTAGCTGTCACTATAAGGAATTCTTAGGAGGAAGCAATAGAAGAGAGAGATGATAAGAAAATAACAATGATTACAAATACTTATAATAGCTATTATTGGCTATAAATTTCTACTCTGTGGGAAACATGAAAATAACAGTTATTTATCATCTTCAGTTCTCACAATGATTCCTGCAAGGTAGGTATTTTTATCCCCACTTTTGCATATGAGGAAACAGATTCAGGGAGATTAAAGGCACTTTTAACCAGTGGTGGCCAGTGAGTCCAATGCCAAAGCAGGGCTCTTTTCACTATACCAGTACATATATGGTTACTGCACAGAACCAGGGAAACAGTCTTTGGTCATTTATCCAAATCCCCTCACTCTGAAAGTGGGGAGAGGTTGTAAGAAACAAGGACTGGTGTTTTGCCCCTTGTCCCTAAATACCCCACCTCCCATTCTTCTCAAAAAGGCAGTGCCCGAAGGTGCCTGTGCTTACATCTGGGTTCCTAACCAACAAAATCTGGGTTCATAAGTGGGAGGAATAGCATCTTCAACAGACAGTTTTGTGGTAACAGCAAAAGCCTCTTGATTCCTAAAAGATGCAGTCAGTCTTCCCGGTATAAACACAGTGAACTTTCTGGAATTCATAACCAATTACATGTGCATTGGGATTTTTCCACTACATTCTTTGAGATACTCCCTCTCAAGCTCATAATAAGTGATGTCACCCCTGGGGGGACCACCAGGGAGCACAGGGATTTCATGTGTCTTAAATCTGTGTCCAGATATAGTGTAACTAAGTCATATTACAGTATTTATAAATACTTAACTCATTATTTTCTTTGGATGACTGGAGTGTAGCACTAAAAAAAAATCCGAACTTCAATTTTTGGTTTATTTCCCAGAATAGAACTCATTACATCCAAAGCTTTATGAGTCCCTTCTGGAAGATAAGGACAGATCACATCTTACTCACCACAAGGAAAACAACCATTGAAGATACCCTGTGGCTTACATCTCTTATATCTAACTTCCTCCCTTTGTCCAAATTCCTAAGGTTTCCATGGGGTGAAAAGATAGGGGAGTTTGGATGGGAAGGAGAGAATTACAGTGCAGGACAAGAAAGTTTATGTCACTAGCTGACTCAATTTAAGAGGATCTGATGCTTGGGAATTGATATTCCAAATATTTTGAGCTTTTCATATAAAAAAATAGAAAGAATGTGGTATTTATTGACATGTTTCATGAACTAAATTTAAAACTTTGCTGTCAGAGACTCTTGAAGTAATTTATAACTCGGCCCACACTGAAGTGTCCAAAAATATGGATCTATAATGGGATAATGTCATCCCTTGTGCTGCCCACAGGACCCTCAAAAGCGATCTTGTAAGAAGGGAATAATCCCAAAATGGCAGGATCAAGCCTGGTCTTGCTTTCACAGCAGGACGAGTCACAATGTTTTAGGGAGTCAAACACACCTGAGCCTGATCTGGGCTGGATCTGGCAGATGAGTTCTGCTAGAAAGAATTTCTGGAGTAAACTGAAGCAAACTTAGCTTGGTGGGACAAGACCATAGCCAAACAATGGGTACAGAGAACAGATTCCAGTCACCTAGAAAAGGGAATGAAAAGTGCTGGGTGGGGTTTAGGGCAGGATTCTAGTACCAGTAGGACAAAATAAGAAACCAAAGCAAAAGCCCAGTTATAAGCAGTGTACGCCACCAGGGTGAAGGGGAAAGTCTGCAGCCTTGTAAGGCCAAGACCGCCTGGAAGCCATTCTAGGTGCCCAAGACCATGCCACAGCTGGGAAAGAGACATTTAATAGGTTCATGAGGTTGGTTCATGGATGGATGAGCAAAGAGATTGCTTCATTCCACAACTCCAAGGGGCATGTGTATGGTACCCCTTGGCACTGCCCAGCGGACAGGATTCAAAGGGAACACAATGTGAATGGTGTCCACTGGAGTCATCCCATGTGGTAGCCCTGAGCAGAAGATACCTAGTCCACACATTTAAGTACAACCCTTAGCCTGGTGCATATAGAGCAGAAGGTACTGACTGTATATTTCTATTTATTTGTGCACATTTGGACTGATTTAGAAATAATTCTAAAACCTCTTGCTCCACGTTGAGCATAGCACGTTGCTGAAAGTGAAGAGGCAGGGAAGCAGTTCTGTTGAAGCAAAATTTATTTGTTGGAGGTAAGGGTTGTGACTTGAATACTGATGTGTTTTGTTTCTCACTTTAAATTTTTTTTTTTTAGACCGAGGAAGAACAATTTATCTTTTTTATTATTAAATTTTTTTTTCTCTTTTTCAATAGATTTTATTTGTTTGTTTGTTTGTTTATTGGGTGTGCTGGGTCTTCCTTGTTGCATGCAGGCTTTCTCTAGTTGCGGGGAGCGAGGGCTACTCTTCGCTCCGGTGCACGGGCTTCTCATTGCGGTGGCTTCTCTTGCTGTGGAGCACAGGCTCTAGGCGCGCAGGCTTCAGTAGTTGTGGCTCACGGGCTTAGTTGCTCTGCGGCATGTGGGATCTTCCCGGACCAGGGCTCAAACCCATGTCCCCTGCATTGGCAGGCAGATCCTTAACCACTGAGCCACCAGGGAAGCCCTCACCTTTAAATTTACTTGTACAAGTTTCTCACATGAGCCTGGAAATATTTACACAAGGAAAATCAGCAACCAGCTAAGCAGTGAAGCCAAGCCGGCCTGAACATTTGAACCCAGGGCATTTCCTTGACAGAGACAACAACATCTGGCTAATGGAGCATGTTTATTTCCTTCTATTGCTACGTCTTCAGAGTGTGCCTGTCTGTCACTCCTCACATCAATAAACTACATTTTTATCCTGGTGTCCAACTCACCTTCCACTCACCCTGGAATGATAAACTACAATCTGAAGAGTTGTAAAGGTTTGCCCAGAAAATAATTCTCACTCAGATTTTCTTCTGGCTTCTTGTTTGGCCCAGAATCTGAAGCTATAATTGATTAAGGTTGGTCATGACAGCACAAAGCTAGAGCTGTGATCACTCAACATCCCTTCATCTGAGAAAATAAATCAAGGGCAGCAGCACCATGTGGCAGGGAAGTAAGGTATCCCAGAGCTATTTCTGTGCAAGCTAGGAGAACAAGTCAGTGTCCCACAGAGCTTGAGTCTCTCAATTTCATTTTCATAATCAGGTTAGCTGCTTTTCAAAGATGCACTGTGACACTCACATAGGGGAAAGCTTGTGTTACTTGGCTCAGCTAAATACGCTGACGGTGAAAGGGTTAGGAAGGCACTTCCCCCTTTTTTTTCCTTAGTGAATTGAAAGGCACTTTGAAAATATATTTAGTGTCTTTGAATTTTTCTGTGCTCACTGCTGGTAGCATTTATAAAAGCCACATGGTGATAGAGAAGCCTCGTTCCCAAAAGCAAGCTGAGATGAGTGAAAATAATGATCTAAATAAATATTCTGTCCTGGTTTGGATGACAAGGCAGGTTGAGATGACAGCGGATCTCAGTTATCAGAAACCTAGGACTCCCCTTTGAGGCCTTCCTCTTCCTCTGTACCCCTTTCAATCCTTTATGAAGCCCTATTGATGTTACCTCCTAAATATCTCTTGAATCCATCCATTGTTTCCATCTCCACCACGAATACCTAGACTTCAGCTTTCCCTTGGACACACACACACACCCCACTCCCAATCCATGGTCTCCTTTCTCTTATTCCTGTGCTATCATAGTCCGTTCCTCACACGGTAGCCAGAGAGGTCTTTTTATAACATCAATCAAGATATGTAACTCTCCTGAATCAAATCCCTTTATTGGCTTCCTTTCACACTCCAAATAAAATCTAAACTCCTTACCACAGCTTTCAAAGCCCTTGATTAACTGACATCTGCCTCTCTCCATTTTCATTTCCTACAACTCTCCCATCATTCATGTTGGTCCAAACACACTGACCTTTATTCTGCTCCTTCTACTTGGCACTTCTCTCTCTGTCTAGAACGTGCTTCCTTCTGATCTTGACTCCTTTGTAACACTCAGGTAATCTGATTTAAACGTCCACTCCATAAACAGTCCTTCCTGATCACCAATAGATTTTCACTCTCTGACAAATCTGTCACATTTTGTAGATTACTTAATCATTTATCCATTTGTTGTTAACCTCCAACAGACTATAGGCTCCAGAAGAATAGGTAGCTCACCCTTGTGCCTAATTTTAACCGGCACCTAGTAGGCATTCAATAAACATTTAGTAAATGGAATGAAGTAAATGAATGAAGGAATGACATTCTGGTTTTAGCCCCTGACTCCAAGGTGCTGGAGTTATTGTCCTAGTTATTAGGTTAACCTGCTGCCCAGTGTTACATTATCTGGCTTTCCTCTCAGACAATTTGATATTTCAGTTATTTCCTGAAAATAACTTGGAGATGCCCCTGATTTGTCCATCTACTGCTTTGATTCCTTGGATACCACTCATTCTTTCACGTTAAGCAAAAACAAGTAATTGTTGCAGAGGTCTCTGTATTTTGCAGCTGCTCTTTTGTAAGATGCACTTTTCCCAAATAAAACAATTTTAAAAACAAAACAAAATAAAAAACTGTCCAAAAGACAATTTGGTATTTTAGTCACCTTCTGACCTATTCTGCTTTGACTGAGTTTGGCTTAAGACCGTGGACTGAGCCTATGTGTGGGGGCCTGACAATGAGTACCTATGATCCTTATCCAGGTTTACTAGCTAACAATGGAAAAGGATGGTGCAACAGATTAAAGATTGTCACAAATTCATTGACCCTAATCCTCGGTATGTGTCTGGGAGAACATGTCTACTCCCCATGGATCTGGGTGTGTTCTGTGACTGCTTTGGCTGACGGAATACATTGGAAGTAGTGTTACTGGCAAAGCCCATCAACAATTCCCAGGAAATAAAAATCGGACTTGGGTAATAAAGTCTAATTTATTTTCCTTTGTGCTTAGTCTAGTTTCACTTGCACATAGGGTACCACGTGCAGAGGCCTTGCACCCAGCACTTCAGACCAGAGTTCCTGGTGCAAAATGGCTAAGGTTAGCACTGTAGCTCAGCAGGCCATGTGCAAAAGCACTGTACATGACACTGCAATTCAAGATGCCCTAGGGCCCCCCTTCATACCAGACCCCTCCCTCAGAACCCAGTCCAGCAAGTACATGAAGCAGGAATCATTACCAGCAAGGGCCCAACAACCTGCCAGGAAAAGAACACCCTTTGAGACAAGTCGCCCATGGAGAAGGAAGGTTCATCCAGATACACACCCCATTTACCACTTGTGATCTGTATAACTGGGAAAGTCAAAGTAAGTGTTGAGGAAAGATCCAGAGAGGCTTCTGAACCTGATTAGGGGAAACTTTCAGACCCATGACCCCACCTAGGCTGATAGCGAGAGCCACCTCAATGTACTCCTAACAGGTGAAGAAAAGGCCACAATCTTTTCAAAAGCCCAAGAGGAAGCAGACAACAAAACAGAAACGATGCAAGTCATAATATTTTCAGATGGGGGAATCAAATGGTGCGGGATAATGAACCCAGCTGGGACCACTGAGACAATGGAGAATGGGGTGGAAGACAGAGACTGATCCATTATAAAAATATGATCCTAAAGGGAATCCAGGCAGCAGGAAAGAAACCTGTCAATTGGAATTGAAGGAAATCCATCGGAGCCAACAGAAAACCCTTCGGCATTCCTAGAGCACCTGAGGGAATGTCTCCAAATCTATACTAACAATGGCCCTGTGTAATCATCAGAAGGGAACACAATCCTGAGGTCATATTTCATTTCCCAAAGTGCTCCAATATTAGACATAAACTTCAGAAACTGGAAATAGAACCAGATAACCCTATCTTTGGCTGCGATTGCCTACTAGGTGTTTAAAAACAGAGATATAGAGGAGGAAAAGTCAGAGGATAAAAAGGCCTGGATGTAAACCCACCTTCTGGCCGTTGCCCTCCAATGTCAACTGGTAGGTACAGGAACCTTGACTAACTGCCACGGAGCCTCTACTCCAATGAGTGACCTCTGCCCCCCACTGAGGGACAGCAGGCCAAGGAAACTAGGACCCGGTCAGCACACCATATGTAGACAAGAGGGACACTGGAAGAGAGAATGCCCTCCTCACCCCCAAAGAGGGACAGAATTGGCAGTTCCCGGCCACTCCCCTTGAAGGCAGATGGTCCAAATCAATGAAGGATGATGGGCCCAGGGGTGTCCTAAGCTGGCACTTCAAATGACCTCTGAGGAGCCCTGGGTGATACTGGAATAGGGAGAAAGCCTGTTGAATTCTTAGTCAACACCAGTACCACTTACTTGGTTCTGAACACAAGATCAGGCAAACTCAGTCATTATGGGGCTATCAGGGAAGGCCCAAGAATAGGCTTTCATAGAGCCACTAGAATGCAAATTGGATGAACAAACTCTTACCCATTCCTTCTGATATGTTCCCAAATGCCCTATAACCCTTCTAGGAAGGGATAGCTTACATAAATTGGGGGCTACTATCCACCTGATGGAAGACAAACTGGAGATTGCCGTCCCCTTAGACAAAGGGCACAAGATGATAATGTTAATGGCTGAGGACAAATCTCCCCAGCCAGAGCAAGTCAACTTCTACAGAGTAAATCCTGAGCTCTGGGCCCAGGGACAGGTAGGATGAGCTGTAGGAGCTGGTCCCATAATAGTCCATTTAAAACCCAGACATACATGGCTCAATAGAAAACAGTATCCTCTCTGTCAGGAGGTCTTTTGGGGCATTGCTCCTGTTATACAGGGCCTAATTGACCAGGGCCTATTAGATCATGCCAATCAGGATGTAATATCCCCATTCTCCCTGTAAAGAAACCCAATGGGGAATACCAAATGGTGCTGGACCTCAGGGCAGTCAAGGAAGCCATCGAGGATATACATCCAGTGGTCCCCAATCCCTACACCCTGCTGGCCACTCTACTGTACACTAGCACCTGGCATTCTGTATTAGATGTAAGAGATGCCTTCTTCTGTATTCCATTAGCCTCAGAGTCACAGGAAATTTTTAGTCTTGAATGGAAGGACCCAAACATGCAACAAAAACAACAACACTGCGGGACAGTCCTTCCCCAAGGGTTCAAAAATTCCCCCACCATCTTTGGGGAAACTTTAGATAAAGACCTAAAAGATCTACGTCTGGAGAAGGAACCTTCCTCCAGTATGTAGATGACATTCTGATGGCCAGTCCTACTAAGAGGCCTCTGACAAAAATACTGTAACCACCCTGAACCACCTGGCTGATAAAGGATATACAGTGTCCAAGAAAAAGGCTCAAATATCACAAACTAGGGTGACCTATGTAGCATTCATTTTCACAGAAGATCAGAGAAAGCCATCCCAGGAAAGGAAAGAAGTCACTTGCAGCATTGCCCGTCCTAAAACTAGAAGACAGCTGAGGGGTTTCCTGGGGGATGGCCTGTTGGCCGCATCTGGATCCCTAACTAGGGTCTAATAGCAAGGCCTCTATGTGAAAAGTTGAAAGGAAAGGATGATAACTTTTGAATGGAACCCAGAATGCAAAGGGATCTTTCAAGAATTGAAAAAGCAATTATTTCAGGCCCTTGCCCTGGCCCTCTCAGATTTAGCTACATCTTTTGATATTGACATTCAGGAGAGAAGGGGAATCACCCTCAGGGCGTTAGCTCAAAAACTGGGACTCCTCACTCAGATGATGGCTTATTTTTCTGAAAAATTAGATCAAACCACTAATGGATGGTCTACTTTCCTACAGGCAGGAGCAGCTACTACCACCCAGCTAAAGGAGGCTGAAAAGTTAACGTTTGGTCAGCCAGTCACTGTATAGACTCCACCAGGTTCAGGCTTTAGTAAGTTCTAAGGGAACAGAATGGCTGTCCCCCAGAAGGTCGATTCAAGGTCAGGCTATGCTTTTAGACAACCCAGTGGCTACCATAGAAACCTGTCACATGCTAAATTCTGCCACCCTGCTACCCACAGAAACGGAGTCCCCGGAGCGTGATTGTATAGAAACCGCAGTCACGATTGATTCCAGTCTCCCAGCCTAGGAAGTAAACCTCTCTCAAATGCTGAAGAGGAGTTGTTCACAGACAGGAGCAGTTTTATGAGAGAGGGAAAAAGGCTGGTGGGATATGCAGTGGCCTCCCAGACCCAAGTCATAGAGGTGGGAAGCCTACCCCCAGGGACTTCTGCCCAAAAGGCCAGGCTGATAGCCTGCACCCAAGCCTCAGAGCTCAGGACAGGGAAGATTTTAAATGTTTACACAGACTCCCGGTAGGTGTATGCCATCCTACGTGCACTCAGAGCTATTTGGAAGGAAAGAGTTATGCTTAATGAGGAGAATAAGCAGGTGAAACATGGCTTAAACATATTGAGACTCCTAGAAACAGTGCAGCTTCCAATAAAGGTGGCAGTGATTCATTGTAGGAGTCACCCAAAGTGGGATGCAGAGGTAATAAAGGAAAATAACAAAGAGGACACGACTGCCAAAAGGGTGGCCCTAGAACCACTAACTTGGCAACTACCTCTCATACCTCAAAGGCCAGATCCATCCAATTACTCCCCAATCTACACAAAGGAAGAATTAGACAAAGCCTGAAAACGGGACTTCAACAGAGATCTAGGAGGCCATGTGTGGCTAGTTAATGATCATGGGCAATACTTCTTTCCCCAGGCTACAGCTTGTCAAGCCATCAGGGAGGCTCATCAAGGAAATGACTACAGGAGGGAAGCCCTATATAACTGGCCAGTTGAGGTCATGGTAATTCCTGGGATGAAAAGTATAACCAGTTGAATAGTTGAGACACACCCCATCTGCACAATAAACAACCCCAACATTAGACACCCCCACCTGGAGAGGTCCCCAGATAAGGCCCATTCAGACCAGACGAACATATCGTGGGGAAGATTGCCAGAATGATTTCACTGTCATGCCAAGAGTACCGGGAAATTTCAGGTATCTCTTGGTGCAAGTAGACACAACTTCTGGACAGACAGAAGCATTTCCTGCTAGAACTGAAATGGCAGCTGAAGTGGCCAAAGCATTACTGAAAGAAATAATCTCCAAGTCTGGGCTTCCAGGATCCCTACCAAGTGAGAATGATTTAGCATTTGTGTCTCAAGCGATGAAGGGGATAATCAATACCCTGGACATAAAATGGATCTTGAACTCATCCTGGAGACCTCAATTGTCTGGGCAAGTAGAGAGATTCAATTAGAACTTGACACAGGCCTGAGCCAAGCTATATCAGGAAACCCAAGAAAATTGAATTAAGTTGTTTTTGATTGTCCAGCTCTGCTTGTGGTTAACCCCAAGGAATAAGTTAAAGTTAACTGCATTTGAACTCCTGTATGGTAGATCCATTCCCCAAGCCTGAGAAAAGAGACCCGTTAAACCCCTTGAAGTGGAACAACTCAAGTATGCCCTCAGGTAGGAGCAACCATGAAAGGTCTCACTGAATATGGTAACCAGGTGCTGTGTGCACCCACTGACCTGCCTCTCCACCCCTTCCGCCAGGAGACTGGGTGCACCTAAAAACCTGGAAAACTGTCAGCCTGCAAGACCCACTCACCCCAAGTGGAATGGACCCCACCTGGGGATCCTAACCACACATGCTGCCCTGAATGTGCAGGGGATCATTCCATGGGGACATCACACTCAAGTGAAGAGGGTCCTGAGCCCCAACATCCGGAAAGACAACCTGGGGCCATGCCCCCCCTTGACCATTTGTGTGAACCTCTGACCTGAGGCTTCTCTTCCGGAAAAACAACGAAAGTGTGACCAGGGAGATTCAGGCCGTGGCAGTGAGCCTCACCATCAGGGCACACTTGTGCCTACAGGGGAAAGACCTAGATATCTTCATTTTTAGGAAAAATTTGACTTGTGACCATTATTCTCTTGCTAATATTTGGGCCATGTATCTTAAATTGTCTGGCATTCTTTGTCTCCGAAAGGTTAGACAAATGGTGGTTATGACGACACACAGACCCAGCAGGAAACAGTTTCAGAAGACTACCTCACCCCTCAGCACCCCTCAATAATGAGGGGCAGGACAAATGGCGGAGGAGGGACTTGTTACCATTAACAATTCTTGGGAAATAAAAGCAGAATCTGGGTAATAAAATAAAGTCTAACCTTTCTTTCCTTTGTGCTTGGCCCGGTTTCACTTGCTCACAGGGTACTGCGTGTGAAGGTCTTGCACCTGTCACTTCAGACCAGAGCCCCTCACGCCAACCGGGCGCTCCCGAAACCTCAGCCCCATGCGACATGTGCGCAAGCGCTGTGCACGACACTGCAATTCAAGATGGCGGCGGCTGGCCGAGCGCAGGGATACTGTGCCGGCGCTTTGGTCTAGAGCGCGGGCAGCAACACACCTGCGTCCGACCTGTGAGAACTCCGCCTCCTCCCTTCCCCAAGGAAAATAAACCTATAAAGCAGCCGCACCTGGGGCCTTTTAGGGGCGAGCATGTACTCTAGCGCGGAGCTTGCACCTCTCTGTTATTTGATCAAAGAATAAAGCTTCGCTTTGCTTGTGGATGGAACTGGGTCTCGTTCCTTTGGCAGGAAGGACACTGGGCAGGAGGACCCTTGTTGGGAACCGACCCTGGAGGGTTGGTAACAGTAACACTGTGCCAGTATCTGGGTCCAGGCCTCTTAAGAAACTGGTAGGTTTCACTTCCCGCCATGGGGAACACACTCTCTTAGAGCCCTGAGCCACCATGTAGAAAGTTCAACTACCCTGTGGAAAGACCACGTGGAGAAGCTCTCAAACTAAAGGAGAGGGAAAGGTGCCCACCTGAGCCCAGACATCAGTCAGCACAAATAAGGCACCAGACATGTAAATGAACCCTTCTTGGACCCTCCAAATTTAAACAGCCACCAAATGAATACAATTGAGTGATCCCAATCAATGTCCCATGGGGTAGAATAATTGCCTAGCTGCGCCCTGCTAAAATTCCTAACCCGAAGATTTTTGAGCTTAATGAAATGGTTCTTGTTTTAAGGAATTAAGTTTTGGGTTGTTTGTGAAGTGACAATAGGTGAGAGGACAAGCAGGTAGATTGACTTCTTTGCTTCCAAGAAAGCATGACTCTCTACTCCTTTAAAAAAGATGGTTGTAATCACTTAATGATATGACTGATATGCAAAGAAACTATAATCAATGCTTAAGAACGAGGGTGATGAATGGTGGCTTCACAAATTCAGAAGCAGATTCCTGGCTGTTTTCTAAGAGAGCCAATCTAAACCACAAAAATATCAAGAATATCTCCTCAGGATGACCTGTAAATAAAAAATACCATCCTAGTATCTAATTTAATTCCAATCCAATTTTCTTCCAGGCCTGTCTAATGAGTCTACCCAGATAGTGTGTAATGTAGTAATTATAGGTGCACTTTATCAGATGCTGATTCAGGATCCAATCACAATTTCTAGGTTTGTTTGAGGATGTACAGCATTCTCAGAATCGAATCCCAAAGAAACTTCCAGCACCTTCTACCAACCCATCTGCCAAGCCCACTAACAGCAGATAAGAGAAAATGTTCAGCAATTTTTCTGATGTTGTCTGAACCTAATATGCACAAGAATATAGTTTCTGTCTGTTTTAATCACCGCTCTATCTCCAGTGCCTAGAACAGGGCCTGGGACATAGTAGACACGCAATAAATATTATTGATAAGATACATCATTGCATTAGAAAAAAATTTAAAAGACTGTTCTGGGAGAGGTATTCACTCTCTAAGTTTATCAGACCACCAGCATCTCTTCAGAGCCTGAGGAATGAACAGCTGCTATTCAGAAGATTATAACACCAATATATTTCACTTTAAAATTTTATAGTATTTAAGATATTACAAAAGGGGAATGAAGAATAACATAACTAATACCGATGTACTACCACCAGCTTAAGTGACAACATATTGTCAACAATGCTCAGTTCACCTAGTGTGGCCCTCCCCAGGTGACTTCCCCACTCTCCCCTGCAATGTAACCATTGGACATAATTTGGTATTTATCAATCTCATATTTTTTTGGTAATTATATGGATATATGTCTTTAAGCACCAGTAGTATTGTGTTGCATGTTTTTTTAAATTATCAATTGAAATATAGTTGATATACAATATTATGTTAGTTTCAGGTGTACTACATAGTGATTTGACTTTGCATATATTATTAAATGATCACCACAATAAGTGTACAAACCATCTGTCCCCATACAAATTTATTACAATATTACTGATCATATTCCTTATGCTGTTATGTTACATCTCATGGTTTATTTATTGTGCATATTTTAAATTGTGTGTGTTATTGTACTGTGTGAATTCTTCTGCAATTTACCTTAGTCTACATTTAAGTGTACATCCTTCTAGAAGTTCTACACACATACTTGTGCACACACATATACAGACATACTATACATGCTACTTCGTAGCCTCATGTTTTTCTTTATGGTTTTTTTGTTTTTTGTGTGTGTGTGTGGTACGCGGGCCTCTCACTGTTGTGGCCTCTCCCGTTGAGGAGCACAGGCTGCGGACGCGCAGGCTCAGCGGCCATGGCTCACGGGCCCAGCCGCTCCGCGGCATGTGGGATCTTCCCGGACCGGGGCACGAACCTGTGTCCCCTGCATTGGCAGGCGGACTCTCAACCACTGCGCCACCAGGGAAGCCCCCTTCTTTATGTTTTTTCATCCTAAAATATTTCACAAATACAGAAAGTAATAGAACAAACACCTTTGGACATACCTCAAGAAGTAAAACATTGCAAATATACTAGAAGCCTGCTTGTACACTTTTTCCACTGTGTTCACCTCCTTCACTCTCCTTCCTCTCCTCCTCCCATAACCAGAATTTGTTAATTATTTTATATCCCTCTCCAAATATCTAATATTAGTTTTTATTATTTTAAAACTTTATATAGCATCCTATTCTAGAAAGGAAAAGAGAAATACTGGCTTTTTGAGGGTCCAGGCTTTCTGCAGGGGTGTCAGTTCCAACTCCCCACCTGACGAGGGCCCCATGCCTAGTCTGAGGACCCATTCACAGCCTAGTCTCCAGATTCCTCAGGACTTGAGATGCCCCAGGGCAGCCTGTAGGCATCACCACCGGGGATTTTCTCTCTCTCTTCCTTTTTGACACTTGAGGATTTCCATTGTTTTATAGTGAGCTCACGTATACATTTAAAATGATGTTTATTTTACCTTATGCAGCATTTCTGGGTGTTTGTAGCAGGAGAGTTTTTCAGAATATCTAACCTGAGAAATTTCTGGAGGTAAAAGTCTCAAAATATTTCCTAAATATTCTAAAAATAGTGTAGTCAACGCAAGCATACAATCATCTCCCATAAGAATCTCACAATTTAAATAGCTGACAGATATTTATGAAACACCTGCTGGAATTTTTTTAGAGGTGTGTCAATTTCATTTAAACAACTCACTTTGTTTCAGTGTTAATGCATTCATATGATGGTTTTTGTTTACATAAATACATTTTCTATAGTTATAAATAGAGAATAACAACACATGATTGTTGTAGGTAGGTTAAAAAAAAAAAAACCTAACAAACTTTTCCTTTACTAAGGTAAAAAGAGAGGGAAATCTTTCAGAGGCAATTAGTAGAGTGGTTAAAAAAAAAATGTAAAAAAAAAAAAAAACAAAGGAGAAGAAGAAGAAAGGGACAGTCTCCAAAGTGGTTAGACCAGGTTTAGTGAGAGAGACCATTTCTGAATTGAGTTGACTAACTCAAGTATGAGAAGGGGCCCATTGTCTAATAAAATGGGGTTTTGTGGATGAGAGTACGAGCAAGTATAATTCTAGTTACGGCGAATGGAACTCTGTGTAAACCTGGAAAGTCTTCTTCTAGAACCACACACAGCACAAGTAGACTATTATTCCAAGTGAGGTTCAAGCTATGAGTTTATGATCGTTTTTATTGGTTGTATGAGGTAGTCTTTATTTTGCTTTGATACTCTTTCTACATTTGAAAATCCTTCCTGATTTAGTAAGCATCCTGTCCATCTTCCATTTGCCCCTCATCCATTGTCTACCCTTCTCTGCCCTGCTCTGGCCCCTGAAGGCTGATGCACTCACAATGGTCTCTTTTGGACACTTGACTTTCAGTTGAGTGCAACCAATGAGCAGCCCTGGGATGGGACTGGATGGTAGAAAGAGAATAAGTCAGGTTATTTATTTCCCCAGCACCCTCCCTGAAAGGTAGTCATGGACTAACTGCATCCCTCTATCCAAGGCCACAGCTCCTGTCAGATAATATTTCCATACTGTTACCAACTTCTCATTATGGTCATTCTCCCCTCTCTTGCCCCTTCTGGCATTGGGTGGTAACCTATAGGACCTCTTACTAGTAGCCCCATAGGACATTAACACTGCCCATATCTTTATTGAACTCTTCACAAATTATCCAACTTGATTATACCATAAAATTTTTGCTGGAACCCTGACTGATATAGATGGATAATTTTAGTATGAGATGAGACTGAAGAGATAGGTAGGGGAACAATCATACTAATAAGATCAGACGTACTTTTTAAAGAGATTTCTCTTGGTGTAATTTAAAAAAATATTGTAAGAAAGCCAGAATGGGTGTGGGTAGATCAATTAGGACATTTTATCAACTGCCCAAGAGAGATTAATTGTGCTTGTCACAGATTAGATGAGGAGATAATGAAGATTACTCCCAGGTTTCCAGCTTGCATAACCAGATGATATAGTGGCTGTAACATGGAGAATGCTGGAAAGAACCAGGCTTTCCAAGTCCAAGCAAGCGAGCACAGCAAGGAGTTCCTTTATTGTGATTCAGAATATATTTGGTATGAGAAGCATTTGCCGTATCCAGGACAAGGGCAGGTAGCCCGCTGGATGTATGGGTTTGGAGCTCAGAAGAGAGGATTTAAAGATGTAAATTTGTGAGACGTGGGCATAGATCAGTTGGCCTAAGGGCAGAGTAAAGAGTGAAGAGAGGAGAGGGCTGGGAATGAGATTTGAAGAATCCATCATTTAATGACTGGCTAGAGGCAAAGCATGCAAATGAACTGAGAAGGAACAGCCAGAGAGAAAAGTGGAAATCCAGCTATTAAAATAGGTCTGTGTGTAATAAAAATACGTGACAGTCAGACTGGTAAGAGTTTTTAACATCCAGACCCATCTCACCTGGTGATGACAGCCTAGGGTGGCAAAGACTCTTTAGGTTTCTTTCAAACCTTGGAAAGCTATAGAGACAGTGTAACTAAAGCAGGATTTAAGAATAGTGGCTCAGACTCAGATAGCCCAGATTTGCATCCTAGCTTCACCATCTATCAATTATGACCTCAGGCAAGTCGCTTCACCTGTTTCATGGTAAAATGGAGATAAATTATTTTTTCACCTTAAGGTTTTGTGAAAATTAGATAAAATAAATGTATTCAAAGTCTATAGCACAGTTCATGACACAGAGTAAATGTTGGACATCATTCTCATTTTTCACAAAAAAACATTAGGGAATAGGAACTTCCCTGGTTGTGCAGCGGTAAAGAATCCGCCTTACAATGCAGGCGACGCGGGTTTGATCCCTGGTCAGGGAACTAAGATCCCACATACTTCGGGGCAACTAAGCCCGTGCGCCACAGCTACTGAGATCACGCGCCTCGTCTAGAGAGCCTGCGTGCTGCAAACTGCAGAGCCCACGCACCCTGGAGCCTGCGCATCACAACTAAAAAAGAGAAAAACCCGCACACCACAACTAGAGAGAAGACCATGCGCCTTAACAAAGATCCCACGTGCCCCAACTAAGACCCGACACAGCCAAAAATAAATAAAATAAATAAATAAATGATAAAAATAAATGGTTTAAAAAAATTAGGGAATAACGTTAGGAAAGCAAACAAAATACTAAATAGAAGAAAATGAATAAAATTTAATAATAGAAAGCCTGGATGCACATCAATGAATAGGTTTGAGAGACTGGGGAGTGAGAAAAAGCAGGGTCAGAGCACGAGTAGTAGGCTCGACCTACAGAGCCAAGAGTTTTCCCTCCAGCTTCAGCACCCCCTCTGGTGCTCTTACCAAAAAAAAACAGTGAAACGGTCAAAAAGGAAAGAAGAGGAGTGGGAAAGTGAAGGAAGAGGCTGGGCCTTCCAGCAACTACATGATTAGGTTTCAAATGACCGAGAGAATACTGTACATTTTATTTTCCTGGATTATTTTCCTTCATAAGCAAACTCACAAATGCACTTCTGCAATTCAGTGAAAAATATTATATGTGGTTCACACTGAAGCTTCTGATTCCAGAAATTTTAAAGACCTAGAGAGTCATTTCATTTTGTGAAGTGACTGCTTTGTGAGGGTGACCAACTAGTCATGGTTGCCTAGAACCCTCCTGGCTTTAGAACTGAAAAGCCATGTCCCAGAAAACCCCTTAGTCTCAGAAAAATTGGGATGGTTGGTCATCTTACTGATTTCTCCCTCTGATGCTGAAAAAGAAAGAGACTTCCCCCAATCGGTTTTATAACAGGGGACATAGTTTGCTGTTTGTATAGATAAAGCAGTTGATCCCTATAAGATATAATTTGAAAGGTTATCAAAAACCTTATGCTTCCAAACCAAACTGCGTGTTATCCTCAGCCCTGTTTCTGCTGCCATTCCATTGATTGATCCTACCTGAGATTCTGAATTGGCTGACTCTTGAGCTGGGGCTACCTGAAGTTTCTTTGCCATGCCAAGGTAGCCTGGGGAGGTAAGAAAGCTCTTATTGGGTGCTAACATTTTACCTCCATATAATTTATCAGACTAGTCAGTTCCCTGGCAGACTCTGGTGGAAATGGGTTAAAATCATAAATTTTGATGGAGTATGGAGCAGGTGAAGAAAGATTCAGATCATGAAAAAGATTCCACGTGCATTTGTTTTAGATAGGGTAAAACTGTAGAAAATGAAACTGTGGGTAATCATTAGTCAAATCCATTTCACCTCCCTTCACAAATCAAGGTCATTTTAATTTTTGCTACAAAAGACTTGCACATCCTCCAAGTTGCACATAGCCTAAATATTAAAATGTTTGCCGGAGGGATTCCCTGGTGGCGCAATGGTTAAGAATCCACCTGCCAATGCAGGGGACATGGGTTCAAGCCCTGGTCCAGGAAGATCCCACATGCTGCGGAGCAATTAAGCCAGTGCGCCACAACTACTGAGCTGCGTGTCTAGAACCCGTGCTCCACAGCAAGAGAAGCCACCGCAATGAGAAGCCCACGCACCGCAAAGAAGAGTAGCCCCCGCTCACCGCAACTATAGAAAGCCCGCACCCAGCAACAAAGACCCAACACAGCCAAAAATAAATAAACAAAATAAATGTTTATGTAAAAAAAAGATGTTTACCGGAGTTGTTTTCCAGGAACTTGGGGTCAGCTGTGTCTAGTTTGCGCTGAACTGGTTAAGACTGGTTAGGACCACCGACCCTCCAAGTGGTCATGTGTGAGTGTCTGCTAGGTAGCTTGGCAACCTTTTTTTTTTTTTTTTTTTTGCTGTACACGGGCCTCTCACTGTTGTGTCCTCTCCCGTTGCGGAGCACAGGCTCCGGACGCGCAAGCTCAGCGGCCTTGGCTCATGGGCCTAGCCGCTCCGCGGCATATAGGATCTTCCCGGACTGGGGCACAAACCCGTGTCCCCTGCATCGGCAGGCGGACTCCTAACTACTGCGCCACCAGGGAAGCCTTGGCAACCTTTTGATGTTAGAGGGCTGAAAGCTCCACCCTCAGATCCTGCTAAATGCCTCCATGTTTATACCTGCAGAGGCCCATAACTTAGTTACACCTGCACAGGACAATGATTACCGAACCTTTTTCCAAACACCTTTCCCCATGCTCCCCATACTCCCCATGCCTCAGACCACCCTGCTGCTTTATTCTTTATCCCATAAATACTCCAAGCCCCTTGCCTTTGGGGAGGTGGTTCTGAGACTTGTTTTTATGTTTTCTTGCTTGTCTGGCTTGTGAATAAACCCTCTTTGCTGCCAATCTCAGCATCTCAGTGCTTTGGCTTGCTACACATTGGGCAAAACGAACCTGGTTCAGTAACGAAACACCTAGACAAGAATTTCTAAAAATTTTTCCTTGGAATACCCAAGTTTCTCTGCATAAAAGTGCTCCATGGCAAATTGATTTTGGAAAATCCCACACACTGTTTCTCCTTTCTTTGGAGATTCCACAGGACAGTAGCATATTAAGAGCTCTGAGAGGTACAGCATCAAGAAATACTTTTAATTTCTGTTTCACTCATCATTTCCTCATTTTATTTTATTATTAAACCCTTTTGTGATAGCATCTTGCAGAAATAATGTGTCATAGAACATTTTGGGGGAAAGATGCTATAATTTTGGATGAAGAGAATAATTTTTTTCCTCAGCACATTTGAAGTAAACAGGTTCTAAAGGAATAAAATGATAACCCAACCAGATGGGAGGTTCCTTAAATTTTTTTTTTTCATATAGTTCACAATATGATGATGGATGGATATTTCCAATATCCATCCATGCATTCATTGCACAAATATTTATGAATGCTCAGTATTTATGATCACCATATGGCAGGCAGAGTTCCAGATGCTAGAGATATAAGCAAGAGCTAGACAAAGATCCTGCCCTCATGGAGGTGTCATTCTAATGGGAGACTATAACATTGAATCAGGGCTTTTAACACACCTTGAAACTTTTTTTTTTTAACATCTTTATTGGAGTGTAATTGCTTTACAATGTTCAGTTAGTTTCTGCTGTATAACAAAGTGAATCAGCTATACGTATACATATATTCCCATATCTCCTCCCTCTTGCGTCTCCCTCCCACCCTCCCTATCCCACCCCTCTAGGTGGTCACAAAGCACTGAGCTGATCTCCCTGTGCTATGTGGCTGCTTCCCACTAGCTCTCTATTTTACATTTGGTAGTGTATATATGTGAATGCTACTCTCTCACTTCATCCCAGCTTACCCTTCCCCCTCCCCGTGTCCTCAAGTCCATTCTCTTCATCTGCATCTTTATTCCCGTCCTACCCCTAGGTTCATGAGAACCATTTTTTCCTTTTTTTTTTTTAGATTCCATATATATGTGTTAGCATACAGTATTTGCCTTTCTCTTTCTGACTTACTTCACTCTGTATGACAGACTCTAAGTCCATCCACCTCATCACAAGTAACTCAATTTCGTTTCTTTTTATGGCTGAGTAATATTCCATGGTATATATGTGCCACATCATCCAGACTGTGAGGTGAGTTGAGGGTCCCTACTGGTGCTTGGACAGTCACCTTGCTAACTCTTGACCTCATGAACCTGACTCTGAATCCCTAGCTCTATAAGCCCCTCCTTCAACTCTTCTCTCAATGTCCTTGAACCTCAGCTTTCCCCTGTGGAATTGTCACTCTGGATGTCAGCATGCTCAGGTATCTTTGTGAGAGTAACCAGCTCCAGCCTTGGCTACAGTTAGCAGCCCTGACATTCCAGTGGATGAGCCCCAGATCTTCAGGGGGCAGGGTGGTGGTGAGATGGTAGTGTTGAAGGAATTATTCAGAAAGAATGGGTCCCACACAGCAGCAATTGCATATATACTGAATACACTGAATATTTGAAAGTCACATAAATTGATAAAACATTTCATTTTATTAAATGGCAAGGGGGAGAATCACTCTCAAATTCAAACATGACCATTAATAGACATATAAAATACTTGTCCCAAAAAGCAAGGATTCAAAACCACGTCTATCATATCACAGTCCTTTACAGATGTTTCACATTTACTCCTTTTGAGGCAGAACATCTGAAGTTCTATTATTCAGTTATATAAAACTAAAGAAAGGCAAGGGAAGTTAGAATATTAGTGTTCTAGTATGTATTTGAATTTGTAAGGTGAAATCATTACCAAAGTCTTCTGGCCAGTAGCTCAGATAATATGTCCATTGCAAAAAATAAGAGTAAAATCATTTTCAGTATCTCCTCTGAAGCTGAACTAAGTTAACAGGTAAAGCATTTGACATTTGATGACATCTGAAAAACTTAATGAATTTTACTCTTCAGTTTCCTATAAGCAAAATTCCTGTTAAAAAGAAATAAAATTTCCCGAAATGACAACAGCCTCCTTCATTTTAAATTACTAAAATATTAACAACAACTTGTTACTATTTTATAACGTTAGACAGTAATGTGCTGATAAATGTTTAACAACTGGCTCTTTGGGGGGAAAATGTTCTGGAGGATTTGTAGCATTTGCCAATTTCCATAGTGTAAATTTGCCTACCATGGCCAATTTCAAGCTATAAGTGTGACATGGATTCTAGAGTTGAGAAGAAATGCAGGTAATCAGACTTCATGAGCCAGTGAGGGTGGTCCATCGACCATCACTGACTCTAAGTTTACAAGTTCTTTGAAGAAATCTATTAAGATTCTTTTCTTACAATTAAGGGAACTGCCACCAAAGATGCTTATGTTTCCAGAAATACATAAGATATTTATACCACAAATCTTGTATTTTCAAAGTCTACCTGAAAGAAAAACAAAATGTCAAACTGTAACTCTTTATTAGAATTTCTATGTCACAAAGATATATTTAACATTTTTCTTAAGAGGCAGATAGCATAGTGTGTTAAAGAGTCAGAGTCCTGATTTTGAATTCATGCTTTACCCCTCTCTACCTTTGATTTGGGGCTAATTATTTTATCTCTCTCTGTGCCATTGTTTCATTACCTGTGACTAAATAGGGTTAATTGTCACATTAGCTAATAGAGTTATGGTGAGGGTCAAGTGAAAAAGTGCATAGAAGGTGCTTTGCAACAATGCACAGCACATAGTGAGGATTTAATAAATATTAATGTTTTTGGTGTCATTGGCTATTTCTAATGAAATAAACACACAAATTGTTAACTTGGGGTTGGCTCAGCTGCAAAGGATGAGGGGACCTTGGCACTCTAGTGAGCTGGGGACAGGCAGAGGCTTGGCTTGGTCTCCTAGCTCCACAACTTACTGACTTGACTTCTCTAAGGCTGAGTTTTCTTATATGTGAAACAAGCATGACAATAGCGCCTAACTCATGGTGTTGTTGTGAGGATTAATATCAACACATGATAAAGCACTTAGAATATCACCCTGGCATACAGTAAGAACTCAATGAACATTAGCTAAAATTATTAAGGCACAGGCTGTGTTGAATAGGAAGTGTGCTATAGTTGTAACTTGGCTAAAAGCATAAGCATCATCAAGTTATGGCAGAGGACTCCAAATATTCTTACTGCCTTCCATTGGTATGGACTCTGGAAATGGGGTGGAATAGCATATAAGGACAATTGTTTGAATTAACTCATGGGAAATAAGAAAAACAAGGAAATGAGTTACTGCCCATAAAAGATAATTTGATACCTTTTCCAACAATAAATCCTAATTTGGTATGATATCATAGCTTAATATTTCTCTGGCTAATTCTCAATGTTGTATTAATAATTGCCTTCTAACTTGTCTGAAATTGTCTCTGGGAGATATATGGCTCCTAGAAACTGCACTGTGCATTACATCTGGAGTAATTATAAAACACACTGATGCCTAGGAACTGGTTCAGTTGTTCTCAAGTAGGACTTGGACATCTGTATTTTTTTTCAAATGGCCCAGATTATTTCAGTGTCCAGCTAGGGCTGAGAACTTCTCTCCTAGAAAAAGAGTTTCACAATCAAATCAATGGTCATCAAAAACCTTTTACTCACAGCTGCTAGCTCTAAGTACTTCAACATGATGAATAATTACCAACTGTCCCTTTTTCTAACACACAACTGAAATCAGATTTTAATTTCTCTTTTCTCCACTAAGCAAAACAAGAAAGGAGAAAAAAAAGAAAAAACAAACTTCATTCAACCAATGTTTGTATCTTCATTCAGCCAACATTTATTGAGTTAATTTTTGTATATAATGTAAGGTAAGGGTCCAACTCCATTCTTTTGCATGTGAATATCCAGTTTTCCCAGCACCATTTGTTAAAAAGACTGTCCTTTCGTTGAATCGTCTTGCCACCCTGTTCAAAAATCATTTGACTATATTTGCAAGGGTTTATTTCTGAGATCTATATTCTATTCCATTGCTCTATAAGTCTGTCTTTATGCCAGTTCTTCAGGTGAAATTTTGATAAGTGAAAGGTAACTATAGTATCAGTAAAGGATCAGAGGAAATATCAGAGCTACAGAAATCTGGGCCAATATTTTATTTTTAGCCTGGCAACATATAAGCCATATATACCCATTATAACTCAGTTCTAGCCACTACCAGTTTGGGTTGGTCTCTTTAGAAGGAGCAGAAGCAACAGAATAGCCCGGTATAGGCTCTGATATTCTCTTCTCATCATCCTTCCTCCTGTGTGCCTCTGTGGTCCTTGCTTGCTTTACCTGTCCTTCTCCCAATTCCAACAAAAAGGCTGAGAAAGAGGGGAGACTTCTATTTTCAGGATTTGAACTTATTTTGTGTATAAATTAACAAGCCTGGTTGTCAGTCATTTATATTTTAATGTAAAATACAGAATGCAAATACTCTGGGATACTTAGAGACCACTGAGATGTAGCAAAAAACTCTAATGTGACATCTACTTCCTTATAGAGTCAGGACTATAAAAATTCAGATACACATTCAGTGTTTTCTTCATTCCTATTGCCTCTTCATGGTGGAGACAAGAACAGGAGTTTTATAAGTGGAGCCAATGATCCTCAGTGCTTTGGGCTGGGTTGTGAATGTTAACGATGTGGAAAAGGATAGAAGGTAGGAAGGTAGGAAGGTAGAAATGAAAAGCATTGTCTGCTTTTGTATTTTGCTGAGTCCTAGCTCTTGATCAAATTTGGCTAAGAGAGATGAGTTGGGTATTTTGGAATACTGAACTAGCCTCAAAAAAGCTGACATGTGTGCTATTCCTACTGAAGTTTGCAAGATGCTCTGAGCTCTTCAGAGCACGCATGCAAAACACATATTTGAATATCAACCATGAGAACAATGCTATTCTTATACTGGGGTTGAATGGAGGATTTCTGTCTCCCACTGTTTCACATTCTGCTTGTTACAAAAGGAGAGAGGTGAAGTTCTCACAGCAGGTGAAGCTCTTTCCTCATCCGTAGAAATTCTCATGGACATCGCAGCTTTTAGTTAATCTCTGTAGCCTTGATTTTCTGACCTTATCGTATTTACAGGGAAGTCTTATACAAAGGACATCACTAATTAAGTCAGACAGAGAAAGACAAATATCATATGATATTGCTTATATGTGAAATCTAAAAAAATGGTACAAATGAACTTATTTACAGAACAGAAATAGAGTTACAGATGTAGAAAACAAACTTACGGTTACCAGTTGGTGGGGGAGGATAAAATTGGGAGATTCGGATTGACATACACACACTACTATATATAAAATAGATAATTAATAAAGACCTACTGTATAGCACAGGGAACTCTCCTCAGTACTCTGTAATGGCCTATATGGGAAAAGAATCTAAAAAAGAGTGGGCATATGTATTCATTTTGTGATTACATTTTGCTGTACACCTGAAACTAACACAACATTGTAAATCAACTATACTCCAATAAAAATTAAAACAAAAACAAAGGGCATCACTCATAATGACAGTTTAAAATAATGCTATGCAAGAAAGGAGTCTTTGGTATGTTTGCTATGTAAATCAGGCAAAAATCCTCACAAAATTTACAAAATTAGTACATTATCTTCATTATTCTCCAGGATTCAACTAAAGCCTAAGCTCAGAACTGATCAGATTTAGGGTGGAAGACAGTGTACATCTCCAGTTTACTTGGACTGCCTTACTTTGGAGTTTTTTGTTGCTCATCTGTGATTTTTATGGGCTACCAAGCTGATATAAATTTAGGTATTTCTAAAATCCATATTGGGTGTGAAGATTTGTTATTAAAAATGAAGTTAAAACAGGAAGACAACACGTAATTGCACCACTTTGAGAATATGGCTGAAGGTCATTTATTCAAAAGAGATTTCTTCTGTTATCATTCTTAATAGCTATCAAGTATGGTTTAAGGCCAAATTTTATAAATGCCTTTTAAAATCAAGATACTTTAGAAAGGTCTTTTTTTTTTTTTTTTTTTTTTTTTTTTGCCGTATGCGGGCCTCTCACTGTCGTGGCCTCTCCCGTTGCGGAGCACAGACTCCGCATGCGCAGGCTCAGCGGCCATGGCTCATGGGCCTAGCCGCTCCGCGGCGTGTGGGATTTTCGCGGACCGGGGCACGAACCCGCGTCCCCTGCATCGGCAGGCGAACTCTCAACCACTGCGCCACCAGGGAAGCCCTGGGAAGCCCTGGGAAGCCCTGGGAAGCCCCTCGAAAGGTCTTTTTGATGCTGCATGTTTAGCCTTGAAATCATTTGCTTGGATGTGGCTGCCACAGGCTCTCAATGCTGTACTTGGAGAGAAGTTAAAATGGACAATCACTTAGAACATTTACAGAACTCAGAGGAAATAAACGTTTGAATGAATCATTGACCCAAACAAGAAAAGCTTCTATATTATTTTAAATGCATCAGAAACCCTAAAATAATTAGTAGCAAATATGAACACAGTGGAACAAGCCTAGATCTTTGCTCCAAGAGCAAAGTGGTGAATCATCCTTCTGGGGCCCATCTAAAATTAACATTCTTCAAGACTCCCTTCATAGCATTTACTGTAGGTATATTTCACTTCATCAGAGAAGAGTATGCATAAACTTATGTTAAAATACACAATCTAGCTAGAAAAAAATTATTATTCCTTACAATTTTCTGTTTTTCTATAAAATGCCACTTTTTGATATCACTATCCAAACAACTCCACTAAAAAAATAATGAAACTTAAAATGCTAATTGGCTATTGTCTCTAATCTGTCCATAATAATATATCTGCTTGAAAGATCTATTTTTACACTTCTTCTTGAAATTAGTAATATCTGTGAATACCAAAAAAAAAGTTGTATTTCCTGATCTGGATAGTGATTGCAGAAGTGTCTTCACTTAAAAAAAAATCATGAATTTAAGTATGTTTTGTGTGTATGTTATACTTCAATAAGGTGGTTTTTTTTAAAAAAATAGGTACTATAAAAGCCTCTACAATAATACACTTAGAAAAAATATTATCAGTTCATATCACAGACCAATGGCTAATTTTCCTAATAATAAGCCTCCTAAAAAAAAAAAAAAGAAGGAAAAAATCCACAACCCAAGGAAAAAGGTCTGCAAAGTATATGAACTTACAGTTCACAGAAGAAAGAAATTCAAGTGGGTCATAAACATATAAGATAATGTTAAATCCCATTTATAATAAGAGAAATGCAAATAAAACTTTATTGAAACAGCACTTTTTGTTTGCCAGCTTGTTAAATGTCAAAAAGGTTGATAACACTCTGTGGGAAGATCACAGAGATCAACAGACACACTTCTATACTATAGAGGAATGAAAATTGATATCACTTTTATGGAGGACAATTTGATGGTATCTATCACATTTACAAATGGATTTTTTTTGACACAGCAATTCCTCTACTATTTAACCTACAGATATGTTCAAGCATGTGCAAACTGACACATATACAAGGGTATTTATGACAGCATTGCTTACAAGAGCAGAAGATGAGAAACAATCTAAATGTCTATCTGTAGTAGACTGATTAAATAATGTTACAGTTGTACAATGACATATTCTTAACCCCAGAAAAGAACAAGAATGTTCTTTATGAGCTGCTATGGAAGGGTCTTGAAGATCTACTGCAGGTGAAAGATAAAAACGGTGCAGGACAGTGTGTGTAATATGCCATCATTCACACAAGAGGGGGACTATATTTTAAGATTTGCTTGTATAGGCACAAAATATGCCTGGAAAGATATACCAGAAATCCATAGCATTGATTGTCCAGTGAGGGCAACTGGGTGACTTGGGAACAAAGGTTCAAGGAGGACTTTTCACCATATGTTTTTTTGCACCCTTTGAATATTAGAGTGAAGGTATTAATTGTTTCCAAAATAAAAGAAGACATTAAAAAAATATGCCTATGAATTTCTGTATTTTCAGGTAATCCTTGCAGATTGGAATAGATCAAAATCACCTTGGGTGCAAAGGGTGATCTTATCCAGCTTTAAGGTGTCAGTAGGAGAGACAGTCAATGTGTGGTGTACAGTTATGTGAGAGTTCCAGAGACTCTTGTTTTGTTTTGTTTTGTGCTGTGTGTTGATTTTTGGTGACTATTAGTGTTCCTAATGAGTTGCCTTTGTTACTAAAAAGGTAATTGCTAAAAGACTACTAAAAAGGTAAAAATTGTGCTAGAGAATTACACAGTCTCTTTCAATATTAGTTCTATTACTCTAAGAAATTCCAGTAATTACTTAAAGCATGTGGTTGTTCTAATTCAACTCTATATTTATTGAAATATCACTTACCTTTCTGAAGAATGCCCTTGATAGAATGCCCGAAATAGAAGCTATAGGACACGAGAAAATATAGTCTTGGCATTAAGACAACCAGCTTTTTGGGTTGGTGTCATGTCTTATTTTGTGTTCAGCAGGCATCTAACACTCTGAAAATAATCAAAACTGGTTTTGGCAGTTAATAATCAAATGGCAAGGCTGTACATCCAGTCTGATTGTGCCAACACCAGCCATTAAAATTAAAGTAGCTAAAAAAAATCAGACAACATGTAACAATGGCCTTAATTACCCCACGGTGGTAAGATATATCCCTAGGGAAATTATTTAAATCTTTCACAGTATTAGGGGAGACAGGTAGTTTTGTAGTGATCACATTTGGTTTTCTACACGGCACAGAAACCATACATTGAGGAGTGGTGAATATAGCATTCAAACCAATCTCTAGCCAACACAAAAGATCAGTCTTTTCCCTCCACAATACTTTTATGTAAGCTATTGCCCATATTTCATTTTGCCAGATGACTTATAGCACTTTTTCCTCCTCCAGTACGGGACTGAATCTAGTGTTGGATAATTGCATGTAATTGTCATGCCTCTTTAGCCTCTTTTAATCTGGAACATCTCCTTAGCCTTTTTTTTTTTTTACACAACATTGACATTTTTAAAGAATGCTGTCCCTCTACATAATTTTTTAAAATAGAAGTTTCTTCCTTTTGTGTTTGTCTGATGTTTTCTCTTACTTAGATTAAGGTTTTGCATTCTTGGGTGGAGTATTGCATAGGACAGAGATGCTGTGCTGTTCTTAGAGTATATCATTTGGAAGCACACAATGTGCATCTGTCCCTCATGGACGATGTTAATTTTGATCACCTGGTTAAAGTGTTGCCCAGTTTCTGTACTCCTTAATTACTGGGTTGTTTTCCTCAGCTGCAAGCAATAAGCAGTGTGTGGGGAGCTACTTTAAGACTATGCAAATATCCTATTCTTCACTTCTAGGTTTACCATGCATTGATTCTTGTATAATCCAGTCTTTACCATTATGGTTGCAAATGATGATTCCCAAAATCGAGCACTCCCTCTACATTTACCAGAAAGGCCCAGTCATTCCACTTTAAGCAAGAGAAGTCACCTATCTATACATCACCAGTAAAAATTCATGAGTACATATTTTTTCAGTGATTTAAAACTCATTATTTTACGTATTTGGCAAGTGGAAATTCATTCAGCTGGCTTCTATGTCTTTGTGACATGTCCCTATCATGTTTTTTGAGTACTTCTTTACTCTCTAGATAACATGATGTTCCTGTATCATCTTGTACCTACCCTGCCCCAACCCTGGAATCAGTTATTTCTCTGAGAAGCCTTAGTTGTTTTTAGTGAAAATGATATTAAAGATAAAAATCTGGATGCTAGGTACACTGATTGCTGCTACCGTGTCTTTGCTTCTTGGCCCTTTCAACAGACAGAGCTAGGAAATACATGTATGTATATCTATGCATATACATACACACAAACAAACATACACACAAATAAATATACACACACACATATATACATGTACATATACACATGCATTATAGTAGCCATGCCAGCCTCCAGGATGGCCCCCAATGATCCCTGCCTCTTGGCGTTCACACCCTGATGTACATACAACATTGTATAAGGTTTGGTCTGAGTGACCAACCAGACATGGCAGAAGTGATGACATGTCTACTTTTGAGTTCAGGTTATTAAAGGTACTGTGGCTTCCGTTTTGGTTTCTCTGGCTTTCCATTTCTTCCTCTCCTTCCTTTCTCTGGGGGAAGTCAGCTGCCATGAGCAGTGTTTGGAGAGGCCAACAGGGTAAAGAACTGAAGCTTTCTGCCAACAACCATATCAGTGAGTTTGGAAATGGTCCCCCAGCCTCTACCAACCATTAAGATGACTGTAGCCTTAGTCAACAGCTTGATGGCAACATCATGAAAGACAACGAGTCAGACCACCCTGCCAAGTCATTTCCTGATTTCTAACCCACAGAAACTGTAAGATAACAAATGTTTGTTGTCTCAAGCTGCTAAATTTTAAGATAATTTGTTAAGCTGCAAGAGATAACTGATATATGCATATACACATGCATATATACATTTTCACATTCATATCTCCAACTCCAATCCCTCCCTATATTCCACATTCGTATGTCCCTTCTTCCTACTGAAAACCCTTGTGCCCAACATCAACATATTAATTCATTTGCTTAATTCTATTACACATTCAAAGTTGTTTCAGAATTGTAAGAGTCCACCTCTCTCACATGCTCCCCCTTTATAGTCATAACCTTCTTTTTAAATGAAATATATATCATACATTAAATAATTCAATATCTTGGCATATTCCTTGATTTTTAAATATGTATCCTTTTTATTATTCCTTCATAGATACCATATTACTTTTCTATTGTTGCATAAAAAATTACCACAAAACTAACAGCTTAAAATAAAACACCTTGGGCTTCCCTGGTGGCGCAGTGGTTAGGAGTTATCCTGCCAATGCAGGGGACTTGGGTTCGAGCCCTGGTCCGGGAAGATCCCACATGCCATGGGGCCACTAAGCCTGTGCACCACAACTACTGAGCCTGCGCTCTAGAGCCCATGAGCCACAACTACTGAGCCCGCATGCCACAACTACTGAGCCCTCGCACCTAGAGCCTGTGCTCCACAACAAGAGAAGCTACCACAATGCAAAGCCCATGCACCACAACGAAGAGTAGCCTCCGCTCACTGCAGCTAGAGAAAACCTGCGTGCAACAATGAAAACCTAACGCAGCCAAAAAAAAAGAAATTTTAATAAAAAATAAATTAAAAAAACACCTTTATTTTCTCAGTTTCTCTGGGTCAAGACTCTGGATATGAATTAGCTGGATCCTCTGTTAAGGGTCTCACCAAGTCTGAAATTAAGATGGCGACCGGTGATGGGGGCCTCTTCCCAAGTTCATTCAGGTTGTTGACAGAATTCAGTTTCTTACAGTTGTGGGTCCGAGAACCTTAGCTTCTAGAGACACCACTCTCTATAGGAAGTTCACAACATGACTGATTTCTTCTTCTTTAAGATCCACAGGAAAGTATTTGCTGTTGCTTCTTGACTCTTTCAGGGTTCACCTGATTAGGTCTAGCCCACCCAGGGTAATCGCCCTTTTGATTAAGTCACAGTCAAATGTTAGGGATCTTAATTGTGTCTATAATATCTCTTGCCATATAACATAACATAATCCTGAGAGTGACATCCATCATATTCACAGGTTCAGACCACACTCAAGACGTGGGATTATACAGGGGTTGTACACCAGGGGTAGTAAACTTAGGGCCATCTTGGAATTCTGCTACAGATATCACAGATGTTTTAGGAAAAAAAACCCCAAATATCCTACGTTTTTTTGGAGCACACTGAAGTGGCTACAGAAGATAGGCAGGTGACATAAACGAGCAACCTGAGCCAGGTTTGGCTAATGACACAGTCTTGCTCTGTTTAGCAGGAGGGGCAGCTACTCGCCCCCAAACAAATGTCACTCAAGGATGTGGACCACTATCGCCAGATCACCTGATTTTTTCAAGGGAAGTTAGAAATTTGAATTTGTATGTGTAATCTGTCATTTTAAAAAATGTTGCAAACAAGCTCAAATATTTTAAAAAATGTGTTGGCCAAACAATTGAAAATTGGGACTGTATTCAGACTACTGCCTATCAGTTTATGGAACTGACTTACTGTGATCCCATGACTGTATAAGTAAAATAATAGGTTAGGAGACCTGCCTGAGCATCATGAAAGTACTTGTGTCAGGGTTTGGATTAGAACTCTATTCTTGTTGTCTCTCGCACTCCCTTTACCCTAAGTATTCACTGAAATTTGTTCCACTGTTAAGTAGTCAAATAATCCACTTGAAATTCAAAATGCTTTAAATAGGTTAATCATTTCTCGAGACATTTACTCTTCAAACTAAAAAGTTTGAATCATTTTCCCTTCCCTTTATCTTGAAATAAGATACCACAGGAAAGATTTTTATTCACAGTCCCTCTACTAAGACAAGGTATAATTTTTCAAGCTTTAGTAACATTTTGATGTATTGTTTTTGAAAAAAACATTTGCCAAGAGATTAGTAATGTAATATCTGGATAAACAGTTGCCTGTTAGTTGAAAAGCAAAGGTTCTTCTCAATTAACTTATATCACATTAGACATTTATGTCAAGCAAGTGCTTCATGGAGTTTGACATCAGGACAAATATTATTAATAATAAATCTATCTTTCAGGTGTATTGTAAAGTATAATTAGTTACTATCTGAAGTGTGTATGTAGTACACTCTTTACACTTGCTTTATAAATCCCAAGTATGAGTTCTCATTAATAACCTTTAATGAATTTGACCTTAATCAAATGTGAGTTAATTTGACATGAATCAAAATTGCCCATGACCCAGGAGTGGTATAAATTGTATAATTATAAAACTCAATGAGTCTAACCAAATTCAAAGGAGTAAAAAGTGGAAATAAATATAGTTAAACACTAACCCAAAACAGTTTTTAAAATACAAGGAAGGGACTTCCCTTGTGGCACAGTGGTTAAAAATCCACTTGCCAATGCAGGGGACACAGGTTCGAGCCCTGGTCTGGGAAGATCCCACATGCCACGGCTAAACCCGTGGGCCACAACTACTGAACCCACGTGCTGCAACTACTGAAGCCTGCACGCCTAGAGTCTGTGTTCCGCAACAAGAGAAGCCATGGCATTGAGAAGCACGCACACAGCAACGAAGAGTAGGCCTTGCTCGCCACAGCTAGAGAAAACCCACGCGTGTCAACAAAGACCCAATGCAGCCAAAAAAAAAAAAAAAAAATCCAAGGTAAGTTATTGTATAGAAAAATAGTAAAATTGTAGAGCATAATAATAAGATTTAGCTATTTGACTATTGTTTTGAATTAAAGTGAGATTCTCTTCTTTTTAGAATTGATCATTTGACTTCATGTGAAAACCTTAAAGGAATCAAATCAAGGAATAACTACCCTCCATAAATCCTTGCATCACTAGACAACTCATAAAAACATCCCAGGATTTACAAACCGGAATCTTTTACTACTGAAATGAAGAAGAGCTCCTTTTCAAAATTGCCCAGTAGTTTGGAATTAAATTTATTGTTGTTAGAACACTTACGACTCAATAATTAGAAAATAAATAAACAAATTAAAAAATGGGCAAAGGATCTGAATAGATATTTCTCCAAAGAAGACCTACAAATGACTAATAAGCACATAAAAAGATGCTCAATATCATTAGTCATGAAGAAAATGTAAATTCAAGTCACAATGAGTTACCACTTCAACCCCACTAGGATGGCTAGAATCAAAAATGCACATAATAGCAAGTGTTAGTGAAGATATGAAAAAAATCAGAATCTTAATAAATTGCTGGGAATGTAAAGTGGTGTATCCACTTTGGAAAACAGTCTGACAGCTTCTCCAAAAGTTGAAATAGAACACCAATTCACACATACTAGGATGTCTCTAATTTTTTGATGATAAGAAGTGTTGGTGAGGATGCAGAGAAACTGGAACCTGCATATGTTGCAGATGGGAATATAAAATGGTGCAGCCACTGTGGAAAACAGTTTGGTGGTTCTTCAAAAAGTTAGACATAAAACTACCATATGACCCTGAGAAAACCATAATTCAAAAAGAGTCATGTACCTAAATGTTCATTGCAGCTCTATTTACAATAGCCAGGAGATGGATACAACCTAAGTGTCCATCATTGGATGAATGGATAAAGAAGATGTGGCACATATATACAACGGAATATTACTCAGCCATAAAAAGAAATGAAATTGAGTTATTTGTAGTGAGGTGGATGGACCTAGAGTCTGTCATACAGAGTGAAGTAAGTCAGAAAGAGAAAGACAAATACTGTATGCTAACACATATATATATGGAATCTAAGAAAAAAAATGTCATGAAGAACCTAGGGGTAAGACAGGAATAAAGACACAGACCTACTAGAGCATGGACTTGAGGATATGGGGAGGGGGAAGGGTAAGCTGTGACAAAGTGAGAGAGAGGCATGGACATATATACACTACCAAACGTAAAATAGATAGCTCGTGGGAAGCAGCCACATAGCACAGGGAGATCAGCTCGGTGCTTTGTGACCGCCTAGAGGGGTGGGATAGGGAGGGAGGATGGGAGGGAGGGAGATGCAAGAGGGAAGAGATATGGGAACATATGTATATGTATAACTGATTCACTTTGTTATAAAGCGGAAACTAACCCACCATTGTAAAGCAATTATACTCCAATAAAGATGTAAAAAACAAAAAACCTACCATATGATCCAAAAATTCTACTCCTAGGTGTTTACTCATAAGAATTGAAAGCAGGAACTCAGACAGATACTTGTACACCAATGTTTACTGCAGCATTATTCACAATAGCCAAAAGGTGGAAACAACTCAAGTGTCCATCAACAGATGAACTGATAAAATGTGGTGTATAAATACACAAAGAAACATTATTCATTTATAAAAATGAAGTTATGATACATGCTTCAACATTAATGAACTTTGAACACATTTCCTAAGTGAAATAAGCCAGGCATTAAAATGTAAATACTACATGATTCCAATTATATGAGGTACCTAAAATAGGCAAATTCATGGAGACACAAAGTAGAATAGAGGTTACCAGTGTATGGGGAAGGAAGAATTAGGAGTTAGCAGTTACAGTTTCAGTTTAGGGTGATTGGAAATTTTGGAAATAGATAGTAGTAATGGTTGCATAACATTGTGAATGTAATTAATGTCACTGATTTGTACAATTAGAAATAGTTAGAATATAAAATTTTATTACATATATCCACAATTTTTAAAATTAATAACGCAACATACCAAAAACCATTGAATTGTATACTTTAAATAGGTGAATTTTGTGTTTTATGAATTCTATTTCAATAAAACTGCTATTTAAGAAAAAAAAACTATTGCTGCTGAAGTCCCAGATACTTCTTAAATATCACTTACACACATGCACACAAATAAATATATTTGTATATAGCATCTCCAATCTCAAGCAAAAGTTCCTGAGCACCTCTCGTTCCATCAGAGTTAATCCCATTTTTTTCCTTCATAGCACTTATCATGGTTGAAATTTTCTCTCCTACCAGATTCCTTTTAATTCCTCTTGCTTCACAGTGCCCACCACAGTGTCTGGCACATACCTGGTGATGAATGAATGAATGATTGGGCTCAGGGTTTGCATGAATAGCTGTGGGTCTTAACAAAGACCCACAATGTTAATAAGGTAACACTTGCAGAATCTATGGGTTGAACAGCACAAAGAGAGGTCATATAGGGCAGTGAATAGCATATGATTCTCAAAATTGCCTTATGAGTCCACCCTGGGAGACATATTATAAGCATATTGAATACAGAGTATGCATTTGTCAAAGGTTCACTCAACTGTGATTTGAAAGGTGATGAAAGGGGTTTCACCACCTAATGGTTAGGGTGGTATCTTGTATTTCGATAAAAGATTGACTTATCCATTATGTGAAAATTGAATTTGGGAGATAAAATGTTAAACGAACCTTAAATTCTGGAAACAAACCAAGAAAGCTGCCGATATTAGAAGGAAACTACCAGAAAGAGATCAAGAGATCTGATTTATTTAGATTAAAGAAATGACATTTCAGGTAGAAAAACACTTTTTAAAAAGTGTCTAACTTAAGAGAAAGGCAGACTTTAGATTGACGACAACTGAAGAACAGTAAAACAAGAGCAAAGGTCAAACTCAAACTGAAATTGGGAAAATATTCCTGGAGCTAACTGCAGTCAGAAAGTGGAACCATTTCCCTAAAGAAGTAATTATGGTAAGCTCAATAGCGATGTTCAAAGGGAAATTAAATGTTTATGGAAAAATGTGGTGTTCATTTGTCTGATACAGGAAGTTCTACTAGCTGACTCATGAGTTCATTATCCTTGTCCATCTTCTCCTTCTATCATTTTGCTTCTTATGAAGTTTCCCATTTTATCCGAGACTGGGTCTGATGAGTGTTTACAATTGTGTGCTTAGTCAGCATTTTATACTTTATAGGAGGCATTTATTTGAACGCCATATTTTATTTATTTATTTATTTATTTGGTTGGGTCTTAGTTGCGGCACGCATGTGGGATCTAGTTTCCCGACCAGGGATCGAACCCAGACCCCCCTGCATTGGGAGCGTGGAGTCTTAACCACTGCGCCACCAGGGAAGTTCCTGAACGCCATATTTAAAACTTCACTGTGAACAGTTCCACTGGACAGCTTCCTCCCCTAGCTCTCCACCTCTCCATCCAGGCCCCAAATGTTTTTGGTTTTTTTCAACTTTTTGTTTTATATCGGAGTATAGTTGATTAACAATGTTGTGATAGTTTCAGGTGTACAGCAAAGCGATTCAGTTGTACATGTACATGTATCTATTGTTTTTCGAATTCTTTTCCCATTTAGGTTGTTACATGATATTGAGCAGAGTTCCCTGTGCTGTACAGTAGGTCCTTGTTGGTTATCTATTTTAAATATAGCAGTGTGTACATGTCAATCCCAGACTCCCTACCTATCCCTTCTCCCCACCCTTCCCCCTGACCGAATGTTATTCCTAGATAAAAATCAGGGGATTCCAATCCAAAAATGGGCAGAAGACCTAAATAGACATTTCTCCAAAGAAGACATACAGATTGCCAACAAACACATGGAAGGATGTTCAACATCACTAATCATTAGAGAAATGCAATCAAAACTACAGTGAGGTATCACCTCACACCTGCCAGAATGGCCATCATCAAAAAATCTACAAACAAGAAATGCTGGAGAGGGTGTGGAGAAAAGGGAACCCTCTTGCACTGTTGGTGGGAATGTAAATTGATACAGCCACTATGGAGAACAGTACGGAGGTTCCTTAAAAAACTAAAAATAGAACTACCATACAACCCAGCAAACCCGCTATGGGGCATAAACCCTGAGAAAACCATAATTCAAAAAGAGTCATGTACCAAAATGTTCATTGCAGCTCTACTTATAATAGCCAGGACATGGAAGCAACCTAAGTGTCCATCGACAGATGAATGGATAAAGAAGATGTGGTACATATATACAATGGAATATTACTCAGCCATAAAAAGAAACGAAATTGAGTTATTTGTAGTGAGGTGGATGGACCTAGAGTCTGTCATGCAGAGTGAAGTAAGTCAGAAAGAGAAAAACAAATACCGTGTGCTAACACATATATATATAGAATATAAAGAGAGGGATGGTTCTGATGAACGTAGGGGCAGGACAGGAATAAAGATGCAGATGTAGAGAATGGACTTGAGGACACAGGGAGGGGGAAGGGTAAGCTGGGACGAAGTGAGAGAATAGCATTGACATATATACACTACCGAGGGTGAAATAGATAGCTAGTGGGAAGCAGCCGCACGGCACAGGGAGATCAGCTCAGTGCTTTGTGACCACTTAGAGGGGTGGGATAGGGAGGGTGTGATGGAGATGCAAGAGGGAGGGGATATGGGGATATATGGTTATGTATAGCTGATTCATTTTGTTATAGAGCAAAAACTAACACAACATTGTAAAGCAATTATACTCCAATAAAGATGTTTAAAAAAATAAATAAATAAAAAATCAGGGGATTCTTCTCTTAAACATGTAGTGCTCTGCCTGAGGAGAGTTAGTTATTAGGGTAGGTGCCTGCAGCCACTACCATTTTGACATTTGGAGCCACCCCTGTCTCCTGGCCAGCTCCCTCCCTGTCCCCACACCTCAGGTGTGCAGAACTACTGGTTAGCCATCCTGATTGTGCTAGATGTCAGATGAGCAAAACAGTACAGACACTCCAGACCAGCTACCAGGAGCAACCAACATAGTCAAACAAGATCATAAACATATAAAGAAAAACATCAGCATGGAGGAGATAGAGAAAGATATCATACAGACAAAACAAAAATCCTCTTAAAAAAAAGAACCATCAGAAGTGTTCTTGGGCAAAATAGAATGGATCCAAGACAGTAAATAACAAAAGGGGAATAGCTGTTCATGATATGTTTTTTTTTTTTAAAAAAAAAAAGCAAATGTTTTCTCCCTGAAGAAGAAAAATGAGAAACTTTAGGGGAAAAAGAGTATAAAATTCATGCTCTGAATAAGCAAACTAAATTATGACTGGACTTGATGCAAAACATGAAAAGAGAATTCATGTAGGAATATTCATGACAGGAATATTAGCCTTCTAGTGGCTCAGGGGTCATGACATTGGACCCAGCACGCTCCTTTCCTCTCCAACGGACCATACTTACATAATGATAGTAATGCAAATATTCTCATCCAGCAGAGCAGGAGTCAAGAAAAACTCTTTGAATAAACAAATACCTTAAAAGAGGAATAGCCAAGAGATAGAATTTAAATAAATAAATGCTTAAATATTCAAATGTAACCAATAGAAGACCTAAAATAATAACTACTAAAAATTAGAAGTGGGAAATGAGCTAAGGAACAGAAGTCATCAAAAGATGAGGAAAAGATCCATCTTTCGGGCTTCCCTGGTGGCGCAGTGGTTGAGAGTCCGCCTGCCGATGCAGAGGACACGGGTTCGTGCCCCGGTCTGGGAAGATCCCACATGCCGCGGAGCGGCTGGGCCCGTGAGCCATGGCCGCTGGGCCTGCGCGTCCGGAGCCTGTGCTCCGCAATGGGAGAGGCCACAACAGTGAGAGGCCCGCATACCGCAAAAAAAAAAAAATCCATCTTTCAAGGCAGGGAGTAAAAGACAGGAGATTAACTGATCAAACAAAAAACAGCGTTATGAGCATATTTAGTAGTATGGAGATAATCACCAGAAAAAGTTTTAAAAAAGATTTTAGTTGGCTGCATCTGTGGAGAAAAAAATGCCTAGGAGATTATACCCTTTTTCTTTATAACCTTTCATATCAATTTTTTTTTTTGGTATTCTTGTTTCTACGTAATATGTTGCTTTGATAAAAGTATTAAACCCCAATTTTTTTTTTTTTGCGTGACGGCGGCCTCCCACTGTTGTGGCCTCTCCCGTTGCGGAGCACAGGCTCTGGATGCGCAGGCTCAGCGGCCATGGCTCACGGGCCCAGCCACTCCGCAGCATGTGGGATCTTCCCGGACCGGGGCACGAACCCGTGTCCCCTGCATCGGCAGGCAGACTCTTAACCACTGTGCCACCAGGGAAGCCCCCCAATTTTTTTTTGAAAGTCAAAGAAGGAAATACTAGATTTGAACCATCATCTTCTCATTCATGTGAACATTAAGTGGTCAGTTAAACTGGGGGAAAATAATAAAACCTGACACATTCATTAGAGCTTGTCCCTAACCTCCAAGTAGAACAAACATGACCTTAGGACTTGAAGAAAGGTAAAAAACAAACCAAAAAATTATGCCAAGACAACTATGGGGGTTTGGAAGAAAATACAGCCTCTGCTTCAGAACAAGATGAGGCCGTTGCTGAGGCTGGGAAACCTGGGAGGGCAATGGCCATCATGGATGAGTGGGCGTCAGGAAACCACTAGGTGGGACTGCCCACTCAAGGGCACCAGAGGCCAGAAAAGGCAGGGGCCTCGCTTTGGATTAGATAATAGAAAGCAAAAGTGAGATCTGCTGTTCTAGACAACGTGGTCAGGAACCCTTCATCAGATAAGCTGACATTTGAACAGAGACCTGATCAAAACGAGGGAGTGAGCCATGAAGGTACCTGAAGGAAGGAAAGTCCAGACAGGGAAACAGCAAGTGAAAAGGCACTGGGGTAGAACCTACACTCAGTGCAAGGCTTCTCGTTCAATGTCTTAAAGGTGTTTTTAACTCAATATGCTCCAAATTAGACTATCTTTTCCTTCAAACCCGTCCCCTTTCAGCACTCCCAACGTGAGTAAATGGCACAAGCACACAGGCTTGGTACAAGCCAGGAAGCTTGGAGTCATCCTTGATAAGAGCCCCTTCCTGTCCATGACAGCTAATGCATCTAATGCCTCCTGAGGACGACCACCCTAGTTCACAGTGCTCTCCTCATTTGCAGGGACTCCTGCATGGCCTTCAGTATCCACTCTCATTATACTCTACACTGCAGCACATAAAAATGCAAGTTAAAGCATGTCAATCTCTCCCTAAATTAGAGCCATCCAGTGACTTCCCAGTGCTCTTAGGATAAGTACTACAATAATTAGCTTGGCCAAAGATGTCCTGCAGGGTCTGGACCTGCCGGCGTTTCCAGGCTCGTGTTGCACACTCTCACCTTTGTCTTCTCTACGCCATTCACAATGGCTTTCTTTCAGGCCTGAGGACACTAGTCTTTCTCCTGCCTCAAGTTTCTGACATCTGCTGACCGCTTTGTATGCCATCCCTCTAAGCAGGCTGTATTTTCTTGAAACTTTAGATCTCATTTCAAATGTCACTTCCTCAGGGAGAACTTTCTTGATTAGGTCAGGTCCTATTTTTATCACTTCTTGTGCTTTTCCTTCCACATCAATCTCCTAAGTTTTCTGATGGCAGGAACAGTGTGTATTTTACTTACATCCCTGGAACTTAACAATAGTGCCTGTCATATAATAGCACTTCAGTAAAGTAGACTTTTCCTCTCAAGCCCCTGGCTCTCTATCAGTTCCTGGCCTTCCCTCAGAGTATTTCACTTTCTCTTTCACTGAGAGGACAAAATAAGCTATGCCAGACTTCTCCCTGACCAGTGAAAGGAAGGTCACCATTCCCTAGAGTGGGGGTGAAGAGGAGGGGTGTATTTGCTGTACATCAGCCAAGTGGGATCTTGCACTGTCTCACCCAGGCTCCTTTTATTGCCCTCTGTACCACTGGTCTGCAGACCAGAGGTGGTAAACATGAGCCAGAGAGAAGAGTTCTTCCTGGGAGAGTAAACCCCAACCCTGGTGCCTGACACTCCTGGTTCACGGATGGTGAAAGACTGCCACTGAGGCGAGACTTCCAGCACATGGGACAAAGCTCCTACTCCCAGTAGAATGGGGGGTAATAGGTATGAGAGGCCATTCAAAAGTCTTTTAAATAACTGTTACAATAATAGTCAATATTTATTAAGCATTAACCATGAGACAGTCACTGAGCTAAGCATTGTAAACACATTACCTTATTTAATCCTATCAATAACCTATGAGCTAGGAACTATTATTTTATCCATTTTACAAATGAGGAAACACACTTAGAGAAGTTCAGTAACTTACCTTCATCTCACAGCTAAATAACTGGCAGAACCAAATTTCCAATGCAAACCGCTGTGCTATACTGCGTCTTTGGCAACATGGACTTTCTAAAGGTAAAAGTGGTGCAAACTACTACAATTTACCAAAGTCAGGACATTAACCGGGCAGTCAAGACATAGTGTTAGGCAATTTTTTTAGCAAACATAAACTAGTGTCACCTTTTTTTTTTTTTTAAATCACAAACTCAGTATGTTTGCCTCAAATATATTCATGGTTGTGTTTATTCAAACATAATATACGTGAACATAATATACATGATTTTAGGTGTGCCGGGTACTTCCACAAGAATAGTTATTCCAAGGCACAGTAGCATTACAGAGGACATGAGCTCTAGTATATTTCATTATTGAAGAGTTTGTCTTGTAGTCTTCAGGTCAATAAACCTTGTAGTTGGGTCAATACTGGACTGTTCTGAACAACTTGGTATCAAGCACTTTGCCTGTGGCTATAGTGTGCTGGAACTCCCAACTGCAGGTTGGAGTTGCAGGTATGTGCAAATCTACTTAAAATTATACAATCACAGAGGTAAAAAGAACTTCCTTATTTTTCAGATGTGAAAACCAAGATTTGGAGAGAGTAAGTGAATTCGCTTTTTTAAAACACATTTTCAAAAAGAAATTTCCAGAAATTAAGAATCTGATGATTCTTAATTCATCAGAATAAAAATGTTTAGAGATGAGGTGGGGAGAGAATTTAGTCCTTCCTTTTATAGCTTGGTTCAAATGAGATCCTTTAGGACAGGAAAACCTCTTTCTGTGTTCCTTGTCTGTGTACCTTTTTTGTCTATGGCTCTAGGTATTATTTTATGTTGTACAAAAGCTCTAGGCTTTTAAAATCTGTCAAAAACAAACAAACAAACAAAAAAACATCGCCCTTGTTATATAAGGTATGCTGAGAATTGAACATAAGTAATGCTGGGCAGTTAGATGATCTAAGAATCAGATGATCACTATCGAATAGAAAAAATCAATTGCCTTACTTTCCTCCCCAGAAGGGGCACAGTAGGGGATAGATAAGTGCGGACTGTAAATAGTTTATTACTTGGTAGTTCTTCCTAATGGCAGGCAGCACTGAAGCTGAGGAGGTAACAAGTAGTCTCTCAGCCAAAGGTCAATTTCTCTGGCCCAGCAGCCTTTTCACTTGGAAATACAATCTGGGTCTAATGTTGATTTGAAAGGAGAGGTTATTACACCATCCAGCTCCAGGCATCAAAGTTCTAAAGGTTTTTAAACTGTGCTTCTTTTAAGAAAGAACTCAAACCTGTGATATTTGTGCTTTATTGCTTGTGAAAAGAACTGATTGCCGTGGTTAGCATAACTGCTTTTATTGAGAAGTGGAAGCCAAGTAGTGGAAAATAAATCCTGTAGCTCTATGTAGGATGTCTGAAATATAATTCATTGCTTCAGTTAGCTTCCAGAAATAAAAGGGATGAGGATGGGCCTCTGGTTCTTTTGATTATGATTGTCCATGAAATCAGACGGGGGGCTCTGCGGGGTATGGAGAGGATCACTGGGAGTTTCTGGGCGGAGGGAGGGACCTCCAGACAGCAGAGCCTCTTGTACAGTAGTGAAAGACTAGTTCTGAATCACTCTGCTCTGGGAACCCCAAAGACAATTGGATTTACATTTACAGTTTTTAAAAAACCCTGCCCTTGAGGCTAAACCTAAGCAATTCTACCGGGACTGGGGGAGTGGAACCTGCATTTAAAGATGCAATTTTTATCTGCATTCAGGGAGAGCACTCTTCCACTTTTGGATTTACTGATAGTATTAGCTATGTTGGCCACAGCCAGTTCAATTTCAGTCTTTTGACACTGATTCAGGTTTGGCTCTTTTGGGGCCAATTATCTCCAATTTGAATAATGCTGATTATTACATATGATAAATTCTTCCTAATTACATCACCTGTTTAATCTCTAACACTATATATAATTACAACTTTTTTTTCCTGAGATAACTTTGACTTATTATGTTTCATATGTATAACATAATTTGACTTCTGTATATGTTATAGCGTGTTCACCACCAAAAGTCTAGTTTCCATCTGTCACCATACAATTGACTCCCTTTACTCATTTAGCCTTCCTCTCGGTTCCCCCTTTCCCCTTTGGTAACAACCAATCTGTTCTCTGTGTTTGTTTTTGTTTTGCTTTGTTTGTCTTATGTTCCACATACCAGTGAAATCATACGGTATTTGTCTTTCTCCATCTGACTGATTTTGCTTAGCATAATATCCTCAAGGTCCATCCCTGTGGTTGCAAATGGCAAGATTATATTCACAAATTTTATGACACCTGCTTGAATATATCTCCCATATCTGTGAGTCTACGTGGCCACGCTTAAAACAGAACTAAACTAACTGCTTAGTTCATAATTCAGCTCATATTACTTGAAAAGGGGCAATGACTCAGCCACAATATATATGCATTTCCATGGTTTACATTTTGAAACCTAACTATGAGCAGGTTATTCATATATTATTATGTCTAATAATTCCTTTGGGAATTTTTCTTGGTTATGTGAATACACTTCAGAAGTGAGTTATTCAAGCTAGCATGGATTTGTGTGCTGATCTTGTAGTAACTTCATAATATATTGGCCATAGTTCTTTCAGGTAGACAGCCCCTATTTGTCCCAACCTGCAGCAGTGTAGCTTTATCGAGGGGCCATCACAACTGTAACCTTCACTCATTAGAGGGACAGCATTACAGGCCATTTTGAATCATGTGAAGCTGAAATCAGAGCTTCGGTTTCTATATTTCCATGAAGAAAATGTGTCTCTCAGTATTAAGCTGACTAAAATAATCAAAGGATTGGTTCTGCTTCAAGAGAATGCATGAGAATAGATGTATTCATGGCAATTTGTAGATTAATTAAGCCATAGGCTAGGGAGAAAACGGCCACAAATATGACAACAGGTTTATATTGGTATCATAAATGGAGTAAAACACATCAGCAAGAAAAATAGTAAGACTCTAATAAATGAAATGCAAAGTGCACAAAGAGACAATACTCAAAAGAATAAATATAGCCAGTAAACAAACTTGGAGAAGTGTTCAGTCCCTACCAGTAATCCAATAAATGCAAATATTTTTGAAAGATATTGTTTACATCCTTTAAATTGGCAAAAAATTAAACAAAATTCAAATACCCAATGAAGCTGAAGTGGCAGAGTCTGTCACTCTGCTATAGCGTGCCATTTTACTGGCTCTTTGTTTTAAAGAATATTTGGAAAATATGCACTGAGAACATTAAAAGCATGCATACTTTTGGTTCCATCCTTCTTAAGAAAATAATCTAAAATGAAAAAAATAAAATCTCTTGTGCATAAAGATAGTCACTTCAAAATTATTTACATTAGCAAAAATCTGAAGCAACCTCAGTAGTCAAGAATAGGAAGATGTTAAACAAATGGCATATTAGCCATAAATTAATGCAGTCATGAATATTTATTCATACATTAAAAAACCTGTTTATAGGCTTTTGGCCAGTATGACAGTTTGATATTTCTCCTCCACCTCAAGTACATTAAAATTTCACTTAAAATTTTTAAATCTATAAGTAAGATCAATTTAAAACATTTTAAGCCTCAATGCCCAAGTTGAACAGTGGCTTAAATACAGCCAAAAAATAAGTATCGAATTGGGAAACAGATCTAGGAAACGCATTGAGAATTCCAAAGCAAGATAAAAAGATAGAAAATATGAAAGAGATATTGAGACATGGAGGATAGAAAAATCAGGACCAATATATATCTATGAAGTTTCAGGAGTAAAGAATAGAGAGAATGGGAAGAGGCAATATTTAAATTAAAAATGGCTTAGATTCTCCAATTGTAAGGAGACATGAGGTCACAAATGAAAGGGGCACGCCAGGTCCTGAGGAGAGTAAAACCAGTTCACATCTAACCACATTATAGTGAAGCCAAGAATATGAAAATCACAGAGAAAATTCTAAAAGTTACCAGAGAGAAATTCTGATTACCTACAAAAGAACAATGATGGCCTTGGGTGAGTTCACCTCTGAGGTGTATCCACGTAATACAGAAAATTCCCAGTGGTATTACTGGAAATGTGGAGTATTTCCAACCTATACCAGTAGTTGGATTTCTCAATGTTGCCTGCTTTATATATCTATGAAGGATATCTATTTCTATATAATTTTGTACTCTGATACCTTACTGAATTCTCTCAGTGTTTACATAGTTTTTTAGTTGATTCTCTTATGTTACCCATGTATATAATTATATCATCTAGAAATAACAATATTTTTACCTCCTCTTTACCAACGTGTATTCATTTTGTTTCTTGGTCTTGTCTAATTGTGTTGACCAGAACTTCTGGAACAATATGAAGTAGCCCTCACATCTTCATCTTGCTCATCACTTTATGAACCAGTTCCGGTACAATCTTAAATTACTTGAGAGTGGTGTCACTTGAGAGTGGAAATGGATTCATCTTTAACATAATAAAACATATCTATTGGTTCCTGTTTTATTTATACTTTCTTTATGAAAAATGAATATTGAGCATTATTAACACGTTTTCAGCATCTACGAAGATGATCATGTAATTTTTCCATTTGGATTTATTAATATGATAAATTATATTAATAGCTTTTTCTGATGTTGAATTATTCCTGAACTTCTAGATAAAATGTCACTTGGTCATGGTTTATTATCTTTTTAATATGCTGCTGAATTTTGTTTGTTAATGTTTTATTTAGATTTATTACATAGATATTCATAAGAAAGATTGATCTGTCATTTTCTTTTTTTCTTTTTCTTTTTCACTGCCGTATTTGGGATCTGGGTATTGCTGTTTTCTCATTTTATGAAGAGTTTGGAGGCTTAATTTGTTTCATATGTTCTGTAACAATTTAGATAGCACTGGAACTATCTGTCTTTTAGGAGCTAAATAGAATTCTCCTGTGAGAACATCTGGACCTGATGATGTTTTGGGCGTTGCTTTTTGACAACATTTCGTGTTTCTTCTCTGGTAATGGCTGTTTGTATTTTCAAATGTCTTCTGAGATCAGTTTTTGTAATTTAATTTTTCCTATGCAATTACTCACATTACCAGGATAGATGTATATTATATATACAAGATCATATTATATCGCATATTACATATATATACATCCAATATGTATAATCTCAAACTTACAGAAAAGTTGCAAATACTGTGCAAAGAAGTTTTTTTTTCCCCCAAACCCTCTGAGAGTGACTCATTGACCTGATGCACTATTATCTCCTAACATTAGGATAACTTTTCTACAAATAAGGAAAATCTCCTTTATAACCCAAATACAAGGAATTCAGGAAACTAATATTGATATATTACTAATATCAAATCATCAAACCCCATATAGGTTTCGTCAACTGTACCAACAATGTTCTTTATAGCAGCAGTCCCCAACTATTTGGCACCAGGGACCGATTTTGTGGAAGACAATTTTTCCATGGATGGGGGTGGGGGATGGTTCAGGTGGTAATGTGAGTGATGGGGAGCAATGGGGAGTGGCAGATGAAGCTTCACTCACTTGCCTACCACTCACCTCCTGCTGTGTGGCCTGGTTCCTAACAGGCCATGGACTGGTAGTGGTCTGCAGCCCAGGGTTTGGGGACCCCTGCTTTACAACAAAAATGTGTAGTTCAGAATCATGTGTTCCATGAGTTATCACATCCCTTTAGTCTCCTTCAGTGTGGAAGGAAATTTATCTTTCAGTGACTTTCATGATCTTGGCACTTTAAAGCATTATAGACAACTTATTTGGTAGAATGTACCTTAATTTAGGTTTGTCTAATGATTCCCTGTGATGAGATTCAGATTCAGCAAGTGTCTTTGGCAAAAACATCACAGAAGTAATGGGAAAATTCTTTTATTTCTGTGGTTAAATTTATTGCTGTCTTTTTTAATTGTCTCTGGATTTTGAGTCATAATTACAAAGCATTCTCCACACTAAGATTAAAGAGGCATTACCCATATTTCCTTTGGTACTTAACTTGTTAGAATTTTACAGTTAGATCTCTGATTAATATGAAATTTATTCTTGTGTATATTGTGAGATCTAATTTTACCTTTTCCCAAATGGCTACCCAAGTCCATCTTTGACTCAGTGATTTGAGATGCCACCCTTATCATACACTGAATTTCTTCATGAGCTTGGATATCTGTCTGGGCTTTCTATTCTGTTCTACTTGTCTGTCTGTCTAGTCATGAACCAGTACCACACTGCTTTGATTATAGTGTCTTTGTACTATGTTTTCATGCCTAATAAGAGTACTCCTCATATTTTTGTTTTGTTTTTTCCTGACAATACAGGCATGCTTGTTTTTCCATACAAAATTTAGGACCAACTTTCTAACTCTATATTAAAGCTTGTTGGCGTTTTTATTGGGTTTGCATAATATTAACAAATTCACTTAAAGAGAATGTAATGAGTGTTCTTGTTCAAGAATAGAGTATATATTTTGCATTTGTTCAAGTTCATGTTTGTGTCTTTCAGGAGTGTTTTAAGGTTTACCACATATAGGTTTTGGACATTTCTTAACTTTATTCTTAAATATTTGTTGCTGTCATAAATGGGGGTTTTATTTATCTTTGTGTAGAGGACTTTATATTGAAACTAAACAAACTCTCATCACCCCTACAGTTCCCTATCCTTCTCCTTTTACCTAAACGAGTTTTTTACTCTATAAGTCATCCTTCTGCATGTATGTACATCCTTTTACATATTTTCTGAAATCTAAGATATTTTCAATCTTTCCACATTTCAAAATGTAGAAGCTAAAACTTTTCTCAAATTCAGTCCATCACAAGAATTCTTAAAAAAACACACTTCAGGAGACTCTCTTTCTTTCTTTCTTTTTCTTTCTTTCTTTCTTCCTTCCTTCCTCCCTCCTTCCCTCCCTCCCTTTCTTTCTTTCTTTCTTTCTTTCCTTCTTTCCTTCTTTCCTTCTTTCTTTCTTTATTTTTGGCTGCATTGGGTCTTTGTTGCTGCACGAGCTTTCTCTAGTTGCAGCGAGTGGGGGCTACTCTTCATTGCGGTGCATGGGCTTCTCATTGCAGTGGCTTCTCTTGTTGTGCAGCACGGGATCTAGACGCCCAGGCTCAGTAGTTGTGGCTCGCGGGTTCTAGAGCGCAGGCTCAGTAGTTGTGGCACACGGGCTTAGTTGCTCCGTGGCATGTGGGATATTCCTGGACCAGGGCTTTTAACCACTGTGCCACTGGAGAAGTTCCCTCATTTATTTCTGAGGCAGGTTGACACAGTCTGTGATGACTAGAGGTTTAAATGTATTTAGGGTTGTTGTTTTCTGTCTGATAATCTAAATTAAGTGTTGATCATAAGATTAAAAGTTATCATCTCCTTAATACTAAAACCAGGATTTTTAATGTTAAAGTTCTATTGATACCTTTTGGTTAACTGAAAAACTAATTCACCCATTGTTTTTTAAATTATTGCAGCCATTCTCTTGACTTTCCCTATAGCAGTAGAATTTATGATATCACAGGAAGAATGGTCATTTTCTCTGTTTCAGTAACTCTTTTTAGGACTGGATGACAATAATATAAATAAGTCTACTTTAAAATACATAAAAGCGTCAAGAGTTTTAAAACAAGCTTTAGGAGGGATCCATAACTACTCCTCCCTCTAACCTGAAGAGATGCAGAATATGCAAGATGACCAAAGAAATTCTGGATTTAAAACCCCTGTGGTAACTATTGATCAGCAAAAATCGAACAGGAAAATATATGGCTAAATTCATGTGATTATTATGGTGCACAATCTGCTATTAAATTGTTTCTGTTTATCACTACATAACCAATATATCTTGGTTGTGGGGAAACAGCTGAACCACCTTGCCAACTTTAGAGACTCAACTTGTGACTTCAGTCATGGTACAGCCAGCACCTCTATAATCAACAGCAGAAAACAAGAATGTTCTCTTATAATAAACATTAGCAAAGGGTATGTATATTTCTGTTCTTCAGATGACTGTGTTGGTTTAATCTAATTTTAGTTCATAGATCCATTTGTCTCTGGTTCTGCATCAGAGGCAAAAATTACTTTATTTGATTAACTGAGGTCTGGGAAGAATTCTTCCATACGTCGTGATATTCGAGTCTAATGCATTCATTAGGAAGAAACAATTCCATAACCTAACATAAATCGTTTCAAATTGGAATAGTCAAAAAAAAAAAAGGGTTAATATCCATATAGAATTTCGTGTGTTACATAAGCATGTGCAATCATCTAAAATTAAAACTAATCACTTTGTATCAGAAGCAGTAATAAAAGCCAAAGTTCTGCCTCATTGTTCTCTAGTGAAGCATGAATAATTCATGATTCAGGTAAGCTTCCCTTCTCCCCTGAGTCTTCCACAAGATTTTACCAATTTCATTGCTCAAAATGTGTCTCTTAGGGCTTCCCTGGTGGCGCAGTGGTTGAGAGTCCACCTGCCAATGCAGGGGGATACGGGTTCATGCCCCGGTCCGGGAGGATCCCACATGCCGCGGAGCGGCTGGGCCCGTGAGCCATGGCCGCTGAGCCTGTGCGTCCAGAGCCTGTGCTCCGCAACGGGAGAGGTCACAACAGTGAGAGGCCTGTGTACCGCAAAAAAAAATAATAATAATAAAATAAAATAAAATGTGTCTCTTTAGAGCATTATAGCTACACTAGAATTGAACTAACACTAGATGTCATACCTTCTGATGTTACTCTTTGTAGATCTGTCCTTCAGCCCTCTTGCAAAGCAGAGTGTGACCAGGTCTTATGGGACAAAACAAGATCTCAGGGCCTGGCCTTGCTTCAGGGCTTCCCACTCTCCCTGAATGTGGCCTGGCTCCTCTTCATATTCTCCAATGTTCTACTTGAATTCAAATCTTTTCTCATTCAGAAGTATGTGGTCCCATCTATCCTTTCCAGAAAGCTGCCTATAATGAAAAATTAAAATTATCCTCTTTTATAGCTGAAAACACCTCTTCTAATAGCAGTTTCTACTTCTCAATAAATGCCCCCGACAATAGTGTCACTAGTTTCATCCATCACATATATTAATTCATTTATTAACATTAAATATTTATTGAGCTTCTACTGTAGGTGATGTGCTACAGACAGAAAAAATCTCAAATTCTGCCTTCAAGGAGGTGACAGATGTAGCAGGCTAAATGCTGAAACACCAGTGGTAAGAGGTGCTATTTCACATGGACTGGAGATGTGAAAACAATGACCAGGGGTAGAGCGATTAGCTCAGCACATAGACTGCAATTGAATCAGCAGGTATCTTGGGGGAAATTGAAGAGGTTTCTGCCTGATTAATTCTATTTTGTCTACAAAGCAGGATTTGAGATTCTTTCTTGAGAGTCATGGTGGTTAAAAGATATGAGGAGAGTAATAAAGGCTTGAAATAGTCACCAAAATGATGGAGAAAGACAGCTGATTAGGAGAATTAGGATAAATTCCAGTTAGCATAAAAGATCAGCATACATTGGAGGCCATGAATCTGCAGAGGTTCCATATCAACCTGGTTGTGTGATTCTCCTCCATGGATGGTAGAGTGAAAACAAGGGACCAAGGTAAACAGTGTTTATGTGTCATAGATCTCTGCCAGAGGAAGGAAGTGAAGCCAGGACAAGGCTGATAACCTGAGAGGTGATGGAGGGATTAGGAGACAGGATACCAGGGAGTAAGGCAGTATGAGAACCAACATGGTATGATGTTTTAGTCATGTAGTAACATGCAGGGGTCTAAGATTTCATCTGGATCTAATCTGGTTGAAGGATCAGCCATGGAGCAGGTGACTGAATGGGAGGACTTCAGGTGAGGAAGAATGCAACAGTTCAATGAACTCCTATAAAACCTCTCTTGGTGTCAGGTACTGTATTAAGTCATGAATCAGACCTTATAAGAACTAAAAGAGTTCAGAGTAAAACTGGTAAATATACCATTTAGTATGTGATAAATAATAATTGAGATGAAATGCCCAATTATAGTAGGCATACAAAGGAGAAAGTATAGTCAATAACTTGGCAAGTTCAGAGAAGACTTTGTTGAGAAGGTAGTGCTTGCCAGAGTTACTCAAGGGAGAGTAATATTAGGAAATAGACACATGACAGTGATGAAGAGGAGTTGACGGCATCCAGTCTCATGACTTCCAAGTGAGAGTTGCAAGCACCAAAAGAGTACAAGAGGGAAATATCTCCCCTCCAATATCTCTAGCTGTCCTAAATCCCACCTAAACCATTCAGCACATCATTGCCTCAACTACTGGCCTTAAGTACTACTTTCAACACTTCAATTTCCTCTTTAAATCCTTCCATTTCTTTCTAGTTCCTTCACCATTAAAATAAGAAACCTCAACTCTTACATCAGAGAGAAATGAATGTTGTGAAGGCCTTTTGTTTTCCTTTCCCCTCGCTCCCTGTCCAATAGTATTTCCCATCACTTACCTATCATGTACTTCTGCGATGTGTCATCTGCTTCCCTTCTCTCCGATTCATAAAGACTCATGCCCATTTCCACATATTTTCCTCATCTGTAATATTTCTCCCAAACTTCCCTTCCAAATGAAGTCATTTTTCACAGTCTGGCTGAAGATCTGTGGCTCCCATGATGCCTTTCCTTGACTATCTCTGAATTATTTTACTGCATATTTTGGTCTTTAGAACTGTGTTATCTCCTGGTATTCTCTAATAGTTCACGTGTGATAGACTTACATTTCCAAATAAGGTCCCTGAGGACAGAGACCTTGTTTTATACCCCTAGATTCCCACAGTGGTTTGTAGAGTATTGAACACAGAATAGGTGCTTGAGAGGCAAATTAATGTGGTAGAAGGTACCTGAGTCGGGAAAACTCATTTTTTTTAAATTCAAGTTTTACCCCTCTGGCTAAATTCTCTTTATCTGTGAATTGAGGAACCTGGACCCATGATCACTCAGATCCCCTTCACCTGCTGCAGTCTGATTCTAGCAATACTAATTATTTTATCTATTTGACAAGAAGTTATGATGATGCTCACCATGCACATCATATTACTTTTTTTCTAAGATTCTATCACATAGCATGCACCATATTTAATAGGATAAAAATTGAATATTCAACATAAACTTTAATTGTAAGAGTCAAGCTCAATGTATGATTTAATATAGATAATGAACAAATATTTATAAAATTTATTTGTTCATTCAGCAAATATTTACTGAGTACCTATTATGTGTTTCAGGCACAATTCTAGACTCTGTAGGACACAGTGGTAAATAAAATAGACAAGGTCTTTGCTCCCGTGGAACTTATATTCTAGTGGAAACAGATAGATAGTAGGTAAATATATAATATAATGTCACGTGTGCTACATCACTCATGTCAATAAGTGCTATAAAGAAAAATAGAGAATAGAAAAAGGATAGAGAGTCATGGGGGTGGTTACAGATGAGGCAGCCATCTTAATTTCAATTCCATACAGTAAAGATATGGGCATTCTTGTAGACATGACAGACATGTATAGGTTAAACATAGATACAGGTATAGATATACAGATAAATGTAAATGTTCTAGATACAGCACTATGTGCCACATAATGAGCTAAAGTGTGTCATACTCACTAGTTTATTTAATTTTCCCAACAATCCTTTGAGATGTACTACCCATTTTATGAATGAAAAAACTCATATTGGGAGAGTTTAAATAACACATCAAAGTCACTTCCCTAAAAGTGTCAGTGCTGGAAACCACATTCTATTTGTGTGCCATTTGCATAAGAAAACATGTTCCATTGAGGTTCTTGCACAAAAATACTTGAAATAAGAATAGGAAAATAAACCACCATGTATTCTGATTACCAGGAAAGGCAATGTTTTTTCATTTTAAATATGTTTTAAAACATCATAGGTCCTTTGTGTATTTAAGAATTGTAATGGAATATTATACCACCATAAAAGCCAATAAAATAGCTAAATATAGAGATCTCCAAGGTATATTGTTATATGAAAAGGCAAGGTGTAAATATGTAATATATTATGCTGAAGTTTGTATATAAAAGTGGATGGACTTTTTATGTGTGTATATATGCATAGGATATCTCTAACAGGATACAAAGAATGTTAGTATCAGTGGTTGCCCTAAAGATGAGTAAGAAGGAGGCTTACCTTTCACTGTATGTAATTTTTGTAACTCTTAAAACTCTATGTGCATGTATTGTTTATTGAAAAATTGGTTTGAAAAAATTTAATGGAATACTTAATGTCAAAAAGACACCCGAGCTCTTGAGTCACCCCCGTCCACCCCTGTTGCGGCGAATGAGGTTGAGTCAGTCCTTGCCCGCTCAGCTCTCTAGTATCTGCGATTCTTATTCTTTAAGATGCCTGAGGAAGTACACCATGGAGAGGAGGAGGTGGAGACTTTTGTTTTCCAGGCAGAAATTGCCCAACTCATGTCTCTTATTATCAATACCTTCTATTCCAACAAGGAAATTTTCCTTCGGGAGTTGATCAGTAATGCTTCTGATGCCTTGGACAAGATTTGCTATGAGAGCCTGACAGACCCTTCCAAATTGGACAGTGGTAAAGAGCTGAAAATTGACCTCATTCCTAACCCCCAGGAGCACACCCTGACTCTGGTAGACACAGGCTTTGGCGTGACCAAAGCTGATCTTGTAAATAATTTGGGAACCATTGTCAAGTCTGGTACTAAAGCATTTATGGAGGCTCTTCAGGCTGTTGCGGACATTTCCATGATTGGGCAATTTGGTGTTGGCTTCTATTCTGCCTACCTAGTGGCAGAGAAGGTGGTTGTGATCACAAAGCACAATGATGATGGACAGTATGCCTGGGAGTCTTCTGCTGGGGTTCCTTCACTGTACGTGCTGACCATGGTGAGCCCCTTGGGTGGGGTACCAAAGTGATTCTCCACCTTAAGGAAGACCAGACAGAGTACTTAGAAGAAAGGCGGGTCAAAGAAGTGGTGAAGAAGCACTCACAGTTCATAGGTTATCCCATCACACTCTATCTGGAGAAGGAAAGTGAGAAGGAAATCAGTGATGATGAGGCAGAGGAAGAGAAAGGTGAGAAAGACGAGGAAGATAAAGATGATGAGGAGAAGCCTAAGATTGAAGATGTGGACTCAGATGAGGAGGATGATAGTGGCAAGGGTAAGAAAAAGAAGACAAAGAAGATCAAGGAGAAATATATTGATCAGGAAGAACTGAACAAGACCAAGCCCATTTGGACCAGAAACCCTGATGGCATCACCCAGGAAGAATATGGAGAGTTCTGTAAGAGCCTTACAAATGACTGGGAAGTTCACTTGGCAGTGAAGCACTTCTCTGTAGAAGGTCAGTTGGAATTCAGAGCATTGCTGTTCATCCCTCGTCGGGCTCCTTTTGACCTCTTTGAGAACAAAAAGAAAAAGAAAAACATCAAACTCTATGTCTGCCATGCGTTCATCATGGACAGCTGTGATGAGTTAATACCAGAATATCTCAACTTCATCCGTGGTGTGGTTGACTTTGAAGACCCTCCCCTGAACATCTCCCAAGAAATGCTCCAGCAGAGCAAAATCTTGAAGGTCATTCATAAAAACATTGTTAAGAAGTGCCTTGAGCTCTTCTCGGAGCTGGCAGAAGACAAGGAGAACTACAAGAAATTCCATGAGGCGTTCTCTAAAAATCTAAAGCTTGGAATCCATGAGGACTCCACTAACTGGCGACACCTTTCTGAGCTGCTGCGCTATCACATCTCCCAGTCTGGAGATGAGATGACTTCTCTCTCAGAATACGTGTCTCGCATGAAGGAGACCCAGAAGTCCATCTATTACATCACTGGTGAGAGCAAAGAGCAGGTTGCCAACTCTGCATTTGTAGAGCGAATGCGGAAGCAGGGCTTCAAGGTGGTGTACATGACAGGCCGATCGATGAGTAATGTGTGCAGCAGCTCAAGAAACTTGATGGGAAGAGTCTGGTCTCGGTTACCAAGGAGGGCCTGGAGCTTCCTGAGGATGAGGAGGAGAAGAAGAAGATGGAGGAGAACAAGGCCAAGTTTGAGAACCTCTGCAAATTCATGAAAGAGATCTAGGATAAGAAGGTGAAGAAGGTGACAATCTCCAATAGGCTTGTGTCTTCACCCTGCTGTATCGTGACGAGCACCTACGGCTGGACTGCCAACATGGAGAGCATCATGAAAGCCCAGGCACTTCAGGACAACTCGACCATGGGCTACATGAAGGCCAAAAAGCACCTGGAGATCAATCCTGACCCCCCCCCCCCCATTGTGGAGACCCTGCGGCAGAAAGCAGAGGCAGACAAGAATGACAAGGCCGTCAAGGACCTGGTGGTGCTGCTGTTTGAAACTGCACTGCTCTCTTTCGGCTTCTCGCTTGAGGATCCCCAGACCCACTCCAACAGCATCTACTGCATGATCAAGCTAGGCTTGGGCATTGATGAAGATGAAGTGACAGCAGAGGAGCCCAGTACTGCTGTTCCTGATGAGATCCGCCCCCACCTTGAGGGTGATGAGGATGCCTCTTGCATGGAAGAAGTAGATTAGGAATTTCTACCTGCAGACTTTGTTCCCTCTGCATAGTGTCCCCATGGCTCCCCCAGCAGCAGCCCCAGTGGCCTTGGCCTACGTGGTTCCTTCTGCTGATGTCTAGTGATTTTATTTCTGTCCTTCTGTCTAAAGCAGGATATAAGGGCCTCAAGCCCTATCCCTTTCCACATTTGACATGGGGTTTGAATGTTGTGTATTTTTGTTTGTTTTGTTCTGAAATTAAAGTATGCAAAATAAAGATGATGCAGGTTTTTTATACCAAAAAAAAAAAAAAAATAAGACACCGAAATTGTTGCTAGAATAAGCTTTTGCAATTAGATCCTTCTCTTAACAAGGCATACACATTTTCCATGGGAGAGCTTTCACGTGTGGCCCCACTGAAAATTAATATTATGAGAAACTTGGCCTACTTTATGATTGTTGAATCGCGATCCTCTACAACCAAAGAATAAATGAACACTTGGACAAGTAGAGTAGGAAGTGATGACACTGGAGAGTAGGAAGTGAAAACATAAACAATCTAAACACTATAGTTAGAAACAGTAATTCTCTACCAGACATCCACAGAATAATAGGAATAGGATCCTAAAAGTTTCTTTAACCAGAAAAGAATAAAGATTTGGGTTATTTTTTAAAACTTTCCTCTTATATGACATTTTTCCTTCAAACTTTCAAGTCTCCACCAAAAACTTGTGAAGGAACACGTTATTCACAAGAAAGTGGTGGGAAGTAAGTGAGAAAATATCAGATATCTCTTTGTATAAAATTTCAAGAATGTCAAATGCCAGTGTTATCCTGTTATTTAATATATTTTAAATATAAAATACAGTTTATACTAATCATTTGCCCTTTTGAGTCATGAAATGTAAGTTTTTAGCTGTAATAGGTATGTAAGAAGTTTTATCTAATTCAAATTTATGTCTTTGCATTGAAACATGAGGTGAGTCCAGAGCACAGCTTCACCATAATCCACTGGGAATCAGACCTGTAATTAGCCATTCTTGGGTATCACCTCTTGCCATTCAATATGACTACAGCTGAGAAAGCATTTATCTGGCAACAAAAAGCTTTTTATATGTTATATGTGTCAGCTTTGCGTAGTTAGTTAGATCTGTAATTAACTCTCCTTTATAAGAAGCTTTGGGGAAGTGTGTGGGAGTATAGGTAATGAAATATGGCAGGTTGATGCCTTGTGTCATTTTGTAAACTAGCTATAGCACCAGGAAGAGAAAGGTCATGGGTCAACATAAACTGGAACACAGCATTATAGAGATATTTAATTTCTGAGATTATTTAGAAATAAATGACTATGGTTTGACATACACTGACCCTGCATCTACAGAAATGTAAGCTCTTCACTTTGAAACTTCACTCACAGTGGTGAGGTTGCCACTCAGTTTTCTTCCTTCCTGACAGAGCAGGTGGCTTGTTGAGGTCACTGCCTACAGCAAAAATAATAGTGTACATGTTTAGAACAGAAATTTCATCAGCATAAACTAACTGGGCTGAAATGAGGCTCTTCTGACCTTATGTAATTAGCATCCTGTTGTAACCAAACAACCCAGATACCTTTGAATCTTTTGCTGGATTCCATGAATTATTAAGTGGGGACTCTGTTGGGTTATCCAATTAATGACATAAATTTTACTTCCAGGAAGGATTTTGTTCATCTCTAATAAGTGTTTACCATTTTATGAGATTTTAAAAAACCACTTGGAATTTGGGTCAGGAAAACCCAAGGGATTTATGTGACTCATTGACAAGTGGTTAGAATAAGAGTAAAATAACCTTCATCTGGAATGTACAAAAATAAATAGAGCAAATTTTCCAACAAAGTGGTTTCAGAACAGAGAAGAAACATATTGGAAAATATTCCCTTTGATAAAACGTAAAGATTGAGGTGGGAATAACAGAATTATAAAAAGATGTTCTTTTGTAGTTGGAAATATGAAGCCTTCATGATTAGAGAGCTATATTAGTCATATATCTGGACCATATGTTTGAAACAAGAAATCCTCTATCTGAAAAAAAAAAATGCCTGAAACCACCTTTTGTGTACGGACGGACCTTATCTCTCAACTTCTGTGTATTCAACTAGATCTTGGAGGCCAAGTTTCCTTTAAATCCCTTCACAGGTGTATGTGACTGATCAAGGAATCACTTTTTCCTACCCACTTCGAGGTAGCATGACAACATCTAGATACCTTTAAACAAAGAAAGCTTGTGCCAGGAGAAACAAAGATATGAACAAAGAAAGGTCGACAAGTTTGCTGAAATCACCAGCCTTCCTGTGCTTCTCCATCATCCCTCACTGAATAATGTCATATCCTTTCTACCAGACATAAGACAAGATGATGGGAAGAATGTAAAAAGAGACAATAATATTCTTTTCTTCTCTGTACTGAATAAGGAATGTACAATTGCTCAAAGCAGGTAATAACATACTTAGAGATAATAAACATGTATTCTCCCAAATAGAGAAAAATAAGTGGTAGTATTTGATCAGCTCCCCAATGCATGGGAATGACTATGTAATTATAGACAATTAGAATGTGGAGTGATTCACATGGACCAGAGTTAGCGTCATGGAAACATTAGGCTGTGAGATGGCTTGGGAACATGAGAGGTTGAGACATGTTGGAAAATGTAACTCAACTGTATAAATATTGCATAAGGGCAAGAGCAAGCAGGGTATATTTAGGAATCAATGATAAGGCCAATGATTGTCTTGGATTGGCTAGAGAAGGAAGAGGGGGTCAGTTTAGAACAACTAATACAAAATATAGAATATGGATTTGTTCCTCTTGACACTGAACACCCTCACTGAAAGGTCATGAACAAGGTAGTGAGCAAGGGAAAATAAATTATGCATAGGTACAGAGCTTAGCTGTATAAAAAGTCCCTGAAATTTAAAATTAGTTATAAAAGTACTTCATTTAACCAAAGGTCACATCCTCATCTGGACATGGTTGAGAAAACAAGAAGTAAGCAACAAGCAGCCTTTGAATATCCGGGGTGGGGGGGGAAATCGTAAACACTTTATGCTAAGATCATCCAATTCACCATGAGAAAATTGACTCTCAGAGGCTATTCACTGTTAATTTAGAGAAAATCTAACTCCTCTCTCCACTGCAGAATAGAAGCAAGAAATTGAAAGAGGTAGCTTCTAGACTCAAGCATTCTGACCGTTGTAACATTTGATAGCTGACCATCTGAAAATAAAGAAGGAGGCAGAAAAAGTATTAAAAGCAGCCATAAAGTGAGAGATGTGGTAATTATTTACTTGAAACTGAGATGAATTACCTCAGTAAAAAAGTCTTCACTAAATTATTTTAATGCTTTATTTTCATTCTCTAATAATTTTGTTTCTGTAATAGAAGCTCATATTGTGCAATACAAGCCAAAAAAGAATGGTTTAAAAATGTGTGCAAAAAGCCAAACTTTCTCTGATTTTCTGACCAATTTCAGATGTTACATACTTTACTTAATTTCCCATTATAACATGTGGTTGTACTTACACTAGACATCTATTCTATTTGCTTCAAGAGAGCTGAACGAAGCCTATTGTGCAACTACAATATCTTCCTTGTAGTGTTGTAATCATATCTTTGCCAGGAAATAACAAATTTTTAAATAACAATGTTTAAAGGCATATGTGGTCTAAGAAAATGTCTTTTTTTACTAGGCAGAGTTCTTGCCAATTTGATTTCATATCATACAAACTGGTCTAAGTGAACATAGAAAAATGGAAATGTCTTCAAGGCTGAATACAATCCTGATACAGTAGTCATAGTTTGTTGCTTTTCTGTATTAAGCATTAACCTACAAGAAACTGAAAACATGGTAAGGTCTAGCCTAGGGTCTTGTGTTTGTACCTTGGGCTGTCAGACCATGTCCAGATGTGGCTGAAGAAAATGATGAGGATGGTGTCATGATGTGAGAATTCAGGGTTCCATTCTGGGGCCATATGTTGTGATGCCTAATATTAAAGTATTTTGAGTACCTTTTAAAAATAATTAATTAATTAATTAATTTCTGGCTGTTTTGGGTCTTTGCTGCTGTCCTCAGGCTTTCTTTAGTTGAGGTGAGCAGGGGCTACTTTTCATTGAGGTGTGCGGGCTTCTTTTTGCAGTGGCTTTTCTTGTTGCGGAGCACAGGCTCTAGAGCGCAGGCTCAGTAGTTGTGGCGTATGGGCTTAGTTGCTCCATGGCATGTAGGATCTTCCCAGACCAGGGCTCGAACCCGTGTGCCCTGCATTGGCAGGCGGATTCTTAACCACCAGGGAAGTCCTTGAGTACTTATTATGCCCAAGCACTGTTCCAAGCTTATTACATAATTAACCCATTTAATTTTATTTTAAAAAGCCCTATTAGGCAGGACTATTATTGTTCCTATTTTAAATACGAGGCAGCTATGGCTGAGAGGTTAGTGACTTGACCATGATCTGGGGAGCAAAACCTAAATTCAAAAGCATGTCCATCACATGGGAACTCTTCTGTTTATTAATTACTATATTTTTCAACCAAATACTAAGATTTGTTTCAAGATTATAAAGTTGGCAAGATGATATAGCACCAGCACTTCCCAGATTATTGCTCTCTGCCTCTCCAGTTTTATGAAAAGTATAAAGGACAGCAAAGCAGAATTTCAAAACACAGCACCAGGAACATGCAACACACTTGCTGATCTTCAGGAACATGTCAACAGTTGATTTTGCGGGCTCCTCCATGTTAGCTGAAGTCCTCAAAATGACTGTTTACCTCTTTGGGAAGGCGAATACAGCCATAAAACTGCTCTTGAGATTCAGTCTGTGGTCATTCCCATTGTGTTATTCAGGATTCTTTTGGTTGCAAAGGGCAGAAACCAATTCAATTAACTTAAGCTAATGTAACTTAAGCTAGTGTAGTATTTAGGGTTCACTACTGGCTTCAGGTGAAGCTAGATCTAGGTACTCAAACAATGTAGTTTGTATATTTTCCACCTCCCAATTGGCTTACCCCCATGTTGCTTTCATCCTCAGGCTGATCTCAAGTGGTGGCAGAATAGCTATTAGAAGGTCTAGGCTTAGCAACCCCAGAAAACAACGACAGTTTCTCTTTCACAGTGGTTCTGGCAGAAAGTCCTAAACTGACATTTATGGCTGTGACTGGCCTGCTTGGGCCTCAGGTCTACCTCTGAACTAGTCTCTCTGGCCAGGGCATATTGCTCTCATATGTCATATACCAACCACTGACTCCAGAAGAAGGTTCAGCCCCAGCAGAATCACGGGCCTCAGCTACATCAATAGAAGAATGTGGTTCCCCTAAAGGAGCATGGTTTTACCTCAATATAGGGAAATAGATGCTGAACAGTATAAACCACAGATGTCCAGTATATTCAGCCTGGCATGCCAGAAGAATAAGTTTCTATCTTACCATATCACTTTGAGGACATTTGGGGTTCTCCATCAAAATGACTTTCCTACAATGAGCTAGCCTGTGGTGAGTCAAGGCAAGAGTGAGCGGAAGAACACCAACAAGGTTTCACTGAATCATACCGATGCAGATGTGTACACAGAGCAGCAGCAGAATACGCAGGCAGCTGTGGCAATCTGAGATGGTGTGACCATTTGAGCAAAGGCAACCTTTAGCACAGAGGGTAGAGGGGCATTGCTAGTAAAGTACTTTGCCACGTTACAGTCAACAGATTGAATTCACATGGATGATGCTTACTGTGAAAGTAACTGCAAGTCGTGCATGTATCAGACTTTGTAGCTTTGCATATATGCAGAAGACAATGTTGACAGCCGTAATATCTTCAAATGCCAAGAATTCTATTTGGAAATAAAATGTGAAAGAGCTTCTACATTTTCCTGCACACAAAGGTTATTCTGATTTAACTCACTTTGTCAGGCTGCATAGATTTCCATTCATTAGAAGTTGCAGTCACCCAATTCAGTCACTTATAAATACGTCGTATTAAAAAACTTCATTTGTAAGTCAGTGCTTTTAAAGTTGGAATCCATTTTTCCATTGAAAATGTATTAAAAATGGGGACTGGGTTTCAAGTCTAGCCCATAAGTATTAATTAAGTAATTTGAATATGCTAGGTATAGTGCCTAGCACATTGTAAACACTTAATAGATATAACTATTATCATTGATTATAATATAATAATGTGAAAAAATGATCAAATCAAAATGATTTTTTAAAATAATAAATAAGAATTAAGCTAATGAGCATTTAGCAAAATAACAGACAGGGAGACTCATTAAGTTACTATGAAAAAACAAGCCCTACTTCTTTTAATTCCTAATTCCAATTCAAAGAAGAAGGTATTTAATATATTTTAGCTTAAAGATTATTTATTGTTACTAAAAAAATTTAGGGAGTTATAGTAATATTTTTCAAAATAGAATATTTTTATATTATTATATTTTGAATTTGGGGATTCTATGTAGTTGCAAAACGGAATCAAATACTGTATTACTAGGAATAATGTTTAATGAATTGCTTTTTATTTACCAAGAATTTTTCAGAACTTCTTCCACCTGCTTGCATCTGGATGCAATTTCATTTATAAACTGAGGAGACAGTATATTTCTATTACTAAAAAAATGAACTGTAATGGGGACAGCCATAATTGGATTTACATCTTAATTATTTACACTCTTCTCTTTGCAGCCTAAATATTCTATGCCTTAGAATTGTTTTGCAGACAAAATATCACCGATGATTAGTAATGCAGATCCTCTTTTGACATAGGTGACAAGTTCTTTTTGGTAAGTTCAATAACTTCTCAGTAAAATTAGCTTCATTTAAGAATTAATTCCACAAAAAGGGAATCCTCCTACTCTGTTGGTGGGAATGTAAGTTGGTGCAGCCACTAGGGAAACAGTTCATTTGTATCATATTTTCAATTCCACATACAACTGATACCATATGATATTTGTCTTTCTGTCTGACTTCACTCAGTAACAAAAAAACAAACGACCCAATCAAAAAATGGGCAGAAGACCTAAATAGACATTTCTCCATAGAGGGCATACAGATGGCCTATATATACATGAAAAGATGTTCAGCATCATTAATTATCAGAGAAATGCAAATCAAAACTGCAATGAGATACAACCTCACATCAGACAAAATGGCTATTATCAAAAAATCTACAAACAGTAAATTCTGGAGAGGGTGCGGAGAAAAGGGAAATCTTTTGCACTGTTGGTGGGAATGTAAATTGATACAGCCACTATGAAGAACAGTATGGAGTTTCCTTAAAAGACTAAAAACAGAACTACCATATGACCCAGCAATCCCACTACTGGGCAGATACCCTGAGAAAACGACAATTCAAAAGGACACATGTACCCCAATGTTCACTACAACACTATTTACAATAGCTGGGACATGGAAACAACCTAAATGTCCAACGATAGATGAATGGATAAAGATGTGGTACATATAAACAATGGAATATTACTCAGCCATAAAAAGGAACGAAATTGGATCATTTGTCGAGATGTGGATGGACCTAGAGCCTGTCATACAGAGTGAAGTAAGCCAGAAAGAGAAAAACAAATATTGTATATTAACCCATATATGTAGAGTCTGGAAAAATGGTACAGATGAACATATTTGTAGGGCAGGAATAGAGACATAAACATAGAGGATAGACATGTGGACACAGGGAGCGAAGGGGAGAGTGGGACGAATTGGGAGATTAGGTTTGACATATATACACTATCATGTATAAAATAGATAGCTAGAGGGAACCTGCTGTATAGCACAGGGAGCTCAGCTCGGTGCTCTGTGATGACCTAGATGGGTGGGATGGAGCGGGGTGGTGACAGGGAGGTCCAAGAGGGAGGGGATATATGTATACATATAGCTGATTCACTTCATTGTACAGCAGAAACTAACACAACATTGTAAAGTAATTATACTCCAATAATTTTTTAAAAAATTAATTCCACAGTAAGGGAACCCTCCTACATTGTTGGTGAGAATGTAAGTTGGTGCAGCCACTATGGAAACAGTATGGAGTTTCCTCAAAAAACTAAAAATAGAGCTGCCAACAATCCAGCAATCTCACTCCTGGACATATATCCAGACAAAACTATAATTCAAAAAGACACATGCACCCCTATGTTCATAGCAGCACTATTCACTATAGCTAAAACATGGAAACAACCTAAATGTCCATCAACAGATGAATGGATAAAGAAGATCCATATATACAATGGAATATTATTCAGCCATAAAAAAGAATGAAATAATGCCATTTGCAGCAACATGGATGCAACTAGAGATTATCATACTAAGTGAAGTAAGTCAGAAAGAGAAAGAAAAATACCATATGATATCACTTACATGTGGAATCTAAAATATGGCACAAATGAATTTATCTACAAAACAGAAACAGACTCACAGACATAGAGAACAGACTGGTGGTTGCCAAGAGGGAGAGGGTTGGTGTGGGGGATGGAGTAGAAGGTTGGGGTTAGCAGATGTAAGCTTTTATATATAGATAAACACAAGGTCCTACTGTATAATGCAGAGAACTATAGTCAATATGGTATGATAAACCATAATGGAAAAGAATATTAAGAAGTATGTATATTGGGTTTGCCTGTCGATGCAGACACGGGTTCGTGCCCTGGTCCGGGAAGATCCCACATACCACGGAGCAGCTGGGCCCATGAGCCATGGCCGCTGAGCCTGCGCGTCCGGAGCCTGTGCTCCGCAACGGGCGAGGCCACAACAGTGAGAGGCCCTCATACGGCAAAAAAAAAAAAAAAAAAAATTGAAGTATGTATATGTATAACTGAATCACCTTGCTGTACAGCAGAAAATAACACAACACTGTAAATCAACTATACTTCAATTAAAAATATATATTAAAAAGGAATTAATTTCACAGATCTATTATAGGAAAATCTGATGCTAATTTTTTGTTTTTTAAAAATTATGTAAATACTAAAGACATCTAACTGCTATCATTTATCTGATCGTTTTAGTGACAATTTGGGGGAGACTTTTTAAAATCAAATATCTATTTAAAAAATAGAGAATCATGTATGTCAAAAAAACCCAATGTGTTAGTGTCAATAAGACTGCCTCATTAGGGTTTACACTCCTACTTTCTAGGTATCTGGCACACTGCCACATATAAAAGAGATGGAATAAAGGCACCAGATTGACTGAATTTTGCTTTATTCTTTCATTCATTCAACAACTAGTTATTGAGCACCTAATATGAATCAGACATGTTTCTAGGTTCTAGGGAAACAAGAGTAAACAAGACAAAGTCCCAACCCTCCATAGAACTTATATTCTGCTTGAGGAGGACAGATAATCAATTATTAGGTGGTATTATTCTTCCACTGAAGGAAAATAAAGCAGGGGAAGGCTAAGGTGAGGGAGAGAGGGAGAGTGATCAGGGAAGTCCTATCTGAAGAAAGTGACACTTGAGAAGGAACTAGAAGGAGGAAGTGAGTCATGTAAAAATCAGACTACCAGGAAGGGCAAAGGCCCTGAGGTAGAACAAGCTCACAGTGTTCAGGGAACAGCAACACCATGGTGGCTAGAACAAAGTGAGCAGGCAAGAGGGAGAATGATAGACAATGAGGCCACAGAAGTGGGGAGGGCCAGACCCTGTAGAGCATGCAGGTCACGACAAGGAGTTTGGTTTTACTTTAGTTGCAATGGGAAGCCACTGGATGGTTGGGAATAGGAGAGGGACATGATGTGAAGTTTGGAAAAGAGGCCCTAAGGAGACAAGAAGAAGGCCGTTTCAGTAGCCCAAGCAAGGGCTGGCACTAATGCACTATTATAATATTGACTCTTTACTGCCTAATTCCTAGATGAAAAATAAAAATTGTTTCTGCATAAGTGGTGTGTTGGGAACAGAAAAATCAGCTATTTAGCTGGAGCAGTACAAATGCAGCTAGAATAAAATACTGGTTTCTATAATGACTGTAGAGCAGGGGTCCCCAACTCCTGGGCCACGGACTGGTAGTGGTCCGTAGCCTTGTTAGGAAGCGGGCCGCACAGCAGGAGGTGAGCAGACGGCAAGCCATCGAAGCTTCATCTGCCATTCCCCATATCTCGCATTACCGCCCGAACCATTCCTGCCCACCCACGCCCGTCTGTGGAAAAATTGTCTTCCATGAAACCAGTCCCTGGTGCCAAAAAGGTTGGGGCCCAGCTGCTGTAGAGAAACTATTTACCTGAACTGCCAGTTTACAGAGGTCTTTGTGGATGGGAAATTAGGGAAGAGTGTAAGAGGTCAGAAATTTTCGAAACACATCTACCAGCTTATCTCCATTCCCCTCCCCCTATTGACAGCCTGACTCCTGGGTGCTGTTATGAATTGAAAAGCAGGACTCTACTGCTGGCACTGAACACCTTCTTCCAAAGTAAAACGCTGCCATCTTGAGGTTTCCAGAGTAAAAAAATAATACAAAAAACAAAAAACCTATTTCAATTTGGGAAAAAAAATATATAAATAACATAATTAAATTATATATATGTATAAAATTAATTTTAAAGAAGCAGGAAGTCTTCCCCCCAGGGATCTTTGTTCATATAAGCTTCGCTTATAGCAAATGCTCTCTGAGAGTGAACTTTCCTTAACCATGCAAACAGTAATAATGAATTTGAAGTTACTAAACACATCTGATTATATTTCTAATTGTTTTCTGTAGGATCTTCTCTCTCATTGTCATAATCAGTCATTTTTTCTGGCTTCATGATGACCTGCTACGACACTTGGTAATACATGCAACTTTCCTGGCAGATGTCATCTAAATAGTAGTATTGGAACTTAAAATTATGGAATAAACCCACTTCTATTTATGGTTCCTGTGATAGTTAACTTTTTATGTCAAATTAGCTAGGCCATGGTACCTCAGTTGTTGGCCAAACACCAATCTAGATGTTGCAGTGAAGATATTTTTTAGGTATGATTAACAGTTAAATCATTAGACTTTGAGTAAAGCAGATTACCTTCCATCACGTGGGTGGGCCTCATCCAGTGAGTCGAAGGCCTTAAGAGAAAAGACTGAGATCCCCTAAGGAAGAAGGAATTCTGCTTCAGACTTGAGACTGCAACATTCACTCTTCTTTGGGTCTCCAGCCTGCCAGCCTGTCTTGCAGATTTTACACTTGCCAGCCCCTGCAATTGCATAAGCCAATTCCTTAAAACAAATCTCTCCCTTTATACACACACACACACACACACACACATGCTATTGGTTCTGTTTCTCTAGAGAACACTGATTAATCCAGTTCCTAACTCTTCAGAGGAAAGTCCTATATGACTTTTTGCATGTTTAGAAGTATTCCTTCCTTGCTTCTCCTCCATCCTTCCAAACATCATGTTGGCTGTTAAGAACACGAAGAAGAAAGTCTGAAGTTTCAATATGATGGGAGGTAAGGGAGGTAAATGTAAGAGAGGCAGAGATATTTACTACCAGGAAGGCAGGCACTACCCAATGCCAGGAAAAGCTGGGGGAGCTTGACAGAAAAGTCACAATTAAGCTGGATCTTGGAAGATTAGTAGTAGTTGGCTAACTAATGTAAGAAGCAGGAGATCTTCTAGATGGGTATGATGTTGGGTTCTAAAACAGGGCGGCCCCCTGCCATTAATGAATTCATTAATTCATTCAACAAATATTTATTGAGTGCATGTTGTATGCCAGATAAGGGTTTTGTCCTTAATTTCAACTCATATTATTACAGCTGGGGAAGGTCCATCATATTTCTCCTGCTGGGTGGCTGCCTCCCGTAGTTCTGCTCTCTTCAGGTACCATAACAGGTGCTGGGGATAAAATGGGGAGCAAACCAAACAAACATATGAAAGATGTTTAGGATTAACTTTAGCAACTAATAACAGAAATCCCCAAATAACTATAGCCTAGACATGATAGAATTTTATTTTTCTCTCATCTAAATGCCCACACCTATGACCTAGAGTTGGAATGCGAGCACAAGGCTTCTTTTACCTCGCTGCTCTGTCAACCACGTCATGCAGGTATCATTTGATGATCCAGAATGGCTGCTCCAGCTCCACTCTCTTGTCAACATTAAGCCAGTAGGAAGAAGAAAAGCAGGAGGAGAAGAGCGTTCATCAGGAAGTCTTGTATATCACTTTTCATCAATATCCCATTTTCCAGAACTGAGTTACACAACTACAACTAGTCTTCATTAGCAGCAGCCATATGCCCAGCAAAAAAAAATTGAAGAAGGGAAGACAAATATTGAGAGGCCATGGGCTGTGCTTCAGAAAGGAGAGAATCGGGATGAGCATTACTCTGTAGACTATACCCTTAAGCTGAAAAATAGAGTTAATAAGCAGAAGTTAATTGTTGGTTTAATGTCTTTTAAGATCTTTACTACATAATTACATTGTCTTAATGACAGTTTAGAAGAAAAGTGTACTTGAATTTTACCAAAAATCAGGAAACAAATTTATCTTTTTCTGTGTGAGTTAATTGACCAATAATTCAAGCAATTGGTTTTTTAATGGTGAATCTATATCCAATAGCTATATCTTCATTCTTTCATGCTTTGAATGCTTTATATGATACATGTGAGAGGAAAACACAACCACTGAAAACAGAAGTCCATAACAAGATTTCTCATTAATAGCAAAAGTCTGAAATATTTTAAATTATGATATTAAACCATATCTATGTGGTGACCATGAAGGAGCACTGCTCAGACTCATGCCTCAAAGGACCTGCGCTGAGGAGCGTCATTGACTGACACGTCTCTGGACCTTCAAAAGTTTCACATTGAGGCCACACACCCTCTGACTGCTCACAGCCAATGACTGAGCACAGCAGGGGTACTAGAGAAGGAACATGTGGATTTCCAAGCCTGGTCCTCAAGAGACTTTGCAGCTTCTGCTCTCTGTCTTCCCCTGTCAACACTATATGATGAAGCCCAAGCGTCCTCCTTGAGGATAAGAGACTGTGTAAAAAGAGTAGCTTAATCAACAGCTGACACTAACTGCCAGGCCTGTGAGGACATCTTAAACCATTGAGCTCTAGTCAAATGGCCAGATGACTTGCAACCACGTGAATAACACTAGGCAAGAATAATGCAGAAGAACCCCCTGTGTCTAACTCACTTTCCTAAATGACTGAATCATGAGCAAGTCAAATGGTTGCTGTAAGAAGCTGCTAAATTTTGGAGCAGTATAATAAGCAGCAATAGATAACTGATATACACCTAACATATAAGGTACAGAGTGGAGATTAAAAATATATATACATGGCAAATCCTAGCAAGATGAAAATTCAACATTACGTATTAATACCAAACAGAATGGATTTTAAGACAAAAGCCATTATTAGAGTTAAAGAGGGTCAATATAATTCTAAACTGCCTTCACCTAATAAATGTTCTCAGAATAGATAAAGTAGAAAAAAAGAAAAAGATGGAGGAGCTACCAGGAGAAATAAATTCACAATTAACACAACTGTATTAGTGATTAAAATAGGTAAAGCAGATCCAAAACATGTAAGTATAAGGGAGATTTAAATAATGGTTAAAAAGTGGGATTTAATCAACATTTATAAAAACTCATATTCTGTGGTAGGATGACTCCTAAGGTGGTCCCCAAATTCCCACCTCTGAGGTAAACATCTTATATAATCCTTCCCCTCAAGCGGGTGCAGGGCCCTTGAATATGATGGGATAGTCACTTCCTTGATTACATTATGTCATACATGACTCCATCTTATCATATTGGAGAGAGATACCCTTCTGCTGGCTTTAAAAAATAACCTACCATGTGTGAAACCACATGGCTAGGAGCAGAGTGGGCTCAAGGAGCTAAGAGCAACCCCAGGCCAAGAGCCAGTAAGAAAATGAGGCCTGCCGTTGTCAACTGAGAAATGCAGTTCTACAACTGCAAGGAACTAAATTCTACCAACAACCCACATGAGCTTGGAAGAAGCCCCTGAGTTGCAGATGAGAACACTGCTGGTGGATACTTCGATTTCAGACTTGTGAAATCCTAAGCAGAGAACCCATGCCCGGACTTCTGACTTACAGAAACTGTGAGATGTTAAAAATGGATGTTGTAAAGAAAAAAAAAAGATGTTGTTTTAAGCCTCTAAATTTGTGTTAGTTTGTTACACAGGAATAGAACACCAATATAGACTCAAGCATTAGAGAAGCATACTCTTCTCAACCACAAATTGAATATTTATTAAATTGATCACAAACAAGGTCTTAGGGCATAAACTACGTTCTTTGATCTCGGTACAATTAACACAATAATCTATTCATGAGTTTTGGGAAATCTAGAAGTTTTCAGTGCCTTAGTGCAGCCTAGAAGTGCTGAGAGTGTTGGCTATACATGAGCAGGTGCCGAGGTCAGGAAAAGGAGGCTGCCAGGAGAGGACACTCTGGAGCCAGGAACAAGTGACTGTGACCGTGGACTAACCAGTGGTGCCTGTACCTGAATAGTGCACAAATGGCCAGGGACTGGCTGTCCTGCCCCAGTCACTGGTCCAGAGGTAGCCAAGCAGCCACTGGACAGGAGGGCCAGCAATGCTCCAAGGATACTTCTCACACACTTCCAGAGTCAAGAAAGACACCCCAACACTATCTGAAGAGAAGCAGCTCATAGAGAAGAGAAGTAAAAGAGTGAGCATTGAACCCAGAGAGAATGAACCTCCCCTTCTATGATGGCAATGAAGACAACTAAAATGGAAACAGACTGAGATACTATTGATTGGCTAGTTTTAAATATTTGGTTATTTTCCCTGCTACACAGCACAGGTGGCTGGTGAGGTATTTTTTTTTTCCATACCTGAGAGAAGTGTGATTAAGAATTTTTTAACACATCACACACAATTTTCTTTAAAACTCATTTAAAAGAGCAATACTTAAATTTTAATATCACATTTCATGGCAGGTATCTGCTTGTTAGACCTATCTCTACACCAGCATCTGAAACTCAAGTGCTTAACAAGGACCAAGAAGGTAACATAAATGAATGAAGTGGATTAAATTTAAAAGAATAGGATATGTCAGAGTCTTTGGTAACCTGAGGGGAACATGTCCCAAATAAAAGCATCTCAAATTCCATAGAATGGGGACTTCCCTGGTGGCACAGTGGTTAAGAATCTGCCTGCCAATGCAGGGAACACAGGTTCAAACCCTGGTCCAGGAATATCCCACATGCTGCGGAGCAACTAAGCCCGTGCACCCCAACTACTGAGCCTGTGCTCTAGAGCCCGCGAGCCACAACTACTGAAGCCTGCGCACCTAGGGCCCGTGCTCTGCAACAGGAGAAGCCACCGCAATGAGAAGCCCGCGCACCGCAACGAAGAGTAGCCCCTGCCCGCCACAACTAGAGAAAGCCCGCACACAGCAATGAAGACCCAAAGCAGACAATAATTAATTAATTAATTTTAAAAAATCCTGTAGAATTGTTCTGTCCAGTGGGCCACCATTTTGCATTTTCCATAATATGCAATACACATATATATTTGTTTTCTGTATTACAGCTAGATCAAATTGTATCATAGTTAAATATTTTTATATCTGTTTCCCCGACAGAGAGATCCGCCAAATGCTGCATAAGTGTCCTATTCATCTTTATATCCCCAGGATATATCCCCTGGCATACAGTAAGCTTGCAATAAATAGTTGTGAATGAATAAATACTTGTGAAACTGGTGAATGAATGAATAAATGACTAAGGGCCCATAGCAGCAAATCATCCAGATCAATGCATTAACTGAATGATGGCAACATAATCAAATCACAGACATGAGCTTGAGGCCCCTCACAAGGGTCTGCTTGTCTGTGACATGAAGTGCAAACAGCTGACAGCTCTCTGCTTCATGACAGTCTGCAACCTGAGACTCTAGAAACTCAGTGTTTGGAAAAGACACTGATTTCTTTCATTTTTAATTAGGTGACCAGTGGTTAGGTTATTATTGCTAGAGACAGGCTGATTAAGAAGTCACTGACGAGTCATTTGTCCTCCTTGGAGGGCTGTCACGCAGGCACATTTACATAATGACAGCTTCCCACTGGGAGCTCTGCTCTCAGCTTGTGTCACTTCTGGCAATAAATGCTGGTCTCTCACTGTTCGACACTTCAGTAACTTTTTCTGAGCAGGTATCTTTTAGAGGACATTTTTATTGAAAAATTTTAGAAATGGAATTTGCTTTGGCTTCAAGCTCTCTCTGTCTCTCTCTTTCTTTTTCCTAGAAAATAAGTTTCTTAAGGTGGTGGTGGTAGGACGGTAGAAGAAGGGGAGAAAATCTGCTTTGGAGAACTGGTTCCACCCTAGAAAGACTGCTTTGGAGAACTGGTTAAAAGAGAGTCACTGAAAAGGTGGTGGGGAAGTATAGGAGAGAGAGAGAGACAGAGACAGAGTGTGTGTGTGTCTGTGTGTGTCTGTGTGTGTGTGTGCCTGGGGTAGAAGCTGGAGAGTGAGGGGTGGCTGGGACGGCCTCTCCTAAATATTGTTGTATCTGAAAAAGCAGAAAAACATCTTTTCACCTGATAAATTTTCAGACTAGAGCAATCTCAAGCCTCTAGTCTGCCTTGTTACTTTCCTTCTTTTAATTTTTCATTTTCAAAGACTTTCAAGGCTCATTTGTGTTTCTCCACTTTTATGTAAACAGCTGATTATATGCATTAAGTAAAACACTCAGTGAGATAAGACAAAGAGAGAAAGAGTGAGAGAGAGAAAATTCCGCCTCTGAGTACTTCAGATTAGTGAAGCCTTGGTTATTTCCTAAATGGAATACCATTAATCAAGTCTGTAATTTGAATCATAAACACACACACACACACACACACACACACACACACACCAAAAAAACCAAAAAAGAAAAAAGAAAAACTAAACTTCAAATGCAACCTTCAAAATAGCTAAAAATATATATATAGCTCATTTGGATTAAGGATTCCAAATTAAAGAAAAGTCTAATTGTGTAAAATAAGGAAAACTGGCTTTTACAGTGTTGCCAGCCAGGAGTTCTTCTGGACTACTTAATGATGTTCTACCCATATGTCTGAAGTTTTCTGAAATAGGTGAAACATTTTTATGCATTTTTTAGCATTATTAATCTGCTTGGCAAATCTACTTTTCCGTAAACAGTGATGGTTATGCTCAGTACAGTGTCAAAATTGTGGAACTACATCAAGATCAATAAAGTATATTCCAAGAACACAGGGAATTTAACATCAGAAAATCTACTAATGCAATTGATCATATTAACAGATTAAAAAGGAAAAACATAGCAACACCCACTATTTATTTTGCTCAAGAACTTGTAATTTGGACAGGACTTGGTAGAGATGGTCCACCTCTGCTCCACACAGCTTTGGTTGGAGTGGCTTGATTGGGGTTTGTCATTCAACTTCTAAGATAGCTCACTTACAAGCAGGTTGGTACAAGCTATTGTCTAGAAGCTCAGCTGGGATGTTTAGGGGAGGCTCAGTTCCTTTCTGCAGGCTGCTTGGGCTTCTCTACAGCATGCAGCTGGGTTCCAAGAGCAAGTGTTCCAAAAGACTTGGGTGGAAGCTGTAAGGCTTCTTAGGATTTAGACTTGGGAGTTCCATAATATCATGTCTATTGCATTCCATTAGTTAAGCAAGTCTCTTAAGCCAGCCTAGATTCAAGGGGAGGGAACTACCTAGTCTGGTTTGGAGATGCTGGCGTTTTTCTGTTTTACTTTTTTTAAGATTTTTTTTGATGTGGACCATTTTTTAAGTCATTATTGAATTTGTTACAATATTGCTTCTATTTTATGTTTTGGTGTTTTGGCTGTGAGGCATGTGGGATCTTAGCTCCCCAACCAGGTATCAAACCCACACCCCCTGCATTGGAAGGTGAAGTCTTAACCACTGGACTGCCAGGGAAGTCCTGAGGTGCTGGCTTTTATAGGAGTTGTACAAGAATACTAGCTGTGTGCACCAGGAGATCACAGGGTCTGTGGGAAAGTATAGCTCCTCCTCTCTCAAGGGTCAGACATTCTCACCAACACTTGCTATTTACTGTCTTTTTAAAAAATAAATTAGTACAGCCATTCTAGTCAGTGTGAAGTGGTATCTCATTGTGGTTTTGGTTAGCATTTCCCTAATGACCAATGATGTTGAGCATCTTTTCCTGTGGTTAGTGGCCATTTCTACATCTTCTTTGGAAGCCCTGTTTTTTGTGTTAGCTTTCCTCGTGTGCCTGGAAATCCTTGGCTTTTTGCCCTTAAGTGAAAAGAATTAAAAAACTAAATAGATGACTCCCTCTTGAGAGAGCACTGAAATCACAACTAACTGCTGAACAATCATAGACAGGAAGACACTGGAACTCACCAAAAAAATATCCCACATCCAAAGACAAAGGAGAAACTGCAGTGAGATGGCAGGAGGGGTGCAATCACAATAAAATCAAATCCCATAACCGCTGGATGGGTGCCTCACAAACCGGAGAACAATTATACCACAGAAGTCCACCCACTGGACTGAGGGTTCTGAGCCCTACATCAGGCTTCCCAACCTGGGGGTCGGCAACGGGAGGAGGAATTCCCAGAGAATCAGACTTTGAAGGCTAGTGGGATTTGACTGCAGGACTTTGACAGGACTGGGGGAAAGAGAGACTCCATGTTTGGAGGGCAAACACAAAGTAGTGTGTGCATCAGGACCCAGGGAGAAGGAGTAGTGACCCCATAGGAGAGTGAACCAGACCTACCTGCTAGTGATGGAGGGTCTCCTGCAGAGGCAGGGCATGGCTGTGGCTCACTGCAGGGACAAGGACACTGGCAGCAGAAGTTCTGGGAAGTACTCCTTGGCATGAGCCCTCTCGGAGTCCACCATTAGCCACACCAAAGAGCCTGTAGTCTCCAGTGCTGGTCGCCTCAGGCCAAACAACCCCCAGGGAGGGAACTCAGCCCCACCCATCAGCAGACAAGTGGATTAAAGTTTTACTGAGCCCACCAGAGCAACAGCCAGCTCTACCCAAGCCCAGTCCCTCCCATCAGGAAGCTTGCACAAGCCTCTTAGATCGCCTCATCCACCACAAGGCAGACTGCAGAAGCAAGAACTGCAATCCTGCAGCCTGTGGAACGAAAACCACATTCACAGAAAGATAGATAAGATGAAAAGGCAGAGGACTATGTATCAGATGAAGGAACAAGGTAAAACCCCAGATAAACAACTAAACGAAGTGGAGATAGGCAAACTTCTAGAAAAAGAATTCAGAATAATGATAGTGAAGATGATCCAGGACCTCGGAAAAAGAATGGAGGCAGAGATCAAGAAGATGCAAGAAATGTTTAACAGAGACCTAGAAGAATTAAAGAACAAACAGAGAGGAACAATACAATAACTGAAATGAAAAATACACTAGAAGGAATCAATAGCAGAATAACTGAGGCAGAAGAACGGATAAGTGACGTGGAAGACAGAATGGTAGAATTCACTGCTGCAGAACAGAATAAAGAAAAAAGAATGAAAAGAAATGAAGACAGCCTAAGAGACCTCTGGGACAACATTAAACACACCAACATTTGCATTATAGGGGTCCCAGGATGAGATGAGAGAGAGAAAGACCCAAGAAAATATATGAAGAGATTATAGTCTAAAAGTTCCCTAACATAGGAAAGGAAATAGTCACCCAGGTCCAGGAAGCACAGAGAGTCCCAGGCAGGATAAACCCAAGGAGAAACATGCCGAGACACATAATAATCAAATTGACAAAAATTAAAGACAAAGAAAAATTATTAAAAGCAATGAAGGAAAACAACAAGTAACATACAAGGGAACTCTCATAAGGTAAACAGCTGATTTTTCAGCAGAGACTCTAGAAGCCAGAAGCGAGTGGGATGATATACTCAAAGTAATGAAAGGGAAGAACATACAACCAAGATTACTCTACCAGTAAGGATCTCATTCAGATTTGACAGAGAAATCAAAAGCTTTACAGACAAGCAAAAGCTAAGAGAATTCTATCAAACATTTAGAGAAGAGCTAACACCCATTCTTCTCAAGCTCTTCCAAAAAATTGCAGAGGAAAGAACACTCCCAAACTCATTCAAAAGGCCACCATCAGGCTTCCCTGGTGGCTCAGTGGTTGAGAGTCCGCCTGCCAGTGCAGGAGACATGGGTTCGTGCCCCGGTCCGGGAAGATCCCACATGCCGTGGAACGGCTGGGCCCATGAGCCATGGCCACTGAGCCTGTGTGTCTGGAGCCTGTGCTCCATAATGGGAGAGGCCCACGTACCACAAAAAAAAAAAAAAAAAAAAAAGGCCACCATCACTCTGATGCCAAAACCAGACAGATACTACAAAAAAAGAAAATTACAGACCAATATCACTGATGAACATAGATGCAAAAATCCTCAACAAAATACTAGCAAACAGAATCCAACAACATATTAAAATAATCATACACCATGATCAAGTGAGATTTACCCCAGGGATGCAAGGATTCTTCAATATATGCAAATCAATCAATGTGATACACCATATTAACAAATTGAAAAATAAAAACCATATGATCATCTCAATAGATGCAGAAAAAGCTTTTGACACAATTCAACACAAACTTATGATAAAAACTCTCCAGAAAGTGGGCATACAGGGAACCTACCTCAACATAATAAAGGCCATATAAGACAAACCCACAGCAAATATCATTCTCAATGGTGAAAAACTGAAAGCGTTTCCTCTAAGATCAGGAACAAGACAAGGATGTCCGCTCTCGCCACTCTTATTTAACATAGTTTTGGAAGTCCTAGCCAGAGCAATCAGAGAAGAAAAAGAAATAAAAAGAATCCAAATTGGAAAAGAAGTAAAACTGTCACTGTTTGCAGATGACTTGATACTATACATAGAAAGTCCTAAAGATGCCACCAGAAAATTGCTAGAGCTAATCAATGAATTTGGTAAAGTTGCAGGATACAAAATTAATGCACAGAAATATCTTGAATTTCTATACACTAACAATGAAAGATCAGAAAGAGAAATTAAAGAAACAATCCCATTCACCATTGCAACAAAAAGAATAAAATACCTAAGAATAAACCTACCTAAGGAGGTAAAAGACCTGTACTCAGAAAAGTATAAGACAGTGATGAAAGAAATCAAAGGTGACACAAACAGATGGAGAGATATACCATGTTCTTGGATTGGAAGAATCAATATTGTGAAAATAACTATACTACACAAAACAATCTACAGACTGAATGCAATCCCTATCAAATTACCAATGGCATTTTTTACAGAACTAGAACAAAAAAATCTTAAAATTTGTATGGAGACACAAAAGACCCCGAATAGCCAAAGCAATCTTGAGGGGAAAAAATGGAGCTGGAGGTATCAGACTCCCTGGCTTCAGACTATAATACAAAGCTATGGTAATCAAGACAATATGATACTGGCACAAAAACAGAAATATAGATCAAAGGAACAGGATAGAAAGCCCAGTGACAAACCCACGCACCTATGGTCAACTAATCTATGACAAAGGAGGCAAGGATATGCAATGGAGAAAAGACAATCTCTTCAATAAATGGTGTTGAGAAAACTGGACAGCTACATGTAAAAGAATGATATTAGAACATTCCCTACCACCATACACAAAAATAAACTCAAAATTGATTAAAGACCTAAATGTAAGACCAGACACTATAAAACTCTAAGAGTAAAACATAGGAAGAACAATCTTCGATATAAATCAGAACAACATCTTTTTTGACTCACCTCCTAGAGTAATGGAAATAAAAACAAAAATAAACAAATGGGACCTAATGAAACTTAAAAGCTTTTGCACAGCAAAGGAAACTATAAGCAAGATGAAAAGACAACACTCAGAATAAGAGAAAATATTTGCAAACGAATCAATGGACAAAGGATTAATCTCCAAAATATATAAACAAGTCATGCAGCTCAATATTAAAAAACAAACAATCCAAACAAAAAATGGGCAGAAAACCTAAATAGACATTTCTCCAAAGAAGACATACAGATGGCCAAGAGGCACAAGAAAAGCTGCTCAACATCTAATTATTAGAGAAATGCAAAACAAAACTACAATGAGGTATCACGTCGCACCAGTTAGAATGGGCATCATCAGAAAATCTACAAACAACAAATGCTGGAGAGGGTGTGGAGAAAAGGGAACCCTCTTGCACTGTTGGTGGGAATGTAAATGGATACAGCCACTATGGAGAACAGTATGGAGGTTCCCTAAAAAAACTAAAAATAGAATTACCATATGATCCAGCAACCTCACTAGTGGGCATATGCCCAGAGAAAACCATAATTCAAAAGACACATGCACCTCAATGTTCTTTGCAGCACTATTTACAATAGCCAGGTCATGGAAGCAACCTAAATGCCCATCAATAGGTGAATGAATAAAGAAGATGTGGTACATATATACAGTGGAATATTACTCAGCCATGAAAAGGAAGGAAATTGGGTCATTTGTAGAGACGTGGATGGACCTAGAGACTGTCATAAAGAGTGAAGTAAGTCAGAAAGAGAAAAACAAATATCGTATATTAATGCATACATGTGGAATCTAGAAACATGGTATAGATTAACCGGTTTTTAAGGCAGAAGTAGAGACACAGATGTAGAGAAAAAATGTATGGACACCAAGTGGGGAAAGTGGGGGTGTTGTTTGGATGAATTGGGAGATTGGGATTGACATATATACACTAATATGTATAAAATGGATAACTAATAAGAACCTGCTGTATAAAAATTAAATTAAATTAAATTTTAAAAGCTAATTAGAAATGGGTGTGTGATTGAGGGCTATCAACTCTGAGCTTCTCTTTAAGTTTATCTGGATAAACTTCATTTGATGTTGATATATTTAGGTATTTCCTCTTGGCCTTGTTAGGTTTCTAAGAGTCTTCTGACACTGACTGGAGGGAAAGAGTCTGGCTGACTGTTCCAGATGCTCAATGAAGGATGAAGTTCTCTGCATTCAGCATTCAGTAAAGTGTATGGTCACTTATTCCCTCTGTTTCTGTCATTGTACCCATGTTTCCTCGGCTGTGCATGAATTCCCTTCCCTATCACCCCCTGTACAGAGATTCTGATTTACTCTCTCTGGAGATAAACCTCTGGCAGTTACCCAGAGGTGTGGAAAGCAAGAGGTAATTTAAAAATATAATCATATATAAAACAATATTAACCCTGTACCACTTTTTATAGTTTGACCCCAACACACACACCCATACATGAACACACTTCACATCCATTTCCAAATGTACCTGGAACTAACGGTTCCTGAGCCTTCTCGAGACTCTGGAGTAAATTGTGAATTTTGTTCATTCTCAGCTTTCTCAGCTCTTAGGTGAAGATCTGGTCTTCTAGGCAGTTTACCCTCCACGATCCACTTTCCACCTTACAAAATTGTGTTGCTGTTTTCTCCTCTCAACTTGTCACTATGTTGAGAGTTTCTGACATCTTAAATTATACCTTGTCTCTGGTCAAAAGGTAAAAACTCGCAGTTATAAGATAAATACGTACTGGGGATGCAATGTACAGCATAGTGACTATGGTTAACAATACCGCAGTATTTGAAAGTTGCTAAGAGAGTAGATCTTAAAAGTTCTCATCACAAGAAAAAAATTGTAACTATGTGAGGTAATTGATGTTAACTAAAGTTGTTGTGGTAATCATTTTGCAATATATACATATATCAAATCATTATGTTGCACAGCTTAAACTAATACAATGTTGTGTGTCAACTATATCAATAACTTTGGGAGGGGGGAAAAGAAACTTTGGCTGAAGTTTTAGCATGTTTTGGGAAAGGAATGAGATTATATGCATTATTTTATCCCAGTCAGCAACTTAACCTACATTCTTAGTAGTTTTGTTTTCTATATATATAAATATATATATATTTATGATGTATATATTCTTCTAGCTGCTGAACAGTGTTTAAGTTTGTTCCCCACTGGAAATGTTAGCCTCTGAAAGTGAGTAAAGAAGACTGACACAAAAATAATCTAGTCTCTAAGTGAAGGCGCTATAACTTTCTGATATATAACCAAGCTGCTAAAACTACTATGAAATGATTAACTACTGTATATTCTTTGGTAGTTTAACTTCTACAGACTTTTAAGTTTACTGGTGTGTAAAATTTTATTGGATGGCATAGCAGTGGATCCTGGAACCAGACTTCATGTGTTTCGAAACAAGATCTTGGGTAGTTTACTGAATTCCTTTGAGACTTAGTTTGTTCAGCTCTAAAAAAGAAATGATGTGTATTGACCTAATAGGTTTATTGAGAGGATGAAATGAGTTAAAACATATAAAGTGCTTTGAATAGTGCCTGGTATCTAGTAAGTACACAATAAATGTTAGGAATTAGAAGTGAAATGCAATTTAAGGTATTGACATTACATTGTTTTAAGTGTGCAAATCCTTAAGATAATTTTGTATAGTACTCATGAATTAAATGGCCTTACCAATCTTAAAAAAGAGTGACTTTTGAAAAAGTTAACACTTCTGTTTCTTTAAAAGAAAAATTCAAAACATAATAATTTTTAGTTTGTACCTACTTAAACTTCACCTGTTCTGCTAAAACTTAGGAGAAAATAATCCTTTAAATTTTGTTGTAATTGTACTTACATAAATTAAAAGTATGAAGCAGCCATTGTGTATGTCAACTTAATAAAGCCAGTATATAATTAAGAGCAAGCTAAGCTCCATGTGTTAGATAACTCCTTCATTCTTTAGGTGACACGCTGTTTAAAGAATTACCTCTTTCTTTTGGTAATTAAAGCCAAGCAAATTTTTTGTCTTTCTACTATTAAAATGAACTCCCTTTTAGGCCTTGTTGCTTAATTAGAGGATATGTCTTCCCTAGTGATAAAAATATTTTACCACTTGAAAACCAGCTTTGCATTATCTCTTTTCTAGTCGCTGGTTGAAATCTAGCATGAAGCAAGACTGGCATCTGGTGGTCATATGTGTTCATTACATACAGTTATGCCATTGGAAATATTTCGTTTGGGTTTTAAGGCTCCTTTTTATTAAACAAAGAAACAAACAAAAATAAAATCAAAAACTTTTCAGTGAGTACTTTCATATTTTGTGAACTTCAGAAGTTGTTTTGAGGGACTTCCCTGGTGGCGCAGTGGTGAAGAATCAGCCTGCCAATGCAGGAGACACGGGTTCGAGCCCTGGTCTTGGAAGATCCCACATGCCGTGGAGCAACTAAGCCCGTGCGCCACAACGACTGAGGCTGCGTGCTGCAACTACTGAAGCTGTGCGCCTAGAGCCCGTGCTCCACAAGGAGAGAAACCACCACAGTGAGAAGCCTCCCATGCACCGCAACGAAGAGTAGCCCCCGCTCACCGCAACTAGAGAAAACCCGCGGGCAGCAACGAAGACCCAACGCAGCCAAAAAAAAAGTGTTTTTGAGGTATAATTTGTAGAAGATTACAAAAGTAATAAGGGATTTGTATGCAATGAAAATCAATTAGGGGACATTTTGAATTCCAAAAGTACACACAAAAAAATGGCGACTAGATTTATCTTGTTTCATGTTTTTAGGTTGCAAAAAGTATATTGATTCTTCTGAAAATATATGGGGACTTTGCAGAAGATTCCTCCTACAAATCAATTTAAAAGACATCAAAAGCAAAAAAAAAAAAAAGGTACTGCAACAAGAACAACAAAAATGTATAAAGACAATATTATCAACACTGAACTAAGGGGATATGTCTAATCTTGTCTATAAACTTCACAAGCCATCAATGAAGAATAATTCAATTTAGAGCAGGGTAAATATAAACGCCAGGAGTAAAGAGCAAAGGACAAGTTGGCAGGGCAAGACATTGTAAAAACCTTCTTTCATGTTGCCCAATTTGGAAGTACTAGAACTGATGACAGGAGCATACTGGGAAAAAGACTTGGAATCTAGTCTTTGGGGCCCTTCAGCCCACATTCCAAGGCAGAAGCTAGAAGAAATACCAAGAAGGAGAAGTATTTTCTTCGACCCATCACAAAGTAGGGAGGGGATGGGGATAATTCCTCGGACCACTAACTCAATCTTGAGTGACAATGGCAAGGAAAAGCAGATAAGTGTGGAGATGTAGGTGCACACTCACACACACACACACACACACACACACACACACACACACACCAAAACATATGATGACTGTTCCCCAAAGTGGTTCATTCATCCTAAAGATAAGAGAAAAACACATTGAAAATAATATGTCCTCACAATTGGTTAGGAAATATCACTATCTCAATTCATCTAGTCTCAGGTGCAGGAGTTTTAACAGAATTATGAAGAATGGGAAAGCGGAGATAAATTTCTCTGAATATAGTTACCCATAGACATGGCTTCCTCCCTATCCAGCTCATGAAGCTACATAAATGAACAGAGGATAGAATATTTCATCTTCTAGCTCTAGTGAAGACTCAAACAGTGCCCAGAGAAATAGGAAAATAAGCCAATAAGAAGCCATAGATGTTATTGCTACACAAATAATAATTCTGAATAAACTATTCTGACTCAAAGTTGAGAATAAGAGAGACAATCTTTAATAATATCTATAAAAGAGAAAAAGAAACCAAACACCAGCATCAAAGAGAATACTCTGGACAAAGTTTACTCTTGCAAATAGAAAAAATTTTAGAAAACAACGTTTAATAATGTCAGAGAAAAGTTGACATAAGAGAATTGCATAAAAACAAAACAGAGTTCAGTATTTTAGGAGGAAGATAATATTGTTGGACCTCAAGTTCATCACGAGCAAGATTTACCCTACAGAGAAATGAAAAAGTGACACTGAGATATGTTTAAGATATCCACACAATGAAGAGGAAAAAAAGGATAAAGATAATTTAGAAAAAAGATAATTAGATATAGAAGAAAGACAACAGAAAGCCAAAATATAAATAATTGGTACAAATAAAAGGGCAGGTCCTATGGAACACTAACAATTTTTTAAATTTTTCAATAAATGGAGGCTTACCTAAATCTACAGATTTAACGGGATCATTGTATTACAGAGAAAAATTAATTAACTGAAATAAACTGCTCCACAAAATCATGTATGAATATGATTAATGTCTCATTCACTTTATTTAATTATTCAGTTTCCTAACTGCTTTATTAGCAGGAAGTCCAATTATCTCCCTGTTGCATCTCCATCCTCTTACAGATCTATACAAGAATTCTTGTGGCCATTACAATCTCCAAAAGGTCAAAAGGAGGCTACTCCGGCCTCCACATCTGTGCAGGAATAGAACTGCACCACGATCAGTCCATTTCCATCATTAACTCCCACTGCAACCCAACAGGTTACTGAAAATCAGTTCATATAAATGAGGGAAATAGCAAATCATCATCAGGCAAATAGCATAGTAATAATGTGGCAGGCAAGAACATTCAATGGATGCCAGGAATGAGTGGGCCAAGTATAATGAGAAATAGGGTAGTCTCAAAGAATCTCCCTCCACGATATTTATTAATTGAAAAGGAAAAATGAAAACATCACATTGGAAAAATGCTGCCAACACCACTTTAACCAGGTGATCAAGGCTAATGTCATCCCCAGTAATGTGACATAGTGACATCATTTACCTCCTGAAAGGATGCACTGATAAGAGCATCTTCACTTCCGTGTTTTTTTGCCAAAATGCATAACTTACATCTAATCATGCATAATAAAATACTTGACAAACCCAAACTGAGGGACTTTCTAAAAAAATAACTGACCAGTAAGTGCTCTTCAAAAGCGTCAAGATCCTAAAAGACAAAGTAGGACTGAGGAAATGTGACAGATAGAGGAGGTAAAGGAAGCATGAACTAAATGCAATGTGGGATCCCAAATAGGATACTGGACTAGAAAAAGGACACTATGAGAAAACTGAAAAGATTTGAGTAAGATCTGTAGTTTAGTCAATATCATTGTTTCAATGTTAATTTCCTGGTTTTGATAATTCTATTGTGATTTGCAATCTGTTGTTAACATTAGGGAAAGCTGGGTGGAGGGCCAATGGGAATTTTCTGTACAGTTTTTGCAACTTTTCTACAAGTCTAGAATTATTTCAAAATAGAAAGGTTTTTTTAAGTCCATATAATTCATTTAATCCTGACACAGATACCTGTCAGGGGCACATTGTCCTTTGAACGAGAGTGAGCCTCAGTGCTGTCCCAGCCAAGTTTGTCCCACCCTTGGGTCCTTGGAGAGTAGCTTTTTGTGCTCAGCTCTTTCCATTTTTTATACACAGGCACATCTCTGGGTCTCTGTTGGGTCAGAAGTTCTGGAGTGGGACTGGTTTCTTGTTTTGGCCTCCGCATGATGTCAAAACTATGTCTGCCTTTCACCACAGAAAATAATCCACAGAGCAGAGTTTTTATTTTTAATTCTTACAATATGAAAGGTCAGATTATTACCTCTTCCCTAAGCTATTCTCCCACTACCTCATTCACCCCAGATGTAGCAGACATAATTGGTTCCATCCCACCTCCCCTGACCCCATGAGTTCACGTGTTCCTGCTATAGGCAGTTTCCAGTATGCAGAGGTTCTCACCTCCAGTGTCTCTTCACTTCTTTGCTTGAGGGAAGTGAAGAGGCACTGAGGGATCTTAGTCCTGGCCAGCAAGTATAACCTGCAGTGTTGGGAGGGGGCGGAATTGCTTTGTAATGACAAGACAGTGAACTTGCTTAAATAAATCCAGCGGGATTAGGGTCAATGATCATGAGTTTTCAGTGAGGGTGATCTTCTCTGCTGTGTGACTTTCATCATCAATGTCCAGCTGAGCTGGTGCAGACATGAACAGCAGATAGTTGGGTTAATCCAGGGTAAGGTTTTGCCAGACATGGGACAAAAGATAAAAGAGCATAGGAATTTAGAGAATTGGCAAAGGCATTGTTGAAACAATAAACCTAGTTTAAGCTGGAAAAAAGAGTAGTGTAAAAAAAATGGCTGGCAGACAGAAAAAAAGTGGAGAGACCAACGAATAAGTATATTTTTATGCATCTCCATCTTTATGTAGATTTCCTACATTTGCTGAATGAATGAATGACTCTTTTAAAAGAGTGAGCCTTTTATATTATTCTTTATACATGTTATATATTCTTGTATATGTTTAATGTTAATTATCAAATATTTTACATAAAAAGAAAATGCAGAGGTGAAAACACAAAATTTATTTCTGTTACAAATCTCTTTACTACGTAGATTACACAGTCAAACCTTCCCGTTTACAATTGATGCAACCAATGCTTTGTTCCTCAAACAGAGGATTTCTTTTTCTTCTGAAAAAAAATAATCATTCTTAGTTGGTAACAGATTAGAAGGGCTATATCTTCAGGTACCTGTTCCCAGGGACCTTCAGTCGAGGCAAGAATTTAATTGCAAGGTAGCATTGATAAAATGAACATGACATCCCTTTAGGAAAGCTTGCTGACCACACCACGTCACCATATTCTAAGGTCTTCTCCATACCATGTCAAATATGACCTGGCTCATGCTAACAAACTCTCCTGCTCTGGTCTGTCCAGCAAGGCCAGGTGGAGTTACATGACAGTTCAGGTGATGATCAAAATGGCTGCGACAACTTAGAACAACCCTGGGACCACAGGAGAAAACTTTACAGAAATTCCGCAAACACCCTGTGTGCAGATGACCTCACTGCAGCCAACACAGCACCTGTCAGGAGAGCCAGCAAAGACTGGGGCTGGGGCCTTCCCTGGTGGTCCAGTGGTTAAAAGTCCATCTTGCAATGCAGGGAACGCTGGTTCAATCCCTGGTCAGGGAACTAAGATCCAACAGGCTGCGGGACAACTAAGCCCGGGGGCCACAACTAGAGAGAAACCCACGCAGAGCAATGAAAGATCCTGTGTGCTGCAACTAAGACCCAATGCAGGCAAAAAATAAATAAATACTTTTTTTAAAAAAAAGCTTTAAAAGACTACAGTTTCAAATAACTTCCTCTTTAAATATTGGACGGAGATATTAAAAAACAAACAAACAAAAATACCACGGCTGCTCCTGGACATGTGGATTTAGTGTCACTTTGAAGTCTGAAGAAGACCAGGGTCTTCTTCTGCCATCTAGTGATCATTAGTGGAACTGCAGACCCCCAAACTCCCTGAAAGACTGCAGCAGTCTGGTTCCGGGTTAGAGCTGGCCGAAAGGGAAATTAGGGGGAGATCTGGAAAACAGAAGTGAAGCTGCAGTCAGTGCTCTCTGAAGGTCACTGTGGTTAGAGACGGTGTGAGAGCCAGACACAGAGGTGCCGGCGGGTTCCGGCGCTCCCAGCTCTTCCCGACAGCTGGCTGTTCTGAGCAGCAGCAAAGCAACCCCACACCCACCACCAAATGCTCCTCTGTAACTCAGAGGCGACAGCCAAGAGGAGGGAGCGGCCTTCCCTAGACGCTGACGCCAGCCCTTCAGGGTCCCACGCTAGTAGTGGATGTGCCTGGCTTCCTCCACGCTCACGCTCGGACTTGTCCACCTGTGCCCATAGTCCAGAACAACTGCCCTTTTCCCTGGCCCCCCAACTCCCTTTTCCAAACTTTACTGCCCCAGCCCTTCTCCCACTAGTGTACTGTCCAATTCCTATCATAGGGACTTCCCTGGCAGTCCAGTGGTTAATACTGCGTGCTTCAACTGCAGGGGGCACGGGTTTGATCCCCAGTGGGTGAACGAAGATCCCACATATCACATGGTGCAGCCAAAAAAAAAACCAAACGCACCAAGCTTCCAGTTGCTGTAATAAATCCTTATTCCATATACTTGTAGTGGCTCTGCTTCCCTGAATGAACTTCACTGAAACACTCCCTCCGCAGTAATCCATGACTGCAAAGCGGATGCTTCCCTGGATAACTCCGGGACGACCACGAATCTCAGGAGGTTGCATCTGACTGGTGGACTCTAATTCATGTTTGCATTCCTGCAAATAAGGTAAGCAGGAAATGTATGGTGTCTGTTTTGTTTTTAAGCATTAAAATGTGGAGATGATGTTTTCCAGTGTCCTGTTTGAAACAGATGGCCTCCTTAAACTGGATAGTTTGATGAGAATTTAAGATGTGGGTAGGGGTTTAGGGAAAGCGGAGAGCAGTTGCAGTCCCTGCGCTTGAAGAATAAAGAGAGGGAGCAGATAATACAACCAGATAGGGGTGTGCAGGGGGCATCAGACAGGAGCTTTAAATATTTAGAAACCCTAAAATTTTGCAAAAGTAATTTCTTCAATACTCTTTTTCTTTCTCCAATATTTCTTTTTTTACCCTCTGAAGTAGTTTATCTTAATTATGGAAGGCACTGGGGAATTAATTATTTTAAAAATATTGCATGAGATCTTCCTTCTTTCCTTCCTTCCTTCCTTCCTTCCTTCCTTCCTTCCTTCCTTCCTTCCTTCCCTCCCTCCCTCCCTTCTTTCCTTCCTTCCTTCCTTCCTTTCTCTCTCTCTCTCTCTTTCTCTCTTTCTCTCTCTCTCTTTCTCGTACCTAAAGTAATTCTGTGAAGTTTTTTTTCTCTCGTCATGGCAAATCTGATTCCTCTTACCATTCCAGCAGGCTATCCCAAACATATTCAGATTGCTCTAACACATATTCTCAAATATCTCAGAAGATTTTTACATAAATGTACTCATTTTCTCCACTAAAATTCTCTTTGTGTCATCTGTATTTCTTTATTTTGCACTTGGCAATTTTCTATTTAATAAATTTATTTATTTATTTTTGGCTGCATTGGGTCTTTGTTGGGGTGCGCAGGCTTCTAACTGTGGTGGCTTCACTTGCTGTGGAGCACCGGCTCTAGGCGCGCGGGCTTCAGTAGTTGTGGCTCGCGGGCTCTAAAGCACAGGCTCTGTAGTTGTGGCACACGGGCCCAGTTGCTCTGAGGCACGTGGGATCTTCCCGGACCAGGGCTTGAACCCCTTTACCCTGCATTGGCAGGCAGATTCTTAACCACTGTGTCACCAGGGAAGTCCTGCACTTGGCACTTTTAATTTTCTTTTGTTAAGAGTTTTCATGGAGCTTATTTTCCCCCACAGATATTCTTAATTCCTCACAGTCTTTGATTTTAAATAAGTTCTACCATTTTCTTCATTTTCACTTTAAAGGCCCTAAAGAGACTTTGTGAAGATTTTAGGGGTTCTGGACAATTTTTAAGGAGAATTTTTTTAAAAAGTTATTCTTTCTTTGCCAACTTTAGATTCTTAAAGAACTTAGTGGATTTTTCTAAATGAGAAGCTTCCAAGTAATTTGATTTTTTTCTTTCTCCCTGTTTTCTTTCCTGAAAACCTGACATAGAGAAGGAAGCTGAAAATTCCAGATGAGACTCTGGGGAATAGTTTAGGAGGCTAACCCTAAATCTACTTCTTTCTCTTCTACTTAATAGAGGTTCCCCTCCAACCCCTGCTCTGGGCTAGGGAGGGGGTTTTTTTGTTTGTTTTTTGGATTTTTTTTTTTGCGGTACACGGGCCTCTCACTGTTGTGTCCTCTCCCGTTGCGGAGCACAGGCTCCGGACGCGCAGGCTCAGCGGCCATGGCTCACGGGCCCAGCCGCTCCGCGGCATGTGGGATCTTCCCGGACCGGGGCACGAACCCGTGTCCCCTGCATCAGCAGGCGGACTCTCAACCACTGCACCACCAGGGAAGCCCAGGGAGGGTTTTTTTTTTAATGAAGATTTTCCTCCTCCTAGTGCCCTAGTTTTAAAGCAAGGGTGAATTTCTTAAACATGAAAATTTTCTGGAGCTAATTTCTTCTCGTACACCTTTAAAAGTCTCTGACTTTTTGTAAGAAATCTGCTTCAGAAAATCTTAAAGGCACTGGGGAATTAATTATTGAGGAAGTTTTGCATGAAGCTGTGGTCTTCCTGTCTGCTTCAAATAGCCCGTTCTTTCTGAAAGCCTCAGGACATGAGACGGTGTTCTCTGATGAAGAATGACATCATGCAGTAAGTGTTGACTCAAGCTGGTACTGCCTCCCAGTTGTGAAATTGAGGTGTAGATGAAAGAATGTGGTTTTTAGAGTCAGAACACAAATTTCAAGTTTTGTGTCACTACCACCTAATAACTGCATATTTGTAATTGATTTGCTTGGCCTTTCTCAATCTCATTTCCTGTATCCGCTAAAGAGGGAATCATATCTACTCCCAAAGGTTTGTTGGGAGAGTTAAATTTGATAATATACATAAAAGTGCCAAACATGACTTGGCACATAGGGAGGCATTCAGAGGAGAGGCAACCAAGTCCTGATATCCAAGAAAGCTGGCCAGGGGGCTGGGCTGCTTATTGGTAGGAATAGAGAATATGAAACAAGCCTCACTCTTTGATTATCCTTGACTATGCCTTTAACAGTCTTGTTATATGCTTTCCCTAATATGGTGGTTTTCAATCCCGGCTACACATTAGGGTCACTAAGGTAACCTTAAAAGATATTGAAGGAGAGGGAGCAGTGAGGAATGAAATCAGAATCTTTGGAGGGTGCAGGCAAAGATACATGTTTTTCTGGTGGTTCTAATGTGTAAGTCATGATTGAGAATCACTGACCTGAGTCATTTTATGCTAAGGAAAGATATTATCATAACTTGTGAAGTCTAGTCCCCCTAAAACCAAGTTACCTGCCAAGTTTATGATTAACTTCTCAATCCAAGACTTTATTCCCTGTCTTGTCCTGCCCCTGTTCTCAGGATTGAGGAGTATCAAAGAAAAGGGAAACCGAGCAGGACCTGCAGGGCCTTCCCGGGTACAAAAGCCTCTCTGGTTCCCCTGTTTCTTGTTTGTAGGAAAAAGGCTTTGGTCTTCTAGGCCTTCCCTGGGTTCCAAAGAGCAGGCATAAGCAGTTACTAATTAGGGAAGTGAGGGAATAGAGAAACAAAGGAAAAACGATTAAGAAACAATAGTTCAGCTATAAAACAGAGTCCTAATTCCTCCTCAAGGGATATACACACCATTCTGACACATATCTTTGAGTTGTTCTGTGGGAATTAAGAACACCTCCAGGGCTTCCCTGGTGGCGCAGTGGTTGAGAGTCCGCCTGCCGATGCAGGGGACATGGGTTCGTGTCCTGGTCCAGGAAGATCCCACATGCCGCGGAGCGGCTGGGCCCGTGAACCACGGCCGCTGAGCCTGCGCGTCCGGAGCCTGTGCTCCGCAACGGGAGAGGCCACAACAGTGAGAGGCCCGTGTACTGCAAAAAGAAAAAAAGAACACCTCCACCCAGGTGGAGGATGTTGACTACATGCTGACCACAAACATGTAGACCCCAGACTGGTTGGAACTAGAAGGTGGATGATTAAGATACCTGAAACACCACCCTGTTACCTCGCCACCAACCAATCACAAGAAAGTCACACACCCTGCAGCCCTCACCCCAAATGTTGCCTTTAAAAACCTTTCCCTGAAAGCCATTGGGGAACTCTAGTCTTTTGAGCATGAACTGACCTCACTCCTTGCTTGGCACCCTGCAAATAAATGCCACACTTTTTTTCACCACAACCTGGTGTCAGTAAAAGTGGGCAAGCAGACCCAAGTTTGGTTTGGTAACACTTTTAAGAACAACTCTCCAACTATTAACAAAAAGACACGCCATAGATTGGGAGAAAATATTTGGAAAACACAGGTCTGATAAAGGACCACTATCCAAAATTTACAAAGAACTTTTTATTGAGCAAGGGTTTACTGCCTGATACACACAGAAGCCAGTACTATGTCACTGGCTTTTCAGAAAAGAAAAAGCTTTATTGCAAGGTCAACCTGAAAGGAGACTGGGGGCTCTCAAATCTATTTTCCCAATCCAGGATTCAGGGTGAAATTTAAGGGGTTTTGGGGAACAGATTGGTATGTGGAAACGCTGGCAAGGCAGGTTTCAACTGAAGGGCTTTGGAACTTGGACATTTATGGTAAAATACGGTAAAGGGGTTTCAGCACTGGATATCCCTGGACAGTGGACCCTTTGCTTCTGAAAGGGTTCCAGTGTTCAGGTTCCAGTCATGTCCCAGGTCCTTTGGTTCTGTCACCGGGGAGGGGAGGTAGAGACTTTGAGGTCAAAATTTTCTCCTCTGCCTATGCTCAGCTGCATGACTTGTGGTTTTGTTCTGTCATCTGTGGAAAACAACTAAGTATCTTGTAATAAACAGAGTAGGTCCAGTTTAGGCTGGTCCTGTGGTTACAAACTCTTACAGTTCAATAATAAGGCAAACAACTCAATTTAAAAGTGGACAAAAGATATGAACAGATAATTTGTATTAATCATTTTATTTATTTATTAAAAAAATTTTGGAGTAGAGTCAATTTATAATGTTGTATTAGTTTCAGGTGTACAGCAAAGTGAATCAGTTATACATACACATATATTTGAGGTAGGAGATTGATGGGCCTCTGACTGAACAGCTGGAGTTTGTCCCCTGTGGACAGATACTCCAAGATGAAGGGGAGGAGGAGCTAAGCCCTGCCCAGATAAGAGACCACATGTTTCTCATTCTCAAGGTCAAGGAGACCTTCCTGACTACACATGCATAGAAAGGGTCCTTGAAGGTCAGAAAGGGAGGGGGTGCCACACCATAGTAGGTGATGTCAACCTACCCATAGACCTCTTCGCTAGAATCCATCTTGGCCAAGAAATGCACGTGCACACGTGGGAGGACCCTGAGATAAACCAAATATGAATTCAGAACCAGGCAAAGCAAGATGATTAGCCAAAGGAAACCCAGAAAAGATGCCCCCTATAAGTGATTCAAACTACCACGAGGGCATGGCTCTCTCTCTGAGTCCGCCCGTGTGTCTATCCACATGTACTCTTTTTCCTCCTAATAAACACTTTACTTGTTTCACTACTTTCCGCCTTTATGGGAATTCATTTCTGCAAGGCTGTATGGGCCAGGGCCTTCTGGTGGTTAGGATTCAGTGCTCTCACTGCTGTGGCCTGACTTCAGTCTGGGAACCGAAATCCTGCTTCAAGCAGGATTGGGAACTGAATAGGAACCAGTTGGGAACTGAAATCCTGCTTCAAGGCCCTGCAAGCTGAGGCCACCAAAGATCATATTCACTCTTTTCAATGTATTAATTGTTAAAAAAAATTTTTTTTTTGTATTTTATGATGTTTTGACATCTTACAAAGCTTGCTGGCTGGGGAGAGACTGCCCCTCCCAGGGATAGCCAATTCTAGAGATAGCAAAGTCTGAGCTGGGAGCACATCTTTTACAGACAAACCAACCAGTCCCAAATCTATAACCCCAACCACCTCCTTGTCTTACTCTCACACACCAAACCAGTATTTTCCTACTTTACATCATCCTAGGGCCAGGTAGCAGACAAGTAGAGACCATCCTATAGCCCAAATCCCACTAAAATTACTCAAACTAGCTAATCCTCAACTTTTTTTGCCCATGGAAACCCCAGTAAAGATGCTTCCTCTTCCCTTTCCTCTTACCAATCTCAAATGGAGGGGAGGGAGAAGGGGATAGATTTAGTGGGTAGAACTAGGGCTGCTCTTTGGGAAAATTGCAAAGTAGGGGTGTGTGTTTGGATTCCTCAACAACCTTTTTGTGTTGTCCCCAAATTTCCCAAGGCCTCACACCTCTCCCTGTCCTCTTGTTTTCCCTGCAGGAACCAAGTGCCCCTCTCAGTTCTCTAGGGCAACTGTCTTCAAACATTTTTGTTCACTTATCCCTTAAAGTAAGTATGAAAATCTGTGTACCTTGCTGCTCATTTTTAAAGTCACTAAAATTTTTATCATACATTTAAATAAGCTAGTTTCTTGCTAATAGAGGATACAAAATATTAAATGTATTGTAAGATAAAATAGGATGATTGATTATAATTGGAATCAATATTTTAAGATAAAATTTGATGAAATAGGTCTCAACTACCTTGCTGAATAAGCATAGCCCACCTAAAGAAGTGATGTTGTATTTTTATCTGTGGGTTTTATCCAATGTACGTCAACATTTTGGTAGCCTCACAAACCGTTCCATTTGCATTTAAAGGAATAAGCATCATGATCTATGCTTCTTATCCGGTTGTGAATTTAGTGTCTCAACATGGGCCAAACACCCTATTTCTCAGGCCAAACTTCACCTTTAACAGAAATGTATGTAAGATCCCATGCCTCAATTAATCATTGCAAGAGGGTTCCTTGAAAAAAAAGCTTTGATATTTGTTTGCCTCCTCAGAGGTATTTACATCCCAGAGGATGTGATGAGACTGTGATGAGATTTGGATTAAGGGTGGGAGACAGGTATGCCATTCTCATACCACTGGGGACTCAAATATTTAGACAGAGCAATTTGAGGAAAAGATACATAAGGATGTTGACATCACTTTAAACTATTCGTGTAAGTGCACATTTTGGAAAGTTTTCAGGTATCACCATGGGTGTGCGTACCTATTGTTATCTTTTAAAACTTAACTCTATTTTAAACCTTATATTAATGGACTAAAAGGATTCATCCTGTTTAAAGAAACTTCAGGTATCATGGAGCTGGTAGTAGAAGTATTTTGGAAGGTGCTAGTACTTACCCATTGCCCTGGAAATTACTCATTAATGGTTATCATCCTTTGCCTGCACATAAGATGCACTCTGGTTTTAGATTCTTGAGAAAAATCCACATTTAAATCTTTATTTCTGTATATACTTTCTATTTTATTTCTGAGCTATTAAAATGTAGGCTTCTTTTTCAGATTACTGACAAAAGCTATTTTTTCCTTCTCTATTTTACATATAATCTTATTTCTTTCTAATCATAAAGACTTGAGATTGTATTCACTTAAGATTTCAGTACATTTTCATATATATGTTTGTCTTTTTTTTAATTTTTAATTTTTTTTATTTTTGGCTGTGTTGGGTCTTCATTGCTGTGCACTGCTTTCTCTAGTTGCGGTGAGCGGGGGTTACTCTTTGTTGCGGTGTGCGGGCTTCTCATTGCAGTGCCTTCTCTTGTTGCGGAGCATGGGCTCTAGGCATGCAGGTTTCAGTAGTTGTTTCACGCGGGCTCAGTAGATGTGGCTTGCGGGCTCTAGAGTGCAGGCTCAGTAGTTGTGGCGCATGGGCTCAGTAGTTATGGCTCGCGGTCTCTAGAGCGCAGGCTCAGTAGTTGTGGCACATGGGCTTAGTTGCTCCACGGCACGTGGGATCTTCCTGGACCAGGGCTCGAACTCGTGTCCCCTGCATTGGCAGGAGTATTCTTAACCAGTGCACCACCAGGGAAGTCCTGTCTTCTTCTTCTTCTTCTTTTTTTTTAAAAAATTTTATTGGAGTATCGTTGATTTAAAATGTTGTGTGTTTGTCTTAAATATATAAATGAATGCATTACTTGAGAGATTTCAAATGGGATTAATTTTTTTCCTTCTGCCACAAGTTCTCATTTCCTCTTTCAGTAGCCTAGAAATAAAAACCCAACTTTGTAGTAGTTATGGTTTAGATAGAGGTTGGCAAACTATAACCAATGAGCCAAATCAGGCCCACCCAACGCATGTTTTGTATGGCCCATGAGCTAAGAATGGTTTTGTAAAATTTTTACATTTTTAAATTGTTGAAAAAAATCAGAAGAAAAATAATACTGAGCTGGTTAAAAAGTTCATTCATTGTTTTTCCGTAAGATGGCTCTAATAGCACTTAGCTGTCTTTAACTTCATTTGAAACAATTTTGTTATATTGTATTGTGCCATATCAGCATGCATTTAAAAAAAAACTTACCAAAACTGGTGAATTTTTGTGTAGTCATTTTAACATTGAAGATGGAAGAAAACAGCAACATTTTCGGCATATTTTGCTTTATTATTTCAAGAAAGGTAAAAACGCAACTGAAACACAAAAAAGATTCATGCAGTGTATGGAGAAGGTGCTGTGACTGATCGAACGTGTCAAAAGTGGTTTGTGAAGGTTCATGTTGGAGATTTCTCACTGGATGATGCTCCGTGGTCGGGTAGACCAGTTGAAGTTGATAGCGATCAAATTGAGACATTAACTGAGAACAATCAAAGTTATACCACGCAGGAGATAGCCAACATACTCAAAATATCCAAATCAAGCATTGAAAATCATTTGCACCACCTTGGTTATGTTAATCGCTTTGATGTCTGGGTTCCACATAAGTAAAGCGAAAAAGACCTTCTTGACTGTATTTCTGCATGCGATTCTCTACTTAAATTAAACGTAATGAAAATGTTTCGTTTTTAAAACAAATTGTGACAGGCGATAAAAAATGGATACTGTACAATAATATGGGATGGAAGAGATCGTGGGGCAAGCGAAATGAACCACCACCAACCACGCCAAAGGCCACTCTTCATCCAAAGAAGGTGATGTTGTGTATATGGTGGGATTGGAAGGGAGTCCTCTATTATGAGCTCTGTCTGGAAAACCAAAAGATTAATTCCAACAAGTACTGCTCCCAATTATACCAACTGAAAACAGCACTCGATGAAAAGCGTCCAAAATTAGTCAACAGAAAATGCATAATCTTTCATCAGGATACTGCAAGACCGCATGTTTCTTTGATGACCAGGCAAAAACTGTTACAGCTTGGCTGGAAAGTTCATCTGCCATATTCACCAGATGTTGCACCTTTGGATTTCCATTTATTTCGGTCTTTACAAAATTCTCTTAATGGAAAAAATTTCAATTCCTTGGAAGACTGTAAAAGGCACCTGGAAGAGTTCTTTGCTCAAAAAGATTAAAAGTTTGGGGAAGATGGAATTATGCAGCTGCCTGAAAAATGGCAGAAGGGAGTGAAACAAAACGGTGAATATGTTGTTCAATAAAGTTGTTGGTGGAAATTGAGTCTTTTATTTTTACTTGAAAACCGAAGGAACTTTTTGGCCAATCCAATATTTTATGAAAGAAAAATTACATGAAATTCAAATTTCAGTGTTCATTAATAAAGTTTTATTGGAACACAGTCATATTCTTTTGGCCACAGCTGCTTATGCACTACAATGGCAAGGTTGAGTAGCTGCAACAAAAACTGCATAGACTGAAATGTTGAAAATATTTACTATCTGGTCCTGTACAGATGTTTGTGGTCTCTGCAGCAGTTAATTATCATACAATTAAAAGTATGCTCCAGAGTCAAAATAAAGTAGTGTACAGACTGAGTTGACTTTTCACATTGTTTTTTAAACACCAGAAAGACACATTTTGAAATAGAATTCTGTCTAGCGGCTTTTCATGTCATTCAGAATGAAATCCAAAGTCGTTATCCTGGTCAAGAAGGTCATTCTTGATATTGCCCCTCCCTACCTCTGTAACTTCTGCCTTCAGTCAATCTGATTCAGTTACACTGGCTCTTTGCTGTTGTGGGACTCCTGCCTCAGGACCTTTGCACTTACTTGACCCACCCCCCACCCCCACATACACACCCACAGATATCAGCATAACCTACTTGCTCATTGCATTTTTCACTCTGTTCAAATGTTAACCTCACCAAGAAGCTTTCCTTAACCATCTTATCTAAAATAGCCCCCAGCCCCCAACACACATACTCCATTTGCTAAAAATGTAAATCCCCTGAGAGCAGGTACTTTAAGACAGTTTTATTCAACTCTGTATCTTAGAAGTATGTGGCGCAGAGTAGATGCTCAAGAGTATTTGTTGATGGAATGAATATATGATCCCCTGAAATGGATATGTGTGAGTTACTACATCAAAAGGAGATTCACATCTAAAATGCTGCAAGTTCCACTTGACAAAACACATGCAAGTACGCATAGACTATCCTGCTTCATTAATGTAAGGCTTTAGGGCAGAAAAAAAAAAAAAGTAAAACACCAGAGAACTCAAGATATTGGCAGATAAAATTGAACCGCTGTGGGTCAGACTTCGTAAACTTGTGCTAGATGTGGACACTCACTCAGAAGCTAGTCGCAGAGTCAGTGGTAAATCAAAGAGGAGGTGCCAGCAAGCTGGGCTGGAGCAGAACAGCAGTGATCATGAACCTGCAGGCTGGTGTGCTAGGGTCTCTCATAATTGTTCATTAGCCGTGTAAGTGGCCTGTGGTGTGGACTTTTTTACACGTAAGAATATTGACTCCCAGAGAAGTAATTTGCCTTAACTTTCACTTTATGCTAGTGAAACTGAGCTAGTGGATTCTATAAGTTTTAGGATTGCCAAATGGAAAACCAATATGTGGGTGGTGGTTTGCAATATGAAAGTATGCCTTATTCGAATTCTTTGAAGCAGAAAATGCTGACATAGTTTTTCCTAACAATTCGCTATGGGAAATAAGACAAGGAAATGGGTGGGAGTCGTCCAAAACTGAAAGTTGGCCTGGAGATAGAATGCAGATGGAGGAGATAAATAAGAAGTGTCAAGAGTTGACCTCTTAAGACTTAGTGGTAGAATCCGCCTTTCTTAGCATCTTTATAAATGATCTGGAGGAGGCTCTATCAGAGAATTATTGGGTTTAAGTTGACTTTTCCGTTGTTTAGCAGGAAGGGTTTAGATAAGAGATAGCAGTCATTGACATGTTAATGAATCCTATCTCCACCTGATGGATTTGAACAGCTGACGGAAAGAGGTGTGTGTGTGTGTGTGTGTGTGTGTGTGTGTGTGTGTTCGTGCGCGCTGCCTTGGGAGTCTTGGGGGAAGTACCCACTGACTGAAGTACTGACTGAAGATGGAATATAAATGGGAATTTTGGAAGACCAGGAGCCTGAGTCAGTTTGGGGTTTAAAGAGTAATATTTTTTCTAAGAAGTAACTGAAATCTCCCCTAAGAAATGCTGATGCCACCACCAACAGCCACCACAGAAACCCAAAACACCTTTCCCTACTCTTCTGTAAAAGAGTGGGGTTGATACAGTTGCAGTAGTGTGTATTTGTTCTGATTGTTACTAGTAAAAATGGGATTTTTGAAGGGCAGCTAAACTCACTGGAAAGGTATGGGTAGGAGATGGCTGAGAGATCATGAAAATACTAGGTTGAGAAGAAAGAGGAATATAGGGTGAGAAGAGTGATTTTTGTCTGGTCTTTTTTTTTGCCAGTCAGGACATTCTGAGGTTTGCATATCTACTGCTGGTTTCCCTGGGTGTAACTGAAGACTTCACGTAACCTGGATTCAAATTACCTTTCCAAAATCATCTCCCGTTCCAGCCTCAGACCACCACCAAGCAGCACTGAAGTGCAGCTAACTACCACATGTTAATTGTTGTAATTATCATATCATTCTTTAAAAACCCAGTCAGCTGCCCTATTCTGTGAAGCCTTCCCAAAAGGCCTCTCCACCTCCTGCCCTGAGATTAGCCTATCCTTTTTTCTGGCCTTCCAAAGGACTTGTATTACTCCTGCCCTTAGCACTTCTTTTATTGTCTCATTTCATAGCTAATTGTTTATTCCTCCCTGCCCCCCCCATCATTAGTTCCTCAAATGAGGGAATCTTGTTACCTCCAACTTCAAAATTTGCTATGTATCTTCTCAAGATTTCTATCAGATGTATACAGAAAGTACACAAATTTTCAATGTTTTTCTAAGATATAACTGATTTCTTACAGGGTCAGAGGAAAGGGAGTGTAAAATGATAAAAATGTGTTGTCCTACGCTTTGACATATACCTTTGGTACTTCCTCAAAATGTTCTTAGAAACTCAGCTTGGAGAAAGGAAAATGAGAACTTGACTTCTAGCTGTTTGGAGACAGTAAATCATAAAAGTAGGGATTAAAGAGATGATAAGATGAACACAAATTTTTATTGATTGTTTTCTCCCAAAAATGAGAATAATAAGAACCTTGTCCAAGATACCACCTGTCGTCGCATCACTTCTTTCTTTACTTGTATTTTCTAAATTAACAAAATCAATTACATAATTTTCCTCACAGAGTTTTTCTCTAAGCCATTGTTAAAAAATTTTTACTGACGCTTGTTAAAGATAGTTAGGCAACTTTATTTAGTACCATTGTGTTAGGTATAGGGACCACTGCAGTGGGATTTTACAGTGGGAGAGAGAGAATGGGCTCAAATCTGAATACATCATGGGCAAGTGGGAAATTTATAGCCAAGGAGCAGGGTGAGGGGTCAGTGGATGGCAAATTACTAAGAGAAAACATCAGGGATCAGGAAGATTCTGGCAAAAAACTGACCTAACAGGATTCTCGCTGAAGACAGGTCAGAGTAAACAGACATCACCTGGGGGATGGTGGGGTGAGCGACCTGATCAGATATCCAGGGTGATCAGATATCCAGGGTGATCAGATATCTAGGATGAAGGGCTCTGGTTAAAATGACTTAGCAGGGTTCTTGCTAAAATTAGATTTTTACAGGGAAGTTCATGGATGGACCTTGGAAAAGGTTCAGGAGCCTGACTAAAGTTTGGTCAGGCAAAGAATCTTTGTCATCATTATTTGCGGGAGAAAATATTTCAGTAACTTAAAATAGACATGTGGGGCTTCCCTGGTGGCGCAGTGGTTGAGAGTCCGCCTGCCGATGCAGGGGACACGGGTTCGTGCCCCGGTCCGGGAAGATCCCACGTGCCGCTGAGTGGCTAGGCCCGTGAGCCATGGCCGCTGAGCCTGCGCGTCCGGAGCCTGTGCTCCGCAACGGGAGAGGCCACAACAGTGAGAGGCCCGCGTACCGCAAAAAAAAAAAAAAAAAAAATTGACATGTGTAGTAAGTTTCAATAAATTCCACAATGTTAAAAATTACATGAGATGGAAGAAATGTGAAAATAAAAATAATATTAAAGACTGTAACATTAGAGCTTTAACTATTTCAACTCTCCTTAATAAAAATAGGAAACATTACCAAATTTAAATGATCTAAATCACTGCATTGAAGTGTCTACTTTTAGGTAAATAAAAGACTTCATAACAATTCTCCCACTTTTTGCAACATGGAAAACATAATACAACATTTTGTCACCACAGGTTGACTTACATAAACAAAATGATTTTAAATGACCAGAACGTAGTCATTTACCCAATGATTATTGTCCCCTTCAAAAAACAGACAGTTACAGATTTTTAAACATGCCACTTATACAAGACCCACCTGCATATCCAGGCTGTTGCTGACCACACCCCCACTTCACTTCCCTGACCACTGGAGCTCATAGGACCTTTGCTATGAGCTTGTCTATGAAGTCAGAAATTCTGCAGATCACGAACAGCCAGGGGGCTTCCCTGGTGGCACAGTAGTTAAGAATCCGCCTGCCAATGCGGGGGACACGGGTTCAATCCCTGGTCCAGGAAGATCCCACATGCTGTGGAGCAACTAAACCCGTGCGCCACAACTACTGAGCCTGCACTCTAGAGCCCACGAGCCACAACTACTGAGCCCATGAACCACAACTACTGAAGCCCACACACCTAGGGCCTATGCTCTGCAACGAGAAGCCACAACAATGAGAAGCCTGTGCACCGCAACGAAGAGTAGCCCCTGCTCGCCACAACTAGAGAAAGCCCGCGCAGCAGCGAAGATGCAACACAGCCAAAAATAAATAAATAAAAATCATTTTTAAAAGTTGCCTTTAAAAAAAAAAATGAGAACAGCCAGGGGTTGGGCTGCCTAAGTGTTTGCCCCACATCAAAAACTTGTTCTCTGTATATTGTCTAAAGAATTTTTACTTTACTTTAATATCCATTAAAAATACCTTCAATTAGAGATCTCGTTTAGGACAAGAAGCATCTTTACTCTTGTTACTGTTAGCCTACCCACACCTTTGGGCAGATAAGGTGTAAAGGGCTGAGAGCTTCTTATTATAAATTATTGTAAATTAGTGCTTTTTCTCAAAGTTAATGGAGATGAAGTAGATGGAGCCAAAGGTGAATGGACTTGTGATGAGGGAGGGGAAAGATAGAGAAGGGAAAGGGCAGGTCTCACTAGGCTGCCTTTGTGAGGATGGGGGGAAGGGACATGCTGAGAGGTGGGAGAAAATTGTGTCAGGAAAAATTGTGGAAGCCTTTGAAAAGTGGGAAAAAAGATTACTGGGTGTTCTATGGAAGGTTAGGTGTTATCCAGCCCAAGCTCCCTGGTTATCCACAGGGATTGTCTCAGAGCTATCTCATCACTGTTAGCTGCAGGAAACAGAGAGTAATATGGTGGGGTTCAGGACACACTGTCCTAAAATATGGCACTTTGGAATATTGAATATTTGAAGCTGCAGGAGTTTGAGAAAACAACAGAAGCAAGAAGGTATCTCTGACTTTCCTTCCCCACCCCACCTCCCTGCCCTTCTCCCCCGAAGCAGTCATAAGACCCTCATGTGGGAGGTGCCCTTCCGATACCCAGAAGAAAGGGTCATCCTTATCTCCAAGATGAAAGAACACCAAGAAGAATCCAAGCAGGTCTTGTGAAATTTCTCCAGTTTACTACACTTACCTCATACCCTTTGTCTTACCGTCTTTCTCCATGACTGTCCACTCTTTATCAGACCTAGCATAAAAACAATCAGGTTTAACCATTTCTTTAGGTCTTCATTTCCTTATGAAGGCTCTCATGTCTGGTAAAACTTAAATAAACTCATATGCTTCTCTCCTGTTCATCTGTCTTTGTTGGTTTAATTTTCAGACCCATCCAAGGACTCTAAGAGTGTCAAGGAAAATTTTTTCGTCTCCCACAAATACAAATAATTCTTGTCCATAGAAACACAAATACATTTTTGTTAGTGGGGATGTAATTGATTATTGTCCTGGCAATATTGACCAGTTTGGCATCTGTAACTGAATTCATTTCAGCCTATCTGATTGCCTGTATCTTCTTCTGCTCTTTGACTTCTCCTCTGACCTCATTTTTAACCTTCCTGATTCCCCCGTTAAATACCACGTTTTTAAAACTTTGACATACATTCATTTTACATTTGATTGACAGCTATGATTTTCCTTTTTTAAAAATTTAAATTTTAACAATTTAAAACACCATCCTCCAAGATGCCCAGTGGCTTCACCTGACAGAGCCAGGGAATATGCACCATGGAGAAGTACACCTCAGAGGGAGCCCCAGTACCTCAGCTGGGGCGAATACCAAGCAATACCAGGACTTTACTTTTGTTGACTTTTCCTCCCATTGGCACAAACTCATATAGATCACTGAGTTTTTCTGTTTCTTTGTTTAGTCTTGACCTATGGCTGAAGCTGTAGAACTGGAGTTATAAGTGTTCAATGTGTCTATATATATATATGTGTTTATAATTCAGAAAGGCCTTTACCTCTTGGTTTGTAACTGTAAAAGGTTTCCCTATCTTTGGAGAATATTAATATACTAGTTAATAAAGTTTCTTAAACAACTCTGTTCTGACTGGTTTATAGACAGCTAAGAATTTACATAAATTTTATATTTCCAGGCTTCCAGAAAATAAGGAAATCAAATATCTAATACTTTAAAAGTGTTGCACTTAAAAATAAATCTATCCTACAGAATGAGCTAAATCAAATATTTTAAGAATTCAAATTTATGTAATTTATGTGAATCTTGGATAAATGAGAATAGTTAAATAATTTTCATTCAAAAAAAAGAGAACTCTGTCTTCTCTTTGATTTATCAGTGTCAAGTAAAGTATAAATGTATGTCATGGAGTAAAAACTTTTCCTCTACATTGTTAGGTTCAGGATTTGGGTGCCTTCAAATTAAATTGACAAAAGACAGATTAGCAAGAGAAAAGATAGATTTTATTTATTTATTTATTTTTGGCTGTGTTGGGTCTCGAGTGCAGGCTTTCTCTAGTTGCGGTGACGGGGGGGAAGCCACTCTTCATCGCAGTGGCTTCTCTTGTTGCAGAGCATGGGCTCTAGGCACGTGGGCTTCAGTGGTTGTGGCACGCGGGCTCAGTAGTTGTGGCGCACGGGCTTAGTTGCTCCACAGCATGTGGGATCTTCCCGGACCAGGGCTTGAACCCGTGTCCCCTGCATTGGCAACTGGATTTTTAGCCACCGCAACACCAGGGAAGCCCCAAGAAAAGAGATTTTTATGCATGTACCTATGTATATATAACTGAGAATTTCACAGAAAAATGTGACTCAAGGGGGCGATTAGAATTTGAGGCTTATATACCATCTTAATAGGGACAGGAGCAAAAACAGAAGGGCATTTATGGGAAAACAAATGATTTCTTGGATAGATAAATGGGCCATAGAAAGGAGACAGAGTTTTGTCGCCATGTCTGTTTAGGTGGGGTGTAGAGTCTTCTCATTTCTGGTGATGGGTCAATCTTCCCTGGTTGCTCCCAGGGAGGGGCGTTATAACAACTAAATTCTTTTGAGTTCTTTGGAAGGCTCTGCCTTTAGGCAGATAAGGGATTTCAGGAACTCAAATGCCTTCTGTTCAAAATAACTTTTGTGCCACAGTGACATATTCTGGACCCCTTCACAAACCTTTTATTTTACTTGGATTTGTTTTTCCTAAGCTATAGGTTTATTGATCAAATAAATTGACATTACTCTTACATAACGTTTAGGACTGTGGAAAATGTAAATTTTGTTCGATTAAATTGAGTCATTATTCTGACAAACTTTTTTTTTTTTTTGTTTTTTGTTTTTTTTTTTTTTTTTTTTTTTGGTGGTACGTGGGCCTCTCACTGTTGTGGCCTCTCCCGTTGCGGAGCACAGGCTCCGGACGCGCAGGCTCAGCGGCCATGGCTCACGAGCCCAGCCGCTCCGCGGCATGTGGGATCTTCCCGGACCGGGGCACGAACCCGTGTCCCCTGCATCGGCAGGCGGACTCTCAACCACTGCGCCACCAGGGAAGCCCCTGACAAACTTTTTTTTGATAGTTGCTTTTATTTTATTTAATTAATTTTATTGAAGCATAGTAGATTTACAATATTGTGTTAGTTTTAGGTGTACAGCATAGTGATTCAGTATTTTGTAGATTATATTCCATTATAGGTTATTACAAGATAATGGGTATAATTCCTGTACTATAGAGTATACCCTTGCTGCTTATCTATCTTGTATGCAGTAGTGTGTATCTGTTAATCCCATACCCTTAATTTGTCCCTCCTCACTTTCTTCTCCCCTTGGTAACCACAAGTTTGTTTTCTATATCTGTGAATCTCTTTCTGTTTTGTATATGTATTCATTTGTATTATTTTTTATTTTATTTTATTTTTTTAACATCTTTACTGGAGTATAATTGCTTTACAATGGTGTGTTAGTTTCTGCTTTATAACAAAGTGAATCAGCTATACATATACATATATCCCCATATCCCCTCCCTCTTGTGTCTCCCTCCCTCCCACCCTCCCTATCCATCCCTCCAGGTGGTCACAAAGCACGGAGCTGATCTCCCTGTGCTATACGGCTGCTTCCCACTAGTGTATTATTTTTTAGATTCCACAAATAAGTGACATCATATAATATTTGTCTTTCCCTGCCTGACATTTCACTAAGCATAATATTCTCTAGGTCCATCCATGTTGCGGCAAATGGTAGTTTTTAATTCTTTTTTTATGGTTGAGTACTATATATATATATATATATATACACACACACCACATCTTAATATAATCACCTGTTGATAAGGCACTTAGGTTGCTTCCATGTCTTGGTATTCCAACAAACTTTTAATTTCAACAGCAGTTATGTTTTTTTATGTCAGCTTTAAGTATGTCAGCTTTAAGATAATTTTCAGGATCTGTGGTTAATTTAAAACCTTGGATTGTTATTAAATTAAATGAATTAATAGATAATCATTGAATATCAGGATAATTTCTGGGTAGATTAGAATACTGAACCACTGATTATGAAACAAAGTTTGAGATTTATCAACTTTTCATTTTATTTTATATGCTACAGAAAGGCTATATCTTTCAGTCATGTTAATGAATGTGCTCACTTTTGCCATCTTAAGAGGTGTGAAAGAGATGTGCATTGCTGTAGAAAGTTGTATAAAATGTGTTCACAGGCTAGTTTGCAAGTGCTTGCATATGACATCCGATTCAATAATCCATCCCTGTTGGGAAGAAAACTTTTCCTTTATCCACTTAGGTTCAATTCATTGTGGGTTTGTGAATTAACTGACAAGCAGAAGAAAAGACACGGTTTATTTAAACCCATGCTCACAGAAGTCACTAAGTAATGAGTAACTCACTGACTAGCCAGAGGTAAAAGTTTATATACCAACTTAACAAAAAAGAGGCATGTTTAGGGCTTCACTGGAAAGTATGGAAGGTTCTATTGGACGTCATGATGCTAAGAAGCAGCTGAATTTGCACTTCCTCGTGCTAAGGGTCAGTCTCCTTCCAAACAGGAAAATCTCTCACAAAAGGGTCAATGGCAGTTGTATTTTCAGGAGCATCTGCTTAAGTTTAGATAAGGTTTCTTTCTGTGGCAGCTGATTGTTCAGGTGTTTTAAGCTTAAAGAAATTTTAATTCCTTCACCCCCATGCCATCATTTTTCTCTGTGAAACAGCAGGTAATTACTTTGGTTGCTTTTTTTTTTTTTTTTGATTTTGATTTTTTTCCAAGCTATTGTATTGTTTTTAATTTTAAAATTATTTTTTATTGGAGTATAGTTGCTTTACAAGGTTGTGTTAGTTTCTGCTGTACAATAAAGTGAATCAGTTATATATATACATACATCCCCTCTTTTTTGGATTTCCTTCCCATTTAAGTCACCACAGAGCATTGAGTAGAGTTCCCTGTGCTATACAGTAAGTTCTCATTAGTTACCTATTTTATACACAGTAGTGTATATATGTTGATCCCAATCACCCAATTCATCCCACCCCACCCAATAACTTTGTTAAAAGTTATAATTATTAGGGGTAGTTGAGACCATAATAGGAGCAAGAATGACAGAGAAATAAAATTGTGCATTTTTTTTTCAAAAAAAAGAGTAGGGTTTTTTCCTTTAAAATAAAATAATTTTTTTATTCTCTGGGCTCCTTTACATTTAAAAATTATTGAGGACTCCAAAGAGCTTTTGTTTGTATGAGAAATATAAAAAATATTTATTTTTGGGTTTCCCTGGTGGCACAGTGGTTGAGAGTCTGCCTGCTGATGCAGGGGACACGGGTTCGTGCCCTGGTCCGGGAAGATCCCACATGCCATGGAGCGGCTGGGCCCGTGAGCCATGGCTGCTGAGCCTGTGCGTCCGGAGCCTGTGCTCCGCAACGGGAGAGGCCACAACAGTGAGAAGCCCGTGTACCGCAAAACAAACAAACAAACAGACAAACAAAAAAATTTATTTTTTGATCATTGGAAAGCAGCAATATCAAAGGAATCCATTGCATATTAAAATAATAACATATTTTTATGAACAATATATTTTCTAAAACCAAAAAAATATGGCAATAGCATTGTTTTATGTCAATCTCTTAAATGTCCGGCTTACCAGAAAAATCTCTTAAATGTCTGGCTTACCAGACATCTCTTAAATCTCTTAAAAATCTCTTAAATGTCTGGCTTACCAGAAAAAAGCTGGATTCTCATATCTACTTCTGCATGTAATCTGTTGTAATATTACACATCCCATAGCTTCTGTACTGTACCCTTGTGAGAAAATGAGAATGAAAAAAGCAAATAGCATTTTAATATTACTATGAGAATAGTTTTTACTTCATGCATCCCCTGAAAGAGCTTTAGGGCTCTGTCCTTGCTATAGACTGAATGTTTGTGTCCCCCTGAAAATTCATATGTTGAACCTAATCCCCAATATGTTGGTATTATGAGGTGGAGCTTTTTGGAGGTACTTAGGTAAGGAGGGCAGAGCCTTCATGAATGAGACTAGCGTTCTTACAAAATAGACTCCAGAGAGCTCTCTTGCCAGCTTCCAATCATGAGAGGACACAATGAGACTCAGCCATCTATGAACCAAGAAGCGGGGCTCTCACCAGACACTGATTCTGGCAGGACCTTGATCTTGGACTTCTTAGCCTGCAGATTTGTGAGAAATAAATGTTTATATTTTAAGCTGCCCAGTGTATGGTATTTTGTTATAGCAGCCTGTAGACAGAAATAATCAATAAACCAGTCCATAATAGGAATAGAAAAGAGTTTTATTTGAGCCAAACTGAGGACTGTAGCCTGAGAGACAGATTCAAGGAGCTCTTGCACTGTGTTCCTCTGGACTACAAAACAGGGGAGGCTTATAAAGACAAAACCCACAGAATTACATAAGTTGTTTGTCAAGCGTTAGGATTGGAGCTGACAGGAAGTTAGGGTGCTTGTTAAGCAAGGATCCAAAATGGTTGCCTAGTTACAAGGGGAGACGTTGAGACTGTAAGATTGCATCTGGCAGCTGCTAGCATATTGTTTTGAGAATGGCTGAGGCTGTCCTTGAGACTGATGCAGTTCAGAAAATTCAAGTTCTCAGTGATGCAGGAATGTGTCTGAAACCACACTCACAATGGCCACCTGGCTCCATTTTGAATGCCTGAACCACAATAACTCCATTTTGATTTTTAACTGCATTCTTTTCTTCAATGGTTAAAGCAGATATAGGCCATAAAACAGGCTGTTTGAGTTAGCATAATGTTCAAGCCAAATCTCACATGAGCCAGAATGACTTCTCCATACCCGAATATGTGAAAATTTCTCCCATCAAGCCCAAATGGATTAATAAGGTCTTTAAGAAAAGGGTCAGTTTATTCCAGAATATAAAATAGTGTAATGGGGAAAACTTGGAAAGTGAATTTTATTTTCTTTGGTTTTATAATACCTGAGCTTGTAAAGAGGTTATAAGATATGTTAAATTTTAGCAAAGATTATTGTGTTTTAATGGCTTACTTCCTTGGTTCACTGATTAATAACCTTCAATTGTAATATGAAAGCTCATTCTTTACCTTTTGGGTTATCTTCCTACATAGCAAGAGATTCTGTGGCTTATCAGAATAATCTTGTTTATTTAAGAAAAAAAAAGAACAAAGTCTTCTTACTTTTGAAAGAACTAATGTTCTTTACATTCATGTTACCTTATATATTTACTTTTAAAATCTTTTATTGTCATTTTGATTAAATAAGTAACCAAGTATTGTTGCTCAGTAACCCATGATCCTACCTTAATGAAGTGTCCACTTATCCTCTGCCAATTCTTTGGAAATTGTCTTCCCCAAATGAGAACCCTAAATTTAGAAAAACTAAAATAAAAATTTCAGGATGTCTTTTACACCTAAAAGCATCTTTGGATTTGCAAAAGTTTCCTGGGAAAACCACAAAGATTTGGTTTCTCACCTTATAAAAAGAGAGCTGCTAAAAATAATTAGGTTTGTTTGAGATGTTCCTATTGTGAGACTTGGATGGGAAGAGTTGTCATATCAGGAGAGATGTTCACTCTTCTCTAGAATAGGTTTGTATAGACAAATATTGAGATAACTTTCAGAGTTTGTATTCTTTATTGAATGTCCCTAGAAGTTTGCCAGTGCCCTTGCTATCTATAATAGGATTTTGCTCTCAGGAGAAATCAGACCAAAATTTGAAATAGTATGCATTGTATCCCAATAGAGAATTTTACTTTCTTTCATTCTGTTATTATTAGCCACAGTAATAAATGAACCACAGTCATTGAGTCTTTGTAATCTATCTCTATCTATCTTCCTATCTACCTATCTATCTAACCATCTATCTACCTATCTATCCATCTACCTATCCATCTATCTATCTATCCATCCATCTATCCATCTATTTATCTATCTATCTATCTATCATCTATCTATCTCTTGTAATCTGATGCTTGCCTGAGGACTCTGTTATAAGTTACAGCCCAGAGTCTGTGTCTTCAATAAATAAGGACAGTCTTAGAGACTAGTGGGAAAGGACCATAACAAGTACTTCAAAATACTGGCATTTCAAAAAACAGACTCTTGCCCAGGCTTCTGAGTTGATATCACTTAGATAACTTTCAGACCTTACCAACGAACTGAGTCAGAATTTCCAGAACTCTTTTTAGTCCAGAGAGCAGACTGCTGTCCAAAATCCAGCAAAGCAAAAATTAATTACAGAGGACCAAATGGAGTGAGGGGGGAAACATTACTATGGCTAGTTTTTTGGAATATTGTTCAGAAACCCCCTTGTTTGGAATATTGTTGATGCTGTGTTACTGTTTCATTTTTTGGATATATGAAGAAGCCCTTTCTCTTTCTTCTTAAGCAATCTATAACCCACACAACTTATTAGACTGCTTTTGTGAGCTAAATTAAACATTTTTACATGGTATTTGATTCTTACCGGCTCTCCCAAATTCAGAAACTTTTACTAAGTCTTGTTGCTTTTCATGATAATGTAGTTATTTGCATACATTCAATAAGACTCTATCTGCCTTTATATCAGGATACGATTGGACAAATTACTTGGAATTTATGATTTGAGAATGATGCCCTTTTAATCAGGTATGACAGGTCATTTTTATGGAAAAAGAAGGTTGATTTTACATACAGGACCAATACCTGTTAAGCCCACCTAGGAAAATTGACTTTCAGGGTCCCACGCCTACAAATGATAAGAAAATGTCATTTTCTGGCAAGCCAGGAAACAGTCTATTTTGAGGACCTCTAAAAGAGTGGAAGTCATCAAATTTATAGGTACTGCAGAAGAAATCTGGTGGAGAGAGGTTTGGGAACTTGATTTCTTAGCCTCAGGATAACAAATAATAGTAGCTTTTAAGATTCCAGTCCAAGATTCCTTATGAAATTTCCCAGTCAGAAGTTTATTTGTGGCCTCAATGCTTAGTGCTTAAGTTTGAATAGCAAACTCAAGGAAGCTTGTATGGTTGGTTAACACTCTTGCTCACAAATTTTCTATAAAAGCCCAGTAGTAAATATTTTTAGCTTTGCAACAGGGCCGGGATCAGGGTGCAGTAAAATGTAGCAAAGCCTTGCCAAGCCATACTGGAGCCCGAGGCAAAAGGGAAAAAGGAAAAACAGTATTACTGGTCCTGTCTTCATTTAAAAATTTTGACATTTTGCTCAATTTGGGGGGGGGGCATTCTTTTGATTTTAAAAAGTATGCATCAGAGCTTCCCTGGTGGCGCAGTGGTTGAGAGTCCGCTTGCCGATGCAGGGGACACGGGTTCGTGCCCCGGTCCGGGAAGATCCCACATGCCGCGGAGCAGCTGGGCCCGTGAGCCATGGCCGCTGAGCCTGTGCGTCCGGAGCCTGTGCTCCGCAACAGAAAAAAGTACTTTATCATCCTTTTCTATATCCAAAGAGAAGTATCTACTCCTTGAGTGGCGACAAAGAATAACATCTTATCACTTGGCTAAGGAGGCAACATAAAACAAGAAAAATCCCATAATCCAGGGATTAATGAAGCCAGCCGTATCAGAAAGAGGATCAGAGGAGAGGTGGGAGTTACTTCACATCACCACTCCAGCCACTCTTCCTCTGTCTCCCATCTGCCCCAGGAGGGATGACACCTTGAATGGTTCTTTCAATCCCCGTAGTTTGTGGATCCTGGTTATGACTGTTTTATCTCTGGAAGGAGAGATAAAACCCATATTATAAAGGGAACAGGTTAGGAAGGGGCAACCTGATACTTGTGATCAGATTTGGGAGTGGAGCAAACAAATTTGGAGTATAGACATTTGATTGATTATTATACTGATACCACAAATTGTCAACATTTAGAATTGTGGCTTGCCATTTCTGAGTCACTAAAAGTAAATACTATTATCTCTCCTTTCTTTGTTTATTGTGAGCACATATATAACTATTCTAAAATTATACAATAAGAAACAAAAATGTTATTAAACTTAAGAGGGAAAAACATTAAATTGGTTAGAGAGTCACACATAACTTAATTCTTTCTAAAGGCCCTATTTTACCAGTTGAAACTAAGGAAATACCAGTTATAATATAGGAGATAGCTGGGCACAGAATTGAGGGAATGTAAACATGGTAGAACATCTTTGTGTTGTATTAATTTCGTTTAAATAGAGGAAAAGATAAATATGTGAATCTTAAGCAAAAAAAAAAAAAGTAAAATAAACCCCTACATTTGCCTCAATTACCACATTAACTTATATAAAAGTGGGAGAACAATGAATTCGTTGTATTAACTCTTGGTTAATTGTTTCCTTTCATGAGCTTGAATTAATCTTCGGAGAGTTATGGATAATTATTTCACTTTCTCTTTCTCCCATTAAATTGCATGAGGTCTTAGTTTCACAGGACTGCTTGATGAATACATTTTCTATTCCCACAATAACGAAGTACCACCAATGGAGTGATTTAAAACAACACCTTTTTATTATTTCATAGTTCTGTAGGTCAGAAATCCTGGCGTGGGCTCAGCCGCAGTCTCTGATCAGGTTCCCATGGGGCTGGAATCAAGGCATCAGTGGGGCTGTGCTCCCTTGTTGTTCGGGCTCTTCTTCCATGCTTATGCATTTGTTGGCAGAATTCAGAATTCTGTAGGATGGAGGGCTGGTCTTCTCACTGGCTATCAGCCAGGTGCAGCCCTCTCCTCAACGTGAGAGTTTGCTTCTTTAAGGCCAAAGGTAAAGCAACCGCTGCTGCTTTGAATCTCCTTTATTCTGACTTCCAGACAGTCTTTAAAGATTTCACATGACTACATCAGGCCCACCCAGAATAATTTCCCTTTAAAGTGCAACTGATTAGCGACTTTAGGTGCTGGTGATTCAAGGGTAAACAAAGTAGGCCTTAATTCTGGTGATAGTCAACTAATACTAAAAGAAAATACCACAGCTGCAGACTCTGGTAACTGCTGTAAAGGAAATGAACAGGGTGGTATGACACCAGGGAAAAGCTTTTGTGACAGGAGGTGGTACCTGGGCTGAGACCTGGAAGATGAGCACGAATCAGTCATGGGAAGAACTGAGGGAAAACCAGTGACGTACCAGTTGCACTTTTATATTGTGCCTGAAACAAACTATTAAAGAGTACAGATCAGTTCCTTAAGGGAATTCTCTGAAAGCCTGCTAAGTTATCTTTATCTTTGGCTTTGAGTATTGCAGCAAAAACGCAATTCAATAATGGATTAAATTTATTGAACACTTGGGGTTTTGCATGATTTCCAGATGCATAAACAATGTCTTCTGCCCCCAGAGTGTCCTTTTAGGTCATCCATTGCACCTACCACAATCAGTGGGACCAATGGCACATTAACTGATCTCTACTTACATCACTGGTGCCATAGGATGTTTTAGCCATTAATAACAATCATCATTAGCCAACTGTAAGCATGAAAGCTTTTTATATGTGGGTGTGTTTTTATAGGCAAATGTGAATTTCAAAGTGAGTACATATATTCTATATCAGCAAAGAAGAAAGAAAAGACTTTTATTTTAAACTGTTTTCAACATTTTAAATTTATGTGCTGGCTTTCAGTGTGAATCTATGTTATAATACATATCTACTCCAGGTTTGAATTTTATTCAAATATGTAAATATTTTATATTGTAGAATCCATTATTTCACCACAATGTTATACACTGAAATAAGTCATATGAATATACATGTTGCTATTTTGGGGTTCTTCATTTCTTCCCTACCCATCATCCCCTCCTCTCTACCTAATTCATAAGTAAGTTACTAAATCCTGAAAACTCCACAAAAAATGTTTCTCAATCCCACCCCTACTTCATTATCTCCACCATGCTGGCCTTAATTCATGCTTTTAAGGCCCATCCATTGATCTTTCAAACAGTCTTAACTGGTCTTCCTGCTAAGAGCCTCTTCCTACTTTAGTCCATTTTCTATACAGTTGCCAGATTATCCTCCTAAAAACTGAGCAAAGTCCCTGTCCTCATGGAGTTTACACTCTTCCACTGGAGACTAAAAGTGAAAAATATAACAAAACAGACATGTGCTAATGAGATATAAAGAAAATAAAAGCACTGTAAGAGGAAAAGTAAAGGAAGGTGTAATTTTATTTCAGTTTAATTGAGATACAATTGACATACAGCACTATAAAATTTAAGGTGTACAGCATAAAGAGGGAGTAATTTTAGACAGGGTGGTGACATTTGATTATAACAAACGTTAATGCTCTCCAGCCAAAGACCAACAGGAGCACACCCATAGTTGAACCAAGTTGAGTTTACTGACTTGTTACAAAAAGGCACATAGCACATGTGAGGAATTGTGGAGAGTCTCAATAAAAAGGTGTAAAAGACTTAAAGGATTGGGCTTGTGCTTGGTGATTCTGAGGAAGGTTTAAGGCTTTGCTCTGGATTGGATGCTGTCAGGAAGCAGAGGTTATTCTATGATTGGATATTTTAATAATTGTTATCTAGAAGGTAGGAAGAGTGGAGCAAGGCTTAGGTTGTAATTGGTCAAGAAACAGTAATCACATATATTAGGCAGAATGTTTGGTCATTTTTGTGGTTTGGAGTGTTCTTGTGTTGGTTGTGTTCAGACATGATTACAGAGGCATCTTATTTTTTTCTTGTCTGTTATGATCACAGAGTGGCCATGTTCGATGTTGATGTTTTGTGAGATTGTTTTTGTACAACAGAACACTCAAACCTATTTGAGAATGCCAGTAACACCAAGGCCTAGCAAATAGTTCCAGGCCAGCTCCTGGTTGTTCAGGCTGCTTTCCTTTTTCTCATTAAAAAGGCCATCCAGTGCTATAATTATCTCTAAATTGCAATTTATCACTCTTACTCATAATTCTGTCTCCTGAATATTTAGAATACTTATCAGTATTATCACTTAGGGTAATGAGTTCTAAAACTCATTATAGCTCTGGTGGCAATAGTAGTAGCTTAATCCTTATTAAAACATATGAAACCCTCTGCTACATGCTGTGGTACAGCAGCCACCTGCTTGTGGCTGAATGGCTCTGGAATTGGAAGAACCAGTGCTGTATATTTCAGAAACCACTTCAAAAGTCTCAGAGTCACTTGTCTCACCTCTGAAAACAAGAAGATGTAGTTAGATTTTATGTGTAGTTCTGATAGGTCTGCATGGTGCCAGGCTGTTTGTGTAGTAATCACATGGGGAGCTTGATAAAATCAGGTAAAAATTCTAGGCCTCCAACTCCAGGGTCTAATTCAGCCTAAATTTTTTGAGATTCCTTCATGTTGTTTCCCTCCCTCCCTTCCTTTTAATTGCTGAGTAGTGTTCTATCGAACGAGCATACCAGTTTAGCCATTCTTCTACTGATGGACATCTAGGTTGTTTGTAGATTTTAATTGTCATGAATAAAGCTGCTATGAACATTTTTGCACAAGTCTTTTTGTGTGTATAGCTTTTATTTTTCTTCGATAAATACCTATAAGTGGAATTGCTAGGTCATAATGTGTGTTTAATTTATATGAAGCTAATGGGTCCACAATTTTGACACAGAGAGAGTAATAAAAAGGCTTAGAACACACTCTCCTTTTGCTCAAAGTGTAGCCTGGAAGAGATGCAAAGGATTTGTTATAAGGCCTCAGGTAACCCTGTCACTCCTAACTTCCCTTCCTCACCAGTGAAGCTCTGGGGCCCTGAAAGAATCCTTTAAAGTCAGAGGGATGAAAGCTGTGTGGATAATACCTGCAGGTAAATGTAGTTTGGGCAGTGCCTTGATAGAAATGTATGTTAAACCCTTTGATGAATCTTTGCCTCTAGGTTTCTTGGAATTCCATCTCACTGTTCTTAAGCTGAGAAAGGGAGATCCCTGAATGCTGGCAGACCAAAAATAAAAGTGACTCCTGACAAAGAGGCCTCTATTAGCAAAGGTTTGATGGTACGTTGGGTGAAGGTGGGGTGAGGCTGGCCACTGTGGTGGGAAAGTCAGGCATGCTCAAACAAAGGTTTTTACGCTGACAGGCCTTGAATATTGCAATACTGCTTCCTCAGTCAGTTCTCTCAGTTACCCTTAGTAGCTTTTAAAAACATCGGCCACCTTCCACCCTTCAGTATGTAACCAGGCTCCACTTAAAGTAGAGACAATTTGAAAGGAACTCTTTCACTTTCTTGCCAAAAATGTCCACCTATCTGTATTCAACCTTGATCTATCTTTTCCTCCTTCCTTCCAGTCACAGTGAAGACGGTATCCCTCCCAAGGTAATCGTCACTCCATCTTCTCAGGGGCCTTGTTGTATTATCTCTTCTCATTTCCCTACTTCCTCCTTTATATTGGCTCATTCCCATCAGCATGTCCAATTCCTTGCAAAGCCTCTCCCGATTTCTCCCTTGTGAAAACTAACCTTCTCTCAACACCAGGTACTGCTCCTAGTTATTGCCTTCTTTCTCTGGTCTCATTGTAGGCAAATCTTCTAAAGGGTTGTCTGCCAAGACTCTTTTTCATCTGGGTCTCCCAAGTCTGCCTAGAACCTTTTATCTTAGAGCAGGCACTGCATAATCATTTTTAAAGTACTGTACCTGATGGATGGATAGATGGGACTTGGAGGGTGCAGACGATAAAGTCATCCATAGCTTGCAGCCTGGGATGTTGGATGACTAACTGGGTTGAAAAAACTGTTTATCTTTCTGGTGTGTATAAATAATTTGATATATGCTTTCATTCTGAAATAAAGTTATGGAAAGTCAGTAGTCTGTCACAAGCAACAAGTATGCAAACAAGTGGAGAAACACTGCAGTGCCGCACTACCTGCTGTTAGTTCCTTACGTGAGAACTGGAGTCCTCACCAGCCCAGGGCCGCGCATCTGCCACTCCACCCGAGGGGCCGCCGGGGACCCAAGTCGGCCTTCAGGCGGAATCGAGTTTACCTATTCTTCGTGGCCCGGGTCTCCGAGTCGGGAGGTGGGGGTGAAAGAAAGAGCCGAGCGGCTCCCGGCCAATGGCAGTCCTTGAACTTATACCTAGAGACGTCAGCGCGGCAGTGCAAACGGATGCCACACAGCTGGCTCGGAAGCTTCTCCTCCCGCCCCACAAAAGGGGCGTGGGCTACGCGAAACCTTGGGCAACGGGAGGGAAGGGCGCGCGCAGCTCCCCGCGAGCCCCGCACCCTCGCCGGCCCGCTTCCCAGCAGTCCCCACCCGTCCCGGGTGAGCAGCCGGGCGCCCGCGCCCCCGCCCCGAGCGCGCCGCTGCCGCGGCTCCGCCCCCTCCCCGAGCAGGTCGCGCGCTCCTGCGGCTCCGAGCTGTGTCGCGGGCGCGCGCGCCGCCAGCGGAGCCGCAGTTAAAGTGGTCCGAGCCGGACCCCGCGTTCCCCCTGCAGCCGTACTGACTGACTGAGCCGGCAGGCTCGTTCCCTCCGTCGCGTCCCCAAAGCTCGCGCCCATCGTTCTCCCGGCTTCCCGGGGCAAAGCATGTAGCCCCCATCCGGCGCCAGACCGGCCCGCAGCTGACGCCCACCCCCCCCCACCGTCGCGTGTGTGCCCGTGTGTGCGTGTGTGTGCGTGTGTGTGCGCAAGGCGGGCGACCCCGCCGCCCGCCGCGGGCCCGAGGCCCAGCCAGAGAGGGGCCTGCCTCGCTGCCGGGAGCCCGGCTGTCCGGGCCTCCCTACTTCTCTATCCCGGTCCCCCTCCTCGGGGCCTTCTATATGGGCCACCTTCTCTCGAAGGAGCCGCGTAACCGCCCAAGCCAGAAGAGGCCTCGCAGTTGCAGCTGGTGCCGCCGCCGCCGCCCTCTCCTCAGGCTGCCCCGCCGGACCCCGGCCAAGGCGCCCCCCCAGCCGGCGGCGCCCCGGAGCCGGGACTGCTTCTTCCGCGGGCCCTGCATGCTCTGCTTCATCGTGCACAGCCCCGGCGCGCCCGCCCCCGCCGGCCCAGAGGAGGAGCCGCCGCTCTCGCCGCCGCCGCCGCGGGACGGGGCCTACGCCGCGGCCGCCTCCTCGCAGCACCTGGCGCGGCGCTACGCGGCCCTGGCCGCCGAGGACTGCGCCGCCGCCGCCCGCCGCTTCCTGCTATCCTCGGCCGCCGCCGCCGCCGCCGCCGCCGCTTCGGCCTCGTCGCCCGCCTCCTGCTGCAAAGAGCTGGGGCTGGCCGCGGCAGCCGCCTGGGAACAGCAGGGCCGGAGCCTCTTCTTGGCCAGCCTGGGGCCCGTGCGCTTCCTGGGGCCGCCTGCCGCCGTGCAGCTCTTCCGGGGGCCGCCGCCGCCGGCCGAGCCCCCCACGCCTCCCGAGATGGTGTGCAAGCGGAAGGGGGCCGGGGTCCCCGCCTGCACCCCCTGTAAGCAGCCCCGCTGTGGCGGGGGGGCCTGCGGCGGCGGTGGCGGCAGCGGAGGAGGAGGAGGACCTGCGGGGGGAGGCGCCTCGCCGCCGCGGCCCCCCGACGCCGGCTGCTGCCAGGGCCCAGAGCAGCCACCGCAGCCTCTCTGCTCCCAGCGCTCCTCTCCCACTTCGGAAGGTGCCCCCACAGAGGCCGGTGGGAACGCCGTCCGAGCGGGGGGCACCGCCCCCTCGCCCGCCCAGCAGCACCACGAATGCGGCGACGCGGACTGTCAGGAGACCCCCGAAAATCCGTGCGACTGTCATAGGGAGCCATCCCCCGAAACCCCAGACATCAATCAGCTGCCGCCATCCATCCTGCTCAAGGTGGGTCCGGGCGAGTGGCGCGGGGATGCGCGCTGCCCCCCAACCCCGGCCCCCGCCTCGGAGGTTTTCTCTCTCCTCCCTCTAGGCACGGAGGAGGGGGTTCCCTGACAGCCGGAGACGTCCGAAGGGGAGATTGGGAAGCCAATGGGGAGGATGCCTATGGCATATTATTGAAGTAGAAAAACTTGGAGTCTACTAAATGTCTTTTAATAGCTTGGGTCTGTTGCGCATAATTCAGGGTTCATCTATTATTAGATTCCCAGCCCAGTGGTTTAGAAACTATTCGTAAGTTTTGTGTGAAATATTGTTTTATCACTTGAGCAGTTTACACTGACTGGGTGAAGACTTTGTATATTAGTGTTTGAAAGTCTTCAAACAGTATTTTCAGGTTTGATAGCTGCTAGTTGATGTCAAAAACAGTTAATTTTATTGATCATTTACCATGATCAGGCACTGTGCCAGAGCTTTATATACATAATATCTCATTTAATCCTTCAGTTAACGTTGTGAGAGAAATATTGTTAACATCCTTACTTTATACAAGAAGAAACTGATATTTCAGTGCCATGTGCCTACAGTAGTAAGTCAGGCAGAAGTGGTCTTTGCTCCTATGGAGCTTACAGTCTAGTGGGGCGTGAAGAGGTTGAATGACTTGCCCAAGGTCACACACAGACAGTAAGGGGCAGATCTGGGGAATTTAGGCCTGCCTGACTTGAAAACCCTTTTATTTATGCTGTGTTGTATTACCTTTGTACATTTTAACCCTTACATAAAAGCATACAGATTACCAGAAGGTAAGGACAAATGTATTTTTTGTTGGGGGATAGATGAGTGGGGGAAGAGGTAGGTGTCTTGTGGGAGCCTTGTCTCGCAACTACTAAGTAAAATTTGCAATTTTGTCAATGCTAGTGCTAGTCACGTAGTTATGTGATAGTTTGTAGTAAGCTATTATTAAAAAGTTATTTTTTCCCTCATTTTCTCTCTTCTCTCCCACCCCCACATCTGCAGCTTTCTGAAGCTTAATAAATATAAACCTGGTTACTCAGTGTGGATGATATTTAAGACTAGATAGAAAAACCTAGATAAGAATTTGGCTACTTTTATTGTTACTGAAGTAAGTGTCATCAATTATAATTGTTGACAGTATAATTATATACTGTCAACAATATACTTTGATTAGACTTTTTGCATATTTGTAATCCTGTGTGTTTGGGTCTGTTTTATTGTGATATTAATATTTTTGTAAATAATATAGCAAAGGAGTGGGAAAGCTTACCTTTTCCTTGTGTCCAAATGTAATTGTTTAATTTACAGAGGTGTATTTTTGGAGGAGTAATCGCCACCTCTGTATGTTCAGGGTGTGCATTTTAGGGCGGAGGAAACATTCTTGAACCTTTTAAATTAGTGGATGACATGGACAAATTAAATATCAGCGAATACTTGGTATAGAGGTTTGATTGCTGTCTTGTTTGGTAAGTAAGACTGTTTAAAAATAAAACCAAAACCAGGTACTTCCCACTTTCTACCTAAACCATTATTATTTCATGAAATAGAGAATATTAATACAAAAACAAAAGAAAGAAAAAAAAGGTGGTAGGACATGATTTCATAATAAAGAGACTTATATAGAATAAGTTTATTTCATTTGCTACATTGTTCTTTTCCACATTTTTGCTAGGGACTGTTGAAAACCTGATCTAAGGGACATTTGGGGAAATTACTCATTGGACTTACCTATTGTGTTGGAGTATTTAGACATGTTATATAGATTTCCATTACTTGTATTAGAAACTTGGATAAAGATACTCTGTGTGGTTTTCATGGTCCTGGTGGTGTTCAGCACAGAGTGAGTCAGACTGTCTGGAATGAATTGAAATCGAAGTTTTTTAGTGTTTACCAACCGAAGTAGAACTTTTGGGGATAAGGCTTTGGGGGGCAGAGGCTCTGGTGACACAGATAGTGTTCATTGCTCTATCTTCTCCCCTAAGTACAGTGCCTGGCATTTAATAGCACTCAGTAAATATTGATGAACAAGTGAATGACCAGGTTTTTAGGAAGTCTGGGCTGAGACTCTGGGTGAATATGCCATGCCAGTAAGGGAAGTCTCTAAGGAGTGTTTCTATCCTGAGTTGTTTTGAGCCACAGTAGAGCCATTGGATGGTGAAGAGTTTCTGGCTCTGTTTAGGCGTGGAGAAGAGAAGACTTAGGGAGCTATGACAATTTTCTTTACAGTACCAGAGAGTTGTTGCATAGAGAGGCACAAATCCATTATCCCCATTAGAAAGTATGTCCTACTCTCCTGATAATGGGCGATAACTTCTATAATTGTATTGCTGCGGCCTTTGTACCAGAAGTTACTACAGTTGTAGAAAAGGGGGATGTGGAGGGGAGAGAGTTTGGGAGAGAGACGTGAGGAAATGTGATTCAAAGATGTTTTTAGGGAAGTTGACTCAAACTACCATACTTGCTCAGTTTTTTCCAGGTATGGCAACAGCAAAAGAAAACTAAATTCTTTCTACTGTGGTTCATAGGCAGATTTTTTGGCCCAATATCAATAGGGCTTTTTCTTTTTCAATTTTACTTTTATGTAAGTAGTATTACTTGTTTTAAAATATTCAAATAATGCCCGTAAAGCAAAAGTTGGCCTTGGTTCACCCCCTACTCTCCTATCTAATTTTCTCTCCAGAGGTCACTAACCACTGTTATCAGTTTAGATTTTTCCTCTAGACTTGTACTGTGGAGTACAGTAGCCTCTAGCCACATGTTGCTATTTAAATTTAAAGTAGTTAAAATGAAATAAAATTTAAAATTCAGTTTCTTAGTCACAGTAGCTGCATTTCAGGGATCAGTAGTCATGCGTGGCTGGCAGCTACTGTACTGGACTGTGCAGTTCCAGAATATTTTTTTCTTTGTAGAGAGCCCTGTGTAAAACTTCATAGCCTTTCGTAAATGGCAGCAAAATGTACATGTTCTGCAATTGTTTTCATTAACAGTATGATTTGGAGGGTTTTTTTTATTAGTGAGTGTATGGTTTCCTTCATTCTTTTTAACTGTTGTATAGTATCCCATAGTATTATGCCATACTATATTTATTTCAGTATGGTATAATTGGATGTTTTCAATTTATTACTATTGTAAACAATGCTAATAGATGTTTTCTATGCACATGTGGTCATTTTTCTAGGGTAGATTTCAAGAAGTGGAATTTCAGGGTTGAAGAATGTGATTCTCTGAAAATTTAAAAGTCCTTTCTAACTGTAGGAGCTCTGTAAAGATGAAATGAATTTTTTCTTAAAATGGTGAACTTCATTGGAAATCATAGTTATGTAACTTCAGGAAGAGACCTTTGAGGTCATCTTGTCACTCCCTACTTCTTATGCATGAAGAAACAGGCCTGTAGAAGTGATATGGCTTACCCCAAGACATTTCAGATAGTGAATGGCAGACCCTGGGCTAGAACCCAGCTCAGTGTTTCCAGGTTTAGAGATCTTTTCAACATATGGTGTAAAAGGGCTTAAATAGTCTTCTCTCAGAAATTTATGAAAGAGATTCCTGAATTAGGGAGTGGGGGGAAGCTTACACCAGCCAACATCTAACCATTATGAGTCAGAGGCTAATTTTATAATTGGGTCTGTAAGGTTGAATTGTGTCTTTAAATATTAGAAATTTGAGAAGCAGGGACTGGCTCTTCAAAGGTCAACTGTGGGAATAGCATTTCCTAAAGTACTTAAGCCTGTTACATATGATCTTGGACTGGTAAATGGATTGTTTTGGATCACATAAGCTAGCTTCAGTCTTTGCTACCTGTTGCCTTTATTACTTTAAGCAACCTTACCTACTGATATCACAATTATATTTTTATATAGTGGATCCACTATAACAGTTTTACCAAATGATAGCAATGGAATATTTTTCTTTAAGTAGTAGCTATTTGAGTAACTGGGTATTTTGAATCTATATTTAAATTTTAGAGGCTTTGTATGGTATATATTTAGATATCTTGCTCTCTGTCAGCAGACCATTTCTTTCCAAAGGAAACCAGGTGAGAGACCCAAAATCTATCACCATCATTAGAAAACCACTTCACCATGAATGCATCTCTGATAATGTATCAGTAGTTGTTAAATTTGTATTTTTATAGCTTTATTATGAACAGGTTGCTTTAGTGATCGAGGAAGAGTTTTATAAGAGAAGTGTGCTTTGGAGGAAAGCTTATGTATCTGATCTATTTTTTTCAAATATGAAAACAAGGATAAAAGCAATGACAATGGGAGTTGAAGAAAAAAAGTGATGCGACTTTTTAAAGCTTTGAATGTAGATTACTAGTGGGTAAGAGGAGCTAAGTTACATGTAGCTTTTCATGAGTGCTTTGACTTAAGGCTCCAGTACCAGATAAATTCTAGAAAGTATGGCTCTGGAGTTCTAGGGATGGTTTAGCCAGTGCTAAAATGGAGTGTCCTTAGGAAGTCAGGTTCAAGATTGTTCTTTGCTGGAGAATGCCTAGTAATCTTGGATAATTTAATCAAATCAGGCTACCAAAAGGTGAGATTTTTTTTCTTCTCATTTTGAGAAGGCTATACATTTTGGCGCCTTATAAAGAGTAGCTGTCAAGGGGAGTAACCTTAAGCTGTTCTTTACCAACATAAGATACCAAGTTGTATAAATGATAGGGAATGTAAGGGAAGATATGTGAAGGCAAATATGGAAGCATTTAATATTAAAATAATAGTTTCTTAAAAAGTTACTTACCTTTGGTTAAATATCCTGTTTTATGCTTATCAAGAATCTTGAAGCAACAAACATATATTGTCCAGCACTGGGAAATATAGCCATTATTTTGTAATGACTTTAAATGGAGTATAACTGTAAAAATATTGAATCACTATGTTGTACACCTGAAACTAATATAATATTGTGAATCAACTATACTTCAATTAGAAATAAAGAATCTTGCCCAAGTCTTGGCCAATTTGGTGTTCAAGTGATGTGGTAAGGGCATCCATGTGGTGGAAGAAGCTAGCAACAGTGATGGGAGATTGGTTACATGCATACATACATGCATGCATTCCCTCGCTCTGCCCTCTGAGAGGATCTTTGAGCAGCAATACGCAAGACAGTGAGTACACTTAGTGTCCAGATCTTAGCTTCTAAATATCATTCTCTGCTAAAAGGAATCAGTGTTCCTTGGAGAAATGACTGATTCCAGGACTGGGACAAGTAAAGCACAAGATGAGCTTGGAATATTTTGAGCCAGAATGCAAGGAAGTGCTCAGAGAATAATGGAAATATGTCAAAAGAACACATTATTTCATAGTGTCTCCTCCCAAAATACTTAAAAAAAAGTCTTGTTTTATTGAATTTTGTGACTGGCTTTCGAATAAAACTTATTCTTGTGTAAATATCTGACTTTGCTATAGACTAACACTCTATGTAGTAACAGTTGGGGGTTTTATTAGTTTGCTGTGCTTTAAATTTTAATGATTAAATTGTGAGAAATTATTTTACAGATTAGGAAATAGTTTTAGAATCTGTGACTTCCCTATGGCTGTACGGTTAGAAAAATACCAGAAAGGGAATTCCCTGGAGGTCCAGTAGTTAGGACTCACTGCTTTCACTGCCGGGGCCCAGGTTCAATCCTGGGTCGGAGAACTAAGATCCCCGCAAGCCCCGTGTGGCCAAAAAAAAAAAAAAAAGTACCAGAAATACGTTTTGTGTCTCTGTTTTTCTAAATGGTGCTTTATTCAACAGACTGTTTAGTAAATTTTACTTTCAAGCTTTTGGCAAGCAATATAAGTAGAATATTTAAGAAAGAGGCAAGATATGGTGTACATAGGAAAAAAATTGAAAAGGCCAAAAAAGTTAAACTGACATAGAGAAGATAGTCAATATAAAATAGCTACACAGATTTACTTCTTATATTTCTATAACTTGCATACAGTCTGCATGCTCATAAGCCTTAACTCCTTTTTGTAGTAATAGCTGATAGCACATAAGATCTCTTCATCAAGAAATGAAATGGCCAAATGTAGGTGTTGGCATGGTTGATTTTTAAGTACTGTAAAGGTCTGTGGGATATGTATGACCAAATGTTAAGCAGTGATACGTTCTCTGGAAGTTTTTTTAGTCTGAAGTATCTTCTGATACCTTATGTCAATGCCTCAGTCAAAAATAGAATCTTCAAGTTTTAGAAATATTTGGATATTGGCCTGGTAGTGATTAGTTCAGATTATATCAGTAATATGGCTTGTACATTTTCTGGTAATTAATAGCTTAGTTGCATTGTCCAGATCTGCCAATAAAGATCAAGAATATTAAGCATGTTTTCAACCCAGGTCCTGACTAGAAGTCAGTGTTGTTTCCCAATATCCATTCGCCTTATATTCTTTTTAGTAACAGTACCCATCGTGTTCTAGTTAGGCACATGATTACCTAACGAGAGACTTTCTTAGCCTCTCATATAGGGGTGGCTATGTGACTAAATATTGGATAATAGAATGTGAGTGGAAGCAATGTATATGACTTCCAGATCACACTATAAAAGGCAGCTGCTTGTCCTTTGCTTCCTCTTCCCTTTTCCAGGCCTAGACCACCTGTATTAAAAGAGTAACCCATTTTCAACCCTATAAATTAGGGCAGTGATGAAAGAGCAACAAGATATAAGATGATAGATCCCTCGATCTAATACAGCGTTAGAGTACCTACTTGGCTTGGACTTCTGTTACGCTCAAGACATTGCTAACAGGCCTGTGTTAAAGTAAGCAATTTCCTGGCTTGATGCAAGTGCCATTTCAGTTTTTTCATTGTCATTTTTTCCTCTTTCTTATTTAGCAAAAATGTTCCAGGCCAGTCCTTTACAGACCTATGTTCTCTTTCTTCAAAGCAACCTTTGAAATGTTCTTTCTCTTGAATCTCAGATGATCCAAAGATAATTCAGAAATGCCTTTGACCATATAATCTTGAAACCAGTGAATAAATCTCATGTCTTAGTGTCTCCCACAGAAACCTAGGTACATGTGCACAGATGTTTGTTAAATGAGTTAAGAAAATAGCATGGTGCATAGTAGTTTTTTTCTGAGGAGTTAGGATAGGGGCGAGATAGCATTTTAATGACAGAAAGAAAAGTGGGAATATTTAAACACGTGTTAGTTAATTATTTCTGTTTAACAAATTATGCAGTTTAAAACCACAAACATTTATTATCTCATATTTTCTGTGGGTTAGAATCCCTTTGTGGCTTAGCTGGGTCCTTCTGATCCAAGGTCTCTTATGAGGTTATATTCAGGTGTTTGTTGGGGCTACTCGACTGGGACTTGAGAATTTTCACCCAAGCTTACTTGCATGGTTTTTGGCAGGCCTCAGGTCCTTACTGGCCATTGGCCAGATGCTTAAGTTCCTTGCCATGCCATTTGGGCTTCTCCATGGGGCTAATCACATAGAGCAACAGAGTCGAGAACACTCAAAATGGAAGCCACAGTTTTCTTAATCTAATCTCTTCTGCCATAATCTGTTCATTAGAAGTGAGTCAGTAAATCCAGCTTACCCTCAAGAGGAGAGAATTACACAGGTGTAAATACCAGCAGGTGGGGTCATTGAGGGCCATTTTGTAGGTTGCCTACCACAAGCCATATGCAAAGATCTATTAAATATGCATTGGTATTTTAGCTGAGTATTCTGCCTTTTTACTTTTATCCATCTTTGCTGGTACTGGTTTTATCTTTACTCACTTATTAATTTCCTTTCACCTGAATAAATAAGACCCATCTAGATCTATCTAGATTAGTCAATTTTGTGTTAATGATAACAATCCTCTCACTTTTACAAAGGAGAAAACTAAGGTTCAAAGAAGGTACGATCGAAAGTCGGACATATTTTAAACAAGGTGTTTCTTGGTTCCAGTGACTATGTTCCACGAATCTTCTCTTTGTTAAGGGACAAATTAGCCCTTTAAAGCCATGTAGTCCTTTAACCTTAAACAAATGATCTAGTCTCTCTAAATCTCTCTAAATTCTCTCATCTATAGAATGAGAGGAACAAGCATTAAAAATATCCACCAGAGAGGGACTTCCAGCTTTGGAAGAGTTTGGTGAATCCTCTCCACGAACACAAAATAAATATATATAAATTATATATATATATATATATATATATATATATATATATATATATATATATAAAATAACTGGGAAAAATTGCCCAAAACTATTTGGGCTTTGGAAATTGACCAAAAGCACACAACAAAATGAGATGCATTTATTCTTAGGAAAACTACTAGAGCTTCAGGTAAGAATAGTGGAGGTCTACACCACACTTGAATGAGGCCCCTACTGTACCCTCGAACCCCAGTACCTTTGGCAAGAATCAGGAGTTTGGAAAACCAGCAGCTTAGGTGTCTTAAGAGGGTAACTTAGTTTGGGGCAATAAGTAACAACCTGTGTTTGTCAACTAAAAGTGATGAACTTGTTAGGAAAGAAATGGTGAAAACCCACATATTTGCAAGTCTCATGTTGTGGTGCCAGTTGGGATGAGTGGGGGACGAGCTAGGAGTTTAACAGGCAGACCTTGGAAAAGAGAGAACCATAAAGGGATAATAAGCTCTTAACATATCCTTGGCTTACTCTGAAACTATGCATTTGTGCAGGGGAGACTTGAGAGTATCTAGCAGAAAGCAAGGGCTAAAGCAGACTTGAGTATAAGCCTTGAATATGCTTTTCCCATCCCACGCACAGATTGGAGAGCAGACTTGAGATGTTTGAGCATATCTTTGCCCAAATAACTAGCTGGAAACTAAGCAATTTAGACACAGGTTGACATCCCTAGGAAGCCAGGCTAAAAAAAAAATATGAATAAGAATTAAAACTTGAGCAGAGACATTGAAACTTCAGGGGACTCATATCCTACCATTTAAGGCCAGGGAGATTAAAGTTGAAAAACAATTCTGAAAAGTAAATCAAATTCCAGAGTTGCTACAATATGTTATCTAAAATGTCTGGTTTTGAATGAAAAATTGAGACATGTAAAGAGACAGAAAAAAATGGAACCTATACTGAGAGAAAAGAAAGCAGTTAATAGAAACTGAGTAGGCACAGATATTAGACTTAGCAGATAAAAACTTTAAACTGCTATTATAAACATGTTAAAAGAATGGAAGGAAACATGATTTAAATTATAGAAGAATATGATAACATTGACCCAACAAATGGGAAATCTCAGTATGAAGAAGTGGAAAGTATAAAAAAGTATTCTTTGATGCTGTTGCAAATAGAAGTGCTTTCATATTTCATTTCTGATTTGTTCATTGCTAGTATAGAGAAATATTTGCTTATTAGCTCTAAATTTTTGTATGTATTTTTTTTTTCTGTATATAAGATCATGATATCTGTGACTATGGAACATTTTAATTCTTCCTTTCTAACCTGGATGCCTTTTATTTCTTTTCCTTACATAATTGCCCAGGCCAGAATCTCCAATACGATGTTGCATAGGAGTGGAGATGGTAGAAATCTTCTTCTTGTTCCTCATCTCAGGGGAAAACATTCAGTCTTTCACTATTAGGTATAATGATAATTGTGGAACTTTTATAGATGCCATCTATCACATTAAGGAAGTTTCCTTTTATTACTAGTTTTCTGAGTATTTTTTGTCAAGAAAGGGTATTGGAGTTCGTCAAATGCTTTTTCTGCATTAATTGAGTTGGTTGGGTTTTTTAAACCTTCATTTTATTAATATGGTTAAATGGATTAATATGTTAAATGGATTTATTTTTGCATGTTGAACCATCTTTGCATTCCTGGGATAGATCCCACTTGGCCATGGTGTATGATCCTTTTAATATGCTGCTGGATTCAGTTTGCTAATACAGTTGACCCTTGAACAACATGGATTTGAACTGTGCAGGTTTTCTTACATGCAGATTTCTTTTCAAGAGTAAATATTGTAGTAGTACATGATGCTTGGTTGGTTGAATCCATGGGTGAGGAACCGCTTATAGGGAGGGCCAACCAAAAGTGATACTTGGGTTTTCGACTGCATTGAGGGTTAGCACCCCAAACCTCTGCATTGTTCAAGGGTCAAATGTATTTTGTTAGGACTGTTTGCATTTAAATTCATAAGGAACGTTGGTCTATAGTTTTCTTGTGATGTTGGTCTATAGTTTTCTTGTGATGTTTCTGGCTTTGGTATGAGGGTAATGCTAACCTCATAGAATGAATTAGCAAGGGTTCCCTCATGCTCCAATTTTGGGAAGAATTTAAGAAGAATTTGTATTTGTTCTTCTTTAAATATATTACTATTGAGGCCATCCGGTCCTTGGTCTTTTGTTAGAAGTTTTTAGATTACTGATTTAATATTTCTACTTGTTATAGGTCTATTCAGATTTTCTATTTCTTCTGAGTCAGTTTTTTGTAGTTTTTATGTTTCTAGAAGTTTGTCTGTTTCCTTTAGGTTATCTAATTTGTTGGCATACACTGTTTATAATATTCTCTTATAATTCTGTTTTTGTAAGGCTGGTAATAATGTCTCTATTTATTCATGATTTTAGTAATTTGAGTGTTTGCTTTTTTTTTCCCTCTCTTGGTTGTGTTCTTAGCTTCTCCCATATCATACTTCCTCTTTAGGACAGTCCATAACAATGACTCTTTTAATAACGGCCACTTGTACTTAAGATGGTTTTCTGTTTTTAAAGTTGATTTTTCATGGCTGGAAAGGCGGCCACCCCCTTGCCTGTTGTGCCCCCTCGCCCTTCACACAACGCACTTTCATAGGGAACCTGGTGCTAAACCATTTGTAGATGACCTGCTTCTGGGTCAGGGTGTCTTACATAGCAGAGTAGCTCCCTCACTGCGATCTATTTTAAAGTCAGCCCTCGACAGAAAGGATAAATTAAAAAAAAAAAAAAGTAATTTTTTCTAACTGATGAAGACCTTTTCATTGCCTTTAAAATTTTTAGCGCATATTATGTGGTTCCTTTTTTATTCACAGATATTTTCCAATTTATCCCTGGATGAGCGTTGCCTTTCTGCATCATTGGTTTGCAAGTACTGGCGTGACCTTTGTTTAGATTTCCAGTTTTGGAAGCAGCTGGATCTTAGTAGTCGTCAGCAGGTATGGATTCTAATTCTAAAGAAACACTCAGGTTGACCTATTCAAAAAATATCTTTTTCCTTCTCAGAAATCACTTCTTTCACGCTGTTTTTCAAGATAGTTCAAATGACTGTAATCTATAATTCTGTGCTTTAGTAATTTTTTTTCAAATTCAAGTTGAAGCTAGGTTCCTATGATGAAGAATACATTTTTTAGTTTGGATTGGTAATTTTGGGTTGGTTCTTAATCCTCTTTGTCTTAGTCCTCTTCATTCCCCCCCCCCCCCCAGTTTTTACTACCTTTAAAAAGAGTTATTAAACTTTTCATTTTTTGGAGGGGTCATTTTACGAATATTAGTTTAATAGTAGAAAATAAGGCAAACATTTATATAGTGCTGCTGATGTGCCACGTACATACTGTTCAGTGAGCTTTATATGTGTTCATTTGATCAACCATCTTATGAGTTGATACTATCATTATCCCTATTACTTTATTATTATTATTATACTTTTCATAACAGTATACTTATAATGTTATTTTGTGTGAAGAAATGGAAGCAAAATGGAATAAGATAACTCATTTTGTTTTAATTTTCATTTTGATGAATTTTCTAATCCTCCCCATTGCCCGACTGCCAGTATGTTTATATGGTGGCATAAATTAGGAAAGAAGATAGTTAATAGTGCTTATTACAAATAATTTGTTGGACTTGTTAAATTCTTCCCTTAAACTTGGTTTTCAGAGCTTGGCATTGGAAACATAAAAAAGATATCCAATAAGAATAGGATTTTATTAGACTACTAAACCTGCTCTAAATCCTTCCATGATATTGTTAGTGATGTGCTGCTTAAATGTTTAACAGCTGGCTTTCAAAAACAAATGAGCAAAGAAAAAGCCCTGATTTGTTATATTTTCCAGTTTTTGTTGTACAAATATTTTCACCATGACCCATTTCAAGCTACCAATGTGATGTCACTGAATGTAGTGATATGACTGACTTCGAAAGTGGTATATACTATAGACTTTTGTGATTTGGTACAAGCCAACTCCAACACACCAGTGGTAGCATTTGTGTATGTTTATAGACACATGTACTTTAAACAAAATAAGCAAGTTCCTGAGCATTTGTGTATGAGTTTTCTTTTTGTTTTACTGCCTCATTGGTAAGAGGTTAAGACAGTTATAGAATTAGTTATTTACCTGTCCAGGTTCATGAAATTTGTGTCCAGGGGGAATGGTGAATATTTAGTTAGTTGTGGCTGGTACAGTGGAGAGAGGTAACGTGAAGTAATCCATTGGCTCTTTACTTCATTAGTCTTGGTTGTCTGAGCTATTTGTTACAAACTCAGACTAAGAAGAGCTTTTCCCCTCTCCTGGTAGTTAGATCTGGAGGTGAAAAAAGAAAAAAAAAAAAGAGAGGTATGCTGTTTCCAACAAGCGTAAACAAAGGTATTTTCAACCTTGGCTCTTAACTCCTTGTATCCCTCAACACTCCAATTCTTTCCTTTTTCATTTCTTTTTTTTTTTTTAATTAATTAATTAATTTATTTATTTTTGGCTGCGTTGGGTCTTCGTTGCTGTGTGTGGGCTTTCTCTAGTTGTGGTGGCCGGGGGCTACTCTTCATTGCAGTGCATGGGCTTCTCGTTGTTGCAGTGGCTTCTCTTGTTGCGGAGCACAGGCTCTAGGTGCGCGGGCTTCAGTAGTGGCACGCGGGCTCAGTAGTTGTGGCTCGTGGGCTCTAGAGTGCAGGCTCAGTAGTTGTGGTGCATGGGCTTAGTTGCTCTGTGGCATGTGGGATCTTCCCAGACCAGGGCTCAAACCTGTGTCCCCTGCATTGATGGGCGGATACTTAACCACTGCGCCACCAGGGAAGCCCTTCTTTTTCCTTTCTAAATTTCATCATGTGCATTTTCTCTCATCATTATTTTTACACAAAAGACTTGAATAATGTTAACTCTGTTTTCTTTTTTTGGAAATATGATTGGGCAGGGAATGTGTAGAGGTTGGTTTTTAAAATTTGTTTAAAGAATTGAGATGGCCATATGAATTTTTCAGCAGATGAATTTTAAGGTTACTTACAGGTAGCTTTGAGTCTTCCGAGAAAAACTTTTTCTTTTTTTTTGCGGTACACGGGCCTCTCACTGTTGTGGCCTCTCCCGTTGCGGAGCACAGGCTCCGGACGCGCAGGCTCAGCAGCCATGGCTCACGGACCCAGCCGCTCTGCGGCATGTGGGATCTTCCCGGACTGGGGCACAAACCCGTGTCCCCTGCATCGGCAGGCAGACTCTCAACCACTGCGCCACCAGGGAAGCCCTAGAAAAACTTTTTTTTAATGGACTTTTCTATGAAGTCTTCAGTGTGCTGAAACCCAAAATGATATATTGTCTAAGCTATGGATTTAGTTATATGTAATGTATTCTGATAAAAATAGTAAAACAATTGAAATGTATATACTTTGGTAGGTATCATCTCATAATAAGTGTGAAAAGTCAAGAGTCATACATCATGATGGCTGATATATACTATTTGTTGGGTTAAAAACAGAACCAACTCCAAATCTCAATACAATTTTGTTTGTGGGGAGTTTTTGGTGAGTTTGAAAGTTTAAAGTATGTTTTCCTAATAAGGATAGATTTTTAGGCGTTTAATGAAAACTAACACATACATTATCACTTGGTGTTTTCTGACACCAAATCTGTGTTTTTTTCCATTCTGACAACAAATTCTCTGACACCAAATGCGTGTCCAACAATTCAGTTCAATTATGACACTAACTCCTGGAGTTAATGCAGACCTCACAGGTTAAGGGCTCAGTCCCATAAGACTGTCTCCACTTCATATGCCAGTCACAAGTCCTAGGAGCCACCTATACTTTTGACTGACCAGCTGTAAATTTGGAAGTTCCCCCAACCCTCTCCTTAGGTGTGATAATTTGCTAGAATGATCACAACTCAGGAGAATACTATGTTCACTGATTTATTATAGAGGATGTAAACCAGGACCAGCCAAATGGAAAATACGCATAGGGCAAGGTATGGGGGGAGAGAGTTTGGAGCTTCTATATTGTTTACATCCACATTGACCTCCCAGCACTTTGATGTATTCACCAACCCAGAAGCCCTTCAAATCTCAGTGTTCAAGAGTTTTTATAATCCAGTCTCCAGCTCCCCTTCCCTCCCAGGAAATCGGAGGATGGGGCTGAAAGTTTCCACCCTCTAATCACATGGTGTTTGGTCTTTCTGGTGACCAGCCCCCATCCTGAAGCTATCTAGGGGCCCCAACTTAAGTCATTTCATTAGTATAAACTCAGGCATGGTAAAAGGGGCTTGTTAAAAATAACAAAAGACATTCCTATCACTCAGGAAATTCCTAGAACTTTAGGAGCTCTGTTCCAGGAACTGGAGACAAAGACCAAATATATTTTTTTATTATACCACAGTTCTTATTATGCTTTAATATTAAGTAAGAAGGTTTTCTTTTGATTGTGGTTTTCATGCTATAATCTAATTATTATTTATTGGGGAGAATTTAATAAAAGAATAGAATGTAAGTTTCTACTTTTAGCAGATTTTTAAATTTATTGCTTTTCTTCTCTCTCATAGGTCACTGATGAATTATTGGAAAAAATTGCATCAAGAAGTCAAAATATAATTGAAATCAACATTTCTGATTGTCGCAGTATGTCTGATACTGGCGTGTGTGTTCTAGCATTTAAGTGTCCTGGACTTCTTAGGTATACAGCCTACAGGTGTAAACAGCTTTCTGACACCTCTATTATTGCGGTTGCTTCTCACTGTCCTTTACTTCAGAAAGTTCATGTAGGCAACCAGGACAAACTTACTGATGAAGGACTCAAACAGGTAAATTTTAGCATCTATAAAATGGTTTTACTTGTATTAACTCAACATGTTTTCTTGCAGCAACACTTTGAAAGATTGCTATGTTGTAGCAACATACATAGCAACATACATATTGTAATGTTCAGAGACTAAAATAAGTCATCCTTTTTATGTATCTATGAATATTTGGGTTAGTGAACTAGAGTTCCATGGCTGTAATTGATAAATTAACTTTTTTGTGTTTTTTAATAAGTGCCTGAACTTCTTTTACCAGCCATTTTATTAATTTATTCCTTTGTTACTTAAATTTTATGCGAAATTTTGCTTTAGGTAACAACAGTATGCAGTTTGGGTCAGCATGAGGTTTTAAAAATTAACTTTTAATTCCTCTTTTATGTTACTAGATGACATGCTTACATGTTTTAAAATATCTTTTAAATGGAAGTCCAAGTTAAGGAGTATAAAATGAAGAAAAAGATGGTAATTACCTATATTAGGAGCAATAATTGGATTAAATATAGTATCATGTGTATTTTCTGGTTGATTCACTTTCTTTGGAAATGGTATTTAAGGTTTCTTGCCTCAGAGTGGATATTGAATGGATTCTATGTGCCAGTCCCTGAATTTGTGAATATTTAGTAATATTCCCTCTATTGTACTAGGCACTTTTTGTAGTTTTTATTTAACCTTTGAAATAACTTTGTGGAAATAGTTGATTTAAACTCATTTTGTAAAGGGAGAGATTAAGGCTTAGAGAGATTAAGAAACTTGCCTAATGTGTAGTAGACAGTGGACCTGGGATTTGAAGCTTGGATTCTCCAAAGCCCTACTGCCCTACAGTCTTTCCATTTTTTCCATGCCAATAGACTGTACTCTTCTAGACCTTGAATAAAGGAGCCTGTTCCATGAGGGCAGAGGCTACACATGTACCACTCTACCCACAGTGCCCTTGGCAAATATTCGTTGGAAGAAAGAATTAATAATTCCACTCAAGAACTTTGTCAGAACTATTTTTTAAGTTTAGAATTGAGATGTAGTCCTAATAGTTCCCGGGAAAAACAGAGTATCAGTAAAGTCCTAGACTTAAGTCTGATCTGAGACGAAGTCAGAAATAATACGAAGATCCCTAAATTTATTGATTTATTTAAATATTTATTTATTTATTTGGTTGTGCTGGGTCTTAATTGCAGCACGTGGGATCTTCATTGCCACGTGTGAGATCTTTGTTGTGGCATGCAGGATCTTTTTAGTTGCAGCATGCAGGATCTTTTTAATTGCAGCATGTGGGATCTTTTAGTTGTGGCATGCAGGCTCTTAGTTGCCGCATGTGGGATCTAGTTCCCTGACCAGGGATCAAACCCGGGCCCCCTGCATTGGGAGCGCGGAGTCTTAACCACTGGACCACGAGGGAAGTCCCTGAAGATCCCTAAATTTAAACACTGCATATGAATTAACTGAAAGCTCAGTATTAGAAGAAATTTGGAAAGACTATCCTAAATAGTACTAGGTGTGTCAATCCAATTTATGTGTTAAGAATCCTGCAATTTATAAGGGAGCCTATTTTGTCTGCACAGGCTAATTGTGCAACAACAGTCTTACCTGTTGTAATATTTGTCCTGATCTATTTCTGCTATGTACAGGATTATTCACTAGCAAAGCATTTTATGAAGTTCTTAAGTCTGTTAAAACAAATTAATCTTTGAGGTAAATTATAAATTTTATAGACATGGCGTGATTTTTTTGTGACGGAAATTTCCCAGCAAGTTATACTTCACAATGAAACATTTTAAAAAGTCTATGTATTTATTAAGAAATGGATTAAATTTGCTATATATTTAAATCTGATATAACACAAATAGGTACCAGTTGACCAGAGTGCCAAGGGTGTTCCTTGTAAAAATAAGGTCATATTTATGGTTGAAATAGAGGGAAACTAAAAAGTTCGTTAAGGAACAAGACAATATGCCAGTTAAGTATTATGAATTTATCTAATATTTACAGCTTTGAGACTAATTATGTAAATCTTCCCTAGAATGTGAGGTATTTTGGAACCCATTAATTTATGATAGATTAGATGTTTGCTTCAGATTTTTATGGTTTCTGAATTATGAATTAGTTATATATGAAGTAATAATCTGATAAAAGTAGTAAAATAAATCGTTTTCATTCTAAGTAATTTTTAAAAGTAATTGCATATGAACCTCATTGCAGTACAATGAGTAATCCTTTCCTATGCTTAAGATGGTGCTGTGGTAGGGTGTGTCCTCTTTTAGCCTCTTTCTTCTGTTGGGATAGTGTTACGGTATAGTAGAAAGAGAATGGCTTTCATATATACACAAAATAGAAGTAAAACTTTTATGAAGTAATATATAGCCTTATGAACAGTGCAATTGATATTTTCTATTCTGTACTATTATGTTAAATAAATGTTGATCTTGATCCACTCAGTAAATTAATTTCATGACCCAGTGATATTTGATAAGCCCTGATGTGGACTACATTATACTTTTAGTGAATTAACAACTTAAAAATGTATAATAAAGTTTCAAAAGGCCTAGTATGGAGCCTTCATAATTGATTAATTTTCCTGGTATTTTTTTCTTTTTTACTCTTAAACATAGCAATTGATTGAATTGTTGCTTCTGTAGAGCAAGTTGAAAGGTTTGGAAAGCATGGACAGAGAACTAAAGGAATTCAAGAAAATGATGCATGAACAAAATGAGAATAGCAACAAAGAGCTAGAAAGTATAAAAAGGAATGAAGTAGGAATTTTGGTGCTGAAAAGTATAATTACTGATATAAAAAATTTAGTAGAAGGATTTAGCATCAAATATGAGCAGGCAGAAGAAAGACTCAGTGAACCTGAATAGGACAAATGAAATGATCATGTCTGAGGAGCAGAAAGAAGAAAGAATGAAGGAAAGTGAACAGAGTCTAAGGGACCTGTGGGATACCATAAAGTGAAGGGAGAGTGAAAGAGGCAGAAAGAGTATTTTAAGAAATGATATGGCCCAAACTGTTCAAATTTGGTGAAAGACATGAATCTATACATCCAAGAAACTCAGTGAACTCCAAGCAGGATGATTTCAAAGGGGCCTACATTAAAACACATAATAGTCTAATTTTCAAAAGCTAGAGCCAAAGAGAATCTTGAAAGCAACAGAGAAGTGATTCATAGCATACAAGGGATCCTTAATAGGATTAACAACTGATTTCTCATCAGAAACCATGGAAGCCAGAAAGCAGTTGGCTAACATATTTAAAGTGTTGAAGAAACAATGTCAACCAAGAACTCTGTATCTGGCAAAACTGTTCTCCAAGAATAAAGGTGACATTAAGATATTCCCAGGTAAACAAAAACTGAGGAAGTTCGTTTGTAGACTTGCCTTACAAGAAGTGGTAAAGAGAGTTCTTCAGGCTGAAATAAAAAGACACTAGATAGTAACTGAAAGCCATATGAAGAAAAAAAGAATGCGAGTATAAGTAACCACATAGGTAAATGTAAAAGATAGATTTATTGTATTTTTGGTTTTTAGCTGTGTTTTTCTATATGATTTAAAAGGCACATGTATAGAACAGTATTTATAAATCTTTGTTAATGGGCACATAATGTATCATCTGTGGTAATAACCATATAAAGCAGGAGGGATAGAGATGTACAGGAATAGGGTGTATACTATTGAAACCAACATGGTAATATTCAAATAAGGTTATTATAAGTTTCAGATGTTAATTGTAATCTCCATGATAACCATTAAGAAAATAACTAAAATATATACATGAAAGTAATAAGAAGAGAATCAAATGGTACACTGCATAAAATCTACCAAATACAAAAAGTGCAGTAATGGAGGAACTGAGGAACAACAATAAAAAAAGTATGAAACATACAGTAAATGAATAGCTAAATGGTGGAAATAAATCATTCTTTATCAGTACTTTAAATATAAATAGATTAAATTCTCTAAAAGGCAAAGATTGGCAGAATAAAAAAAAATCATGCATATAAAGTCTAAAAGAGACTCATTTCAGTTACAGACACAATGAGGTTGAAAGTAAAAGAATGGGAAAAGATATTCCACTCAAATACTAATAATCAAACAGAGCTAGAGTGGCTATACAGATGGTCCCCAGCTTATGATGGTTCAACTTAAAATTTTTCGACTTTATGATGGTGTGAAAGCCATATGCATTCAGTAGAAACTGTACTTCAGATTTTAAATTTTCATCTTTTCCCAGGCTGGCAATATGTGGTATGACACTCTCTTACAATGCTGGACAGTAGCAGTGAGCTGCAGCTCCCAGTCAGCCACACAATCATGAGGGTAAACAACTGATACACTTATAACCATTCTGTACCCATACAACTGTTCTCTTTTTCAATTTCAGTGAAATTACCAAAATACTCAACACTTTATTGTAAAACAGGCTTCATGTTAGATGGTTTTGCTCAACTATAGGCTAATATAAGTGTTCTGAGCCCATTTAAGGTATGCTAGGCTCAGCTATGATGTTCAGTGGGTTAAGTGTATTAATGCATTTTTGACTTACGATATTTTCAATTTATGATGGGTTTATCAGGATGTAAGCCCATTGTAAATTGAGGAAGATCTGTATTATCACCAGAAAAAAAATCAATTTTAAGTGAAAAAAGGTTGCAGGAAACAATGAAGGACATTATGTATTGATAAAAGTTTCAATTAATCAGGAAGATATAGCAATTATAAACATATATGACTCAAACAACACAGCCTCTAAATATATGAAGCAAAAATGGAAAGACTTGAAGGGAGGAAAAGACAGTTTTACATTAGTAGTTGAAGACTTTAATAATCTACTTTCGGTAATGGAGAGAACAACCAGAAAAGATCAACAAGAAACTAGAGGACTTGAACAATGCTGTATGCCAGTTATACCTAACAGGCATATACAGTAGGCTACACTCAACAACAGAAGAGTACACATGGAATATTCTTAAGATTAGATGATATTTTGGACCACAAAACAACTTTTAATAAGTCTGGGAAGATTGAAACCATGCAAGTATCTTTTTTGACTATAATGACATGAATCTAAGAATCAGTAACATGAAGAAATCTGGAAAATACACAAATATGTGGAAGTTAAACAGCATACTCTTGCACAACCAATCGAACATTGAAGAAATCGCAAGGGAAATTAGAAAATACCTTGAATGAAAATGAAGACACAGTATAGCAAAAATTATGGCAACAAAAATAATATTTAGAGAGAAATTTATAGCTGTAAAAGTTTATGTTTACAAAGGAAGAAAAATCTGAAATTAGTAACTTAATTGTACTCCTGGAGGCACTTGGAAAAGAAGAGCAAACTAAACCCAAAGCTAACAGAAGGAAGGAAATAATGATCAGAGCAGAAATAAATGAACTAGAGAACAGGAAAATTATAGATAAAGTCAATGAAACCAAAACTAGTTTCTTTGAAAATACCAACAAAAATGACAAACCTTTAACTATATTGACTAAGAAAAATAGAAGATTCAACTTACTAAATCAGAAATTTAAGAGTAGATATTACCACTAACTTTATAGAAATAAAAAGGATTATACAAGAAAATTATGAACCACTATGTATACCACAAACTGGATCGCCTAGATGGAATGGGTAAATTCCTAGAAATGTAAAAACTACAAAAACTGACTCAGGATAAGTAGAAAATCTGAACAGATTTGTAACAAGTAAGGAGATGGAATCAGTAATAAAAATCCTCCCAACAAAGCAAAGTCAGGAATCAGATGGGTTCCCTGTTGAATTTGGTTTAACAGATAAAGAAGAATTAATACCAATCCTTCTCAAACTCTTTCAAAATACTTAAAAGAAGGCAACACTTGCTGATTCCTACAAGGCCAGCATTACCCTGATTCTGAAGCCAGACAAAGACACTACAAGAGAAGACAACTACAGACCAACATCCTTAATGACTATAGATGCAAAAATCCTCAAAAAACATAGCAAACAGAAGTCAACAATATATTAAAAGGGTTATATACTATGGCCAAGTATGATTTATCCCATGAATGCAAGGGTGACTCAACGTACAAAAATCAGTCAGTGTAATACACCACATTACCAGAATGAAGGAAAAGACCCCACATAATCATCTTAATTAGCTCAGAAAATGCATTTGGTGAAATCCAACACCTTTTCATGATAAAAAAACACACAATAAACTAGGAATAGAGGGTCTTTCTCAACATAATAAAGGTCAGATGTGACTAAGCTACAACTAATATCACACTCAATGGTGAATAGCTGAAAACATTTCCCCTAAGTTCAGGAACAAAACAAGGATGCCCAACTTTTGCCACTTCAGTTCAAAATTGTATTGGAAGTTCTAGCCAGAGCAATTAGGAAAGACAAAGAAATAAAAAGCTTCCTAATTGGAAAGGAAGACAAAAAACTATCTCTATTTGCAGATAATGTTTTTTATATGGTAAACCCTAAAGAATCCACAAAAAAACTGTTTGGCCTAATAAATGAATAATTCCATTTATCATGGCATCCATAATAATAAAATATTTAGGAGTAAATTTAGTCAAGCAAATGCAAGACTTATACACTGAAAATGGCAAAACATTTTTGAAAGAAAGAGGACCTAAATAAATGTAAAGTCATCCTGAGCTTGTGAATTGGAAGACTTAATATTGTTAAGATAATACTACCCAAAGTGGGCTACAGATTTGATGCAGTCCCTATTAAAATTCCAGTGGTGGTTTTTGCAGAAATGGAAAATCCATCCTAAAATTCATAAGGAATTTTAAGGGATGTAGAAGAGTCACAGCAATCTTGAATCCAAAGAACAAAGTTGGAGGATTCATACTTCTTTATTTTAAAACTTACTACAAAGGTACAGTAAATAAAACCATGTAATATTAGCATAAGGATTGACATATAGACCAATGGAGTAGAATTGGGAGTCCACAAGTAAACCCTCACATCTGTGGTCAGTTGATTTTTTTTTACCACAGTGGCAAGAACATTCACTGGGGGAAGGAACAGTCTTCAAGAAATGGTGCTGGGAAAAGTAGATGTCCACATGCAAAAGAGAGAAACTGGACCCTAACCTTATACCATCGACAAAAATTAATTCTGAATGGATCAAAGAACTAAATTTAAGAGCTAAAACTGTAAAACTCTATGAAGAATGTATAGGTACAAATCTTCATGACCTTGGATTTAGTAATGGTTTCTTAAATATGACACCAAAAGAATAGGCAAGAAAAGTATAAAACAGATAAGGTGGACTTGATTAAAATTAAAAACTTTTTTTTTCAAATGACATTCTCAAGAGTGTGAACAGACAACCCATAAAATGAGAGAAAATGTGTAGAAATCATATATTTGATAAGAGTTTAATATCCAGAATATATAAAGAACTCTTACCATCCAACAATAACCCCCCCCCGAACTCAATTGAAAAATTGGCAAAATACTTGAATAGATATTTATCCAAAGGAAAAATACAAATGGCCCTCAAGCACATGAGACGATGCCCATCATCATTAGTCATTAGAGAATTGCAAATGAAAATCATGAGACATCACTTCACACCTACTCCAATGGATATTAATAAAAAAAAAAAAAGCAAAAACCAGAAAATAAGAAAGTGCAGTATGGAGATTCCTTAAAAAACTACAAATAGAACTACAGTATGACCCAGCAATCCCACTACTGGGCATATACCCTGAGAAAACCATAATTCAAAAAGAGTCATGTACCAAAATGTTTATTGCAGCTCTATTTACAATAGACCAGAGATGGAAACAACCTAAGTGTCCATCATCGGATGAATGGATAAAGAAGATGTGGCACATATATACAATGGAATATTACTCAGCCATAAAAAGAAATGACATTGAGCTATTTGTAATGAGGTGGATAGACCTAGAGTCTGTCATACAGAGTGAAGTAAGTCAGAAAGAGAAAGACAAATACCGTATGCTAACACGTATATATGGAATTTAAGGAAAAAAAAATGTCAAAAAAATGTCATGAAGAACCTAGGGGTAAGACAGGAATAAAGACACAGACCTACTAGAGAATGGACTTGAGGATATGGGGAGGGGGATGGGTAAGCTGTGACAAAGCGAGAGAGAGGCATGGACATATATACACTACCAAAGGTAAGGTAGATAGCTAGTGGGAAGCAGCCGCATAGCACAGGGAGATCAGCTCAGTGGTTTGTGACCACCTAGAGGGATGGGATAGGGAGGGTGGGAGGGAGGGAGATGCAAGAGGGAAGAGATATGGGAACATATGTATATGTATAACTGATTCACTTTGTTATAAAGCAGAAACTAACACACCATTGTAAAGCAATTATACTCCAATAAAGATGTAAAAAAAAAAAAAAAGAAAGTGCTTCTTCGGATGTGGAGAAATTTGAATCTTCATACATCGCTAGTGAGAATATAAATGGTGCACATACTGTGGAAGACAGTTTGGTGGTTCCTCAAAAGATAAAACATAGAACTATCATTTGACCCAGGAATTCCACCTAGATGTTTACCCCAAATAATTGAGAACAGTGACTCAAATAGATACTTGTTCACTTATTTTCATTGTATCATTATTCACAATAGCCAAGGGGTAGAAACAACCCAACTGTCCATTAAGAGATGAATGAATGAATGAAATGTATGTCATGCAATGAAATATTATTCAGCCTTATAATGGAGTGAAACACTGTACATGTTACCACATGAATGAACTTTGTAAACATATGCAAAGTTAAATAGGCCAGACACAAAGAACAAATATTATAAGATTCTACTTATATAAATTACCTAGTATAGGCAAATTCACAGAAACGGAATGTAGGTAGAGGGCTTCAGGGGCTAGGGGAAGTAGGAAATGGGTACTTGTTGCTTAATGGGTAGGGAGTTTCTATTTGGGGTGATGAAAAAGTTTTGGAAAGAGTGGTGTTGGTTGCACAACACTGTGAATATAATGTCACTGAATTATATGCCTAAATATGGTTAAATAGCAGTTTTCATGTTTGATATATTTTACCACAATAAAGGAAAAAAGAAACATTACTTGTTTTTAGATGCTGAATTTCTGTGAGATAAACTAAAATGTCAGTCTCATCTAATCTATCTTTACATGTTCTAGTGATATTCAGTCAACTAAGTAAAGAGCAAGTATGTAACCTTTAGGAGTATCTACCATGGGTAGGGCACTGTTCATATATTCCAACTATATGTTGATACATTTAATTTCTCTTTTGATTCACAGCCACTCTGTGAGATAGGTATTATTTCATTTTTATAGATGAGGAAGCAGTTACAGAGAGACCATAAGTAATTTATCTGAGATAAAGTAATAAGTGATAGGGCTGGCATTCTTATCCAGGGATGTCTTGAGTTCATACTAAATCCACTTAGCTCATTTCCTCCCCTTTTCAGATTACGTGACACTCATTTTATCCCTATAATGATAAGTGATATTTATAATGAGACTGAGAAACTAGAGATCTTGAAAAGCCTCCTTTATCAAAATGTGTTACATTTAGGTAGTTTAAGAATGTTTTAAGCATTCTGTTTCTAAATTAGCATCACAATTTGCAAAGGGAAGTAAATAATATTTTGGGTGCTTTCTATATGATAGGCATTGTATTTTGTGCTTTCATATTTTGTTGTCCAATTTAATCTTCACAGCAGCGCTGAGGTATTTCAGGATGAAAAGTTGAATCTTTTGGAAGTTAAGTAACTTGTCCAAGTTCACATAGTTGGGAAGGTATGGAGCCAATATTCTCATTAAATTTTGCTTGATCTCTGAATCATGTCATGTGGAATCATATCTAGGATTTTAAGCTGGAATTTTCAGTTCAATGACTAGAGAGAAAATTTTCCATCTTTAACTGGGAGTATTGAGCCTTCATGTAATTCAAGGAGGCTTCTTTCTGGAAATTAATCTTTATAGTATTGAATACTTCTAAAAAGTTCCCTTCACATGAATCCTAATAAATAGTGTTCTAATAGCTTCCTTCTTTACCCATTAATAATAATAGAGGTATAAAACATTTATTTAGTACTTTTATATGCTTTGCAGTGTGCCTTAATAAGCATTTCCATTTGTGTTATTTTTTTTTAAATCTTCTCCACAACCCAGTGAGGTATAGGTAGGCATTGTTATAATTCAGCATAAGCCTTCTGGGCCTGAGAATGGAAGTTGGTCAGTTAACTGAAAATCAGTTAAATGATAGAATCACAAAAATCAATATGTACTATAAACATTTTAATTAAAAAATACTATATAACTGTAGATTCATTAGTGAGTCTTCGCGGGGCTCTCACTGTTGTGGCCTCTCTCGTTGCGGAGCACAGGCTCCGGACGCACAAGCCCAGCGGCCATGGGTCACGGGCCCAGCCGCTCCATGGCACGTGGGATCCTCCAGGACCGGGGCAGGAACCCATGTCCCCTGCATCGGCAGGCGGACTCCCAACCACTGTGCCACCAGGGAAGCCCTATTAGTGAGTCTTTTGATATAGGGTCAGGACCTTTTTCTTGAGTTAGAGACAGCTAGTTAGAATTTGACTTTATTTTACTTAAACTATATCAATGATGTGGCACCCATGATTTTCAGTTTTTTTTTTTTTTAAATTGAAGTGGGACAGGTAGTCACTACTTATGAAGGAATATGGGTGCAGCTTGTTTTAGAATATGATTTTCCCAATATTTTATAACTTTATAGTTGTCACTGAAAACTAATTCATCAGCACTTTTTTTATGGCTTTCATTGAACATAAAACATTCAACCTACTTTTTTTAGCAAGAGCTTTCTTTTTCCTTCTCATTTGTCGGTTTATTTAATATCTAATGTAATTATGTTATAATTATAATTAGAAAAAACAGATTTGGGAAGAAATATCACTTTCTCTTGACTGTTTTTTTAATCTCAGGTTTTATTGACATTTGCTGTTTCATTGTGTTGATTTTTTTTACTGTGGCAAAATCTACATAATATTTACCATTTTAACAGCTTTTGAGTGTGCAATTCCAGTGACTTTAAGTACGTTCACAATGTTGTGTAACCATCGTAGGCGCTCTTCTAATTTCTAATTAGCATACTTTCTGGGCCTATCTAGCTACCTCCTGTAAGTAGAATCATACAATGTTAACTCTTGTGTCTGGCTTATTTCACTTGCATAATGTTTTCAGTGTTTTATCTATGTTGTAGCATATATCAGTTTCATTCCATTTTATGGCTGAATAATATTCTAGTGTATGTATAAACCATATTTTTTTCTACTCATCTGTTGATGGCTTCCCATGTTTTTAAAGTTAAGCTGCAAAAGTTTTAATCACAGTATTTTAAAATTTGAAACATTAATAATAAGTAACAAATGTTTCTATGTACTGGTGCTAAAATAGCATTTTTGCTGGTTTTCTAAAAGATAAAAAAATCTTTTTAGTGTGTAACAAATTAATCAAGTGATTATTCCATGTATGTTCTCAATTTTCATTTACTCTTGAGTTATAATTATACATCATGCTAGTACAACTAAAAAATAGTATTGGTACACATTTTGGGAGCTTATGTAGCATATTTTCATTGTATTAAATGGAATGTTCTTTAAATGAGGCAAAGTTAGACAATATAACTCTAGGAAAAAGATTCAAATTTGAGTCCTTAAAGAGGGTCAGATGAGTGGCAGTTTGAAAAATTTGCTTTGCTTTCTTTCATATCTCATTGTCTGTGCTACTCTACTACAAATGATGAAACTAATGAATCAAATTATGAAATTGTCATTTTTATGATTTCACAGACATGAATAGTTAGCATAGTTGGGTGAAGTTACTAGAAGATATGGTTTGGGTTTTCTTCACTGTTTTCTTTTGCATGTGTATAATAGTGACAGTGGTGACATATTGGGAATGGAAAATAGAAGGAACAATTTCCCTCTTCTGTTGAAGGTGGTATACCTCATGTTTTAAAAATATGTCCTTAATACTGGTTTTGAGCAGATTTCGTGTGACATTGGAAGACCTAATCTTATTTTTATCCCAGTGGGTCCCATGTTCTGGTTTCAGTTATCTAAATTCTTTGTCGAAGTATATTCTTCCTAAGGTGTTTGTTTTATTACAAAAATAACCCAGTAACAACATATAGCTTGCTAAAACAAATTCTCTTTTGTAAATTCTCAAGGGTGGTGTGCAAAATTTTAATTAAATTTTGAGATGCTGGGAAATTCACCTCCACATATTTTATAGAAAAATTTGAAAAATACCTTTGGAGTTCTTGAGCAAAATTGTGAATAATCTTAAAGGATTATTACAAAGAAGAAAAGAATAAATCAAAGACAGTCCTTTTTATATTATGTTCATTTACTCTAGTCCATTTTCAGTTCTAATTACTGTCATGTGCTAAAATGAACCATGGATTAATAGGTGGACTAGCTTCATTTAAGTGATAAAGTGGCTACTAACACCATTTTCATTAAATGATTTCCTTCAGGGTTGACTGATGGGTGCCCTTGACATATTATTAGAGTTAGAGGAAGGCTTCTATTACTGTCCATCTGACTTGCACCTTTCCTAGGGAACTAGATATAGGACTTGTATTGATAAAGATTCAGAACCTCTTAAATGACATACTGGGGTTCTATGTCTTAGGTAACTAAGACCATTTACTTGGTGAAGAGTGAGAGTTAGGATTGGACCTGGCATGAGTGTCAGGTGCAAGTAGCAATGAAGGACAGGCTGGGTGTGAATGGATAGGTGTGGTTGGAGCTAATTTCACAAGGTTGATAACCTCTCTTACCTGGAAGGGCCCTCAGGGAGGAGTTTTCCAGTATCCAACCAAGGTGAGTGGTGGTATTCATCCTGTCAATATCAGCCAGATAGGTATTCTTATCTTATGATGAGTAGTTATTATTTCAGAATGTTCTTTGGTAAAGTAGAAAGTATTATGGAGGTAGTTTTGAGGTGTTTGTAGATCCTTTAGCTGTATTGACTTTTTGCTGGGATAAGGTAAGAGTTAAGGATGGGGGGACTTCCCTGGCGTTCCAGTGGTTTAAGACTTCACCCTCCAGTGTAGGGGGTGGGGGTTCAGTCCCTGGTCGGGGAACTAAGATCCCACATGCCTCACGGCCAAAAAACCAAAACATAAAAAAACACAGAAGCAGTATTGTAAGAAATTCAATAAAGACTTTAAAAATGGTCCACATCAAAAAAAAAAAAAAAAAAAGAGTTAATGGCGGTAAACTTGATACAGGAAGAGATCACCTGGCTGGTGCACTAAGTGTTGAAGTCTCTTTATTGCTCCAGCATCTCAATAAATTGACGAATAAGACACTGGAATAGTGACAGAGGAAAAATATCAACTTTATTACACAGAAAGGCTAGATTGGGAATGTTGCTTAGTAATAGAGTTAAATAGGCTTGTTAACTCAAACGCTGGAGTTTGGCCAGGGGACCCAGTCGTCATCTACTAGGCTGGAGCAGCAGTGTCCTGCAAATGTAGAAGTAGATGCTTGCTCCTTGTGGGCAGTTTGTTCTCAAGCGGAAAAAAGATAGAGGTGAACTGAACATGTTCAGCTTATTAAATACAAACTAATCAGTGTAGAGACCAGAAGTTAGACCAGTTGAACTCTTTCCAGAAGAAGGAAGCAGTGGTAGAGAAGAAGCATTTGCCGTCTATGTCTGTATGTATTTTCTTGATTTATCCATTTTAGACCATCCCAGGGGTCCCCAGCCCCTGGGGCCGCACAGCAGGAGGTGAGCAGCAGGTGAGTGAAGCTTTATCTGCCACTTACTATCACTCCCCATCGCTCGTATTACCACCTGAACCTCCCTCCCCTGCATCCGTGGGAAAATTGTCTTCCACGAAACCGGTCCCTGGTGCCAAAAAGGTTGCGGACCGCTGATCTCTGCTATTTCCTTGCTATGGAAAGATGAGGATTTAGCTCACTATCCTTTTCTATCTCCTATGCCCTCATTGTGTCAAAATAATTCTGTTATAATTTTGATTAAGTATTCAGTTTTACGTTTTATAATTACTTACCTTTCTTTTCCCTCTGGAATTTTGTTTTTATTGGAATGAATAAATGTCTTTTTGTCCTCATTTAGTTTACTTAGTTTTTATATCTTATTAGTGATGGAGTCCACAGCTTTCCCCCAGTTGCTTTAGTATACCTATATGTATTTACTTAGTCGAATTTATTTTCTTAAAGTAGACAGCAGTCTGGACTTACTGTATATAACTACTCTTGCATTAATGGTCATCTTAGTATCTTCACCCTTATTCTTAATGTTTTCCTCACCTTGCTGTTCTATTAAATGTCCTATTACCTAGATGTCATGTGTTCTTTCTCTTGATGTATTCTCATGTTTTGTAGAGCACAGATTGTAATAGCTTCCTGATAAAGAATATATGGGAGGTACATCTTTTGAGAACTTGCATGTCTGAAAATGTCTCTGTTCTACCCTCACACTTAATTCATAGTCTGAATCCTGAGTACAGTATTCTAAGTTTGAAATAAGTATTCTTAAATAATTAAGAAGTTTGTTGCCTTTTTTATCCTTAATCCTCTGTATGAAATCTGATTCTCACTAGAAGTCTAGAATTTTTTTTATACCTACGATTATGAAATTTTATGATGATTTGCCTTGGTACAGGTCTGCTTTTGTCATTTGTATTGGACATATGAGTGAGTCCTTTTAGTCTGGAAGTCCATATCCTTTCATCTTGGAACATTTTATAGAATTATTTCTTTTAATTCCTGCATTTTCACTGTATAAACTTTCACATCCCCACATTTTCTGGAGTGTGCTTCTGCTGTCAGCTGTGCATGGCATACCCCAAAGACCCTATGGTTTACTCCCTGCAGTGAACTCCAGTCTTTTGCTATTGTGGGAGAGTGGGCAGGGGCAGGCTGTGCAGAAATGAGGAGGTGATATAGGTGGTTAACTACTTCTTAAGTAGACTTTCAAGAATCCTGGTGGTTTTAAGACCAACCTCACCCTCACTGCCAGACATATGTGAGCTTATTGGGAGTTTTGTAGTGATTATCATATTGCTTTTCTGCTTTCCCCACTAGTGGCTTTGGATTCGGCTTTCTGGCGTCTAAGTAACATGCCATTGTATGTTCTAGAAATCTATGTGCCTCTTTAATGCATTATAAGATCTGGTAGTAGATCTAATAAACATGATGAATATTGATGAACAAAAATGATATTTCACTATCTGCAATAACAGTAGTGTTATCTGAAATTATCTTTGATTTCTGTTGTTTACAGAGTCACACATACTGCTAAACTACTGTGATTTTCTGTTTAATAAGTAAAAGAAAAGCTAAAGTTCATTTAGCGAATAGTAAGAAAATTAAAATGTACTCTTTTTTTTTTCTTATCCATTTTCCTGGAATCCCTCATTTCCACCTGTGGACCAATTTAGAACTCTTGAATTAAGTAGAACATGGTGGTATATGAGACCATAATCATAGTTTCCTTTATTTGTCCATTTTTCAAAGAGGCCTCTTTACAATGAATAACTCTGATCAGCCTTTTCATTCATTCAACAAATATTTACTAGGTATCAACTGACTGTAAGACACTGGGCACCAGGCCTATGTTAGTTAAACAAGCTTCTGTCTTCATGGAGTTTACATTTCTAGTGGAATATATAATTGGTTATAGTGTTACCTAGATTAAAATAAGATGGCTTGTATATATCACCACCCCTGGAAAAACTAACTGAAATTGCATATCTTTCTGATAATATCATTACTTTACTTGAAACAGGACTTGAAAGTTTTTATTACAAAAATAATATTTATTTTTAAAAAGATATAAGAAGACTGATAGAAAAAAAGAACAGTACCCACTATTGCACTGATCAGAAATAACCACTGTAAACACCTTGGTGTATATTTTATCTCTTTTCTATATACATGTGTATAATTAAATATGTATATGTATATTTAAATGTGCCTAATTTGTTTATAAAAATTGAATTTATTATAAAAACATGTACAGTTTTTATTTGTCAAGTGTTTACTTCCATTTAATGGCTATATAATACTCAATTTTACGAAAACACCATAATTTATAACTTTAGGTTTTCTGTATTTCATTATTAAAAAAAAATTCTTGTGCTAATTTCTTGTAGCTAAATCTTACCAAACACCTTTAGTTAATTATTCCAGTAGTCTTTATGAATAATTTTAAATATATGGAAAATTTGAAAGAATTTTACAGTGAACACCCGTATACCCACTACATAGATTGTATAATTAACATTGTAGTATGTTGACTTTACTATGTTATCTATCCAATTATCCATCCCTCTTACATTTTTTGGTAAATATTTAGAAGCTGAGTCATATAATTTTCAGGCAAATTTTATAAAATTTTTTCATTTATGCTAACTAGCCCTCCAAGAAGATTTTTAGTACTAATTTACACTCTTACCAGTGGTGTATCAGCACACTTTGAACCCTTGCCAAACTGGATTTTATTGTCTTAATGTAATTTTTTAGACAATTTTTGATATATAGGTTTTTAGTAAAGTTTCTTATTTTATCTCTAAGATGACTTTCTTTGTATGTAATACTTATAAAACATTTATTTATAGTTTGCTTTGATCATCTAATTTCTACTGTAGATTTTGAAAAGAAATTATATAATTTGTTCTTTGTTGTACTTAATGTTTTTTAAGGGGAACATTGTATCTGTTCAGTAGCTATTTAAGGTACACTTGAGATTTCAATCAGGAAATCACTAGTCCTTTTTTTTTTTTTTGGTTTATGCAATAAGTATGTAAATAAGTATTAACTAGAATACTGGCTATAGCATATTCAGTCTTTTTTCTCTTTCACAGAATAAATGAGCCGATGGAGAAAAATGATACATTGGGGCAATCAGAACTAGAAGTAGAATCTCCTGAATTAAATATTCGTTCACTCACTGGACCTTTGTCTCACTTCTTGGACCTTGGTTTTATTCCTTGGACCTGTGTTCCACTCAGTCTAACACTATGACTGATAAAAAGACTCAAGAGAAATTAAGACATGAATTTGAAGTGTTATGGAATCTAGGCACCTAGGTGGGCATATAGTATGTGAGGCAGTTGAAGCAAGGAGATAATTAGAAGGTGAAAAGGCTTACACAACACTATTTTAAATGATAGATTGCCTACATTCTATTTTAAGAGTAATTTATAAACAATTATTTAACTTTGATATGGCTCTTTAAAAAAATTATATGGAAATCCCACTAGAAATATGTCACCTTTGTTATTTTTGGAGCATTCAGTCAAATCTCTTTGTTTACAGCTGGGCTCAAAATGCAGAGAACTCAAAGATATTCATTTCGGCCAGTGTTACAAGATCTCAGATGAAGGCATGATCGTCATAGCTAAGGGCTGTCTGAAATTACAAAGAATATACATGCAGGAAAACAAATTAGTAAGTACTTGTTACCATTCTTGTGTTTTTCATTTTGTTTCTAACTCTTGAATTCCTTATAACTTAGCTTATAAATTTTTTTCTGCTTATTTTTTTTGGATGGTTTAGAGGCAGATTCTACTTAAAAGCAAGAATCTTCTCAAAACAATGATTTGTATAAATTGATTTTATAACTGTGTGGGTGCTTGTATGTGGTACTTACATGTTAAAAATTCTTCATTAGCATGTGCTAATGTGCTTTTTTCTAAACTCTGACAGTGGAAAAAATTAATTTGAAAAAATTAAATTTGGCTGCCAAATATAAGTATGTAGTTGTCGTTCCTTCTGATTCCCCTAGGGATTGTAGTAATTTTAGATAGTTAGGAATTTTTAATATTCGGGAAGATGTATGCTTGTGAAATAGAGCCTTTCACTTAGTGTGGTGTAAAATGGGACTCGGTAAATTGAGACAGATAATCTTGTTTTTAGTTGTAAAGACTACTAGTTTAGTTACATAGGTTTTATATTATATTTTAAGCACATGTGTAGGTAACTCATTTGCACTTATTGTATATTATAAATATATTTAAAGCCATGTAATTTTCTCTTATTGAGATATACTTTATATATCATAAAATTCACCTTTTTAAAGTGTACAGTTCAGTGTTTGTTAGTATATTCACAAAGTTGTGCAGTCATCATCACTAATTCTAGAACAGTTTTATTATCCCAAAAAGAAACCCTGTGCCCATTAGCTGTCACTCTTCATTTCCCCTTCCTCTAGCCCATGGCAACTGGTAATATACTTTCTGTGGACTTTTGTCTGTTCCAGACATTTCATATAAATAGAATCACACAATATGTGGTCTTCTGGGTCTGCCTTCTTTTACATACCATATTTTTTCAAAGTTCATTCCTATTGTAGGATGTATCAGAGCTTCATTCCTTTTTATGGCTGAATAATATTCCAAATCCATTTAATTTTGCTTTGATAGGTATATAGTACAGGTTAACAGAAAAAGTTGTCACTGGGGAGGCATTAGTAGAGTTCTCAATGTTGAAAAATACTGTATGTTAAAATGTAGGCAAGGTGGTCCTGAATATGTATATTTACAAAGAAGATTTGCTTTTTAACTGTATCTTCAAAATAATGACATCTTTTTGTTGCCCCTTGGAGTTAGTTTACAAAATTTGATAAATACCTCTCACGTATTAATGTAAGTTTTGAAAGGTCTCTGGAAGCCTCAGCACTTAAAGTGAGACAACGCTTTTTTTTTTTTAAAGATTACAGTTAGAAAAGTTGAAATACTATGAATTAAAAGTAAACACTTTTATTACCATGTAGAATTATCTTTTTCTGTGAAATTACACAGTAAAAATACTTCTTATTCCTGTTCACATTTAATACAAATTTAATAATCACTCCTGAGGCATTATGTTCTTGTGGATAGAGTAAGGTCTTCTGGGTAAGAGAGAATGAATTTTTGAATCCCAGTATCCATTTACTTGCATTGTGACCTTGGGAAAGTTACTTAAGATCTTTGAACCTCCTTTGCAAATGGGGTTATTAGTATTTGTATTTTTGCAGATTGTGGTTTTGAGGAATAAATGATATAATATCCTTAAATTGTCTAGTATAAACTCTGACTCATAGAAGACAATAAAAAACTAGTAGTCTTTATGAGAACTTGACCATATTTGTTGTCCATTGGTTTCCACTTTACACTCAAGATAAATTAAAAGGTGGTAATCCCAGCTTACAAGTTTTATATTTCTCACATAATGGGAATATTTGTTGAGTAATTAATATTTGTTTTCTTGTTGAGCAAACCAGAAAAACATTTTTCTTGACACATTAAAAATTTTGGTCAGTGGTTTTTCAAAAGAATTAAACCATATGTTTTGAAGGTTCTAGTTATGTTCAAATTTCTTTAATATTGTGGTCCATTAGAAAGGTGTTATATACTTAAATGCTAAGGGAATCAGTTTCCTATGTAGTGTTATTCAGTAAACATTTTGATTTCATTGCAAATTAGAAGTGATTTTGCTAAATCTTAAGTAAAGTTCAGTTCAATGAAATTCTTGCAATTTAAGGTTTTTAGAAAGGGAAATTTAGAATAGTATGAGCTCTTTCTGTTGGACAGTTGAGCTGTTGATAACTGGTCTCCCATAGGAACTTTAGTTTGTATTTTTAGAATTTATGAAATAAGGAGAAATATCTGAATTACTTGCAAAGCTACAATTTTAAGTAGATTGGGTTTTTTCACTCTGAGATGTATTATTGTTAGTCCTTTAATGACAAATATTTTTAAAAGGGTGAGTAGAAATAATAGTCTGATTAAAGGCAAATAATATTTATATATGCATATATATAATTATACTGTATATTTAATTAAAGACAGGAAATAATAAACATCATTAAATAGGACAAACAACTAATAGAAATATTCAGTACTCAGGAGAATATTGTGTCTGAAAGGATGCCAACAGAACTTTACCTGTGCAGATATTGATCATTAGCTAAATTATTTCACTAATTCTTTTGTCAGTCTTCTCAAAAAGAATCTTCTTAAAATAGTATTAGAGTTTTATTGTGTAGCCTAAAACTAATCATAGCATAGTGCTTTTTTAAAGTATAAACTTTGCTGACTTTAAAATATCAAATTGGTTGTTTTTATATATGTTGACAGTATATGACTAAGTATACATTTTTTTCATATTATATCTTGGCCTTTAGATGGCAGCATTGTCTTTGTATATTTCAGTGACATAGCTTTTGTGTTCTTGATGTAACTATAAAGATAAAATGCTTGTACATGGTTTCTGCAGATATTTATGGTTTATTTTTAATTTTGTCCTTTAGATGGTTTTAGGGAAATTTTCTTTAAAAATATGAAATAATAGTTGCATCTAGAGTGTTACAAGGTGAACTTGCTATCTTACACAAAGTAGCAAGATACTTGAATATTCTTATTTGTGGCACTGTAAGTAAGGTACACTTTAGCATAGGGAAAGGATTCCTGTATTTATCACAAGGAGTTTTATTCAGGTGGAAAGAGGACAATGATCTGACATCTTAGTACTCAAATGATTTATGGTGAGGCAAATAATTGAGGACATACATGTAAAATCTTACCTCCAAAGAGTGAGTTTTTGTTTTAGTAATTTTTGAGTGAGACAACTGCCATGCACCTACATGGATGTATTTTTCATTTGCTATAAAACTGTTGTATAGACTATAAAAACAGATCTGAGGAATACAACTACAGTGAGTGTCTAGCATATTATATCCAACTGTCTGCCGTCTTTATTATTATTATTTTTTTTTGCAGTACGCGGGCCTCTCACTCTTGTGGCCTCTCTTGTTGCGGAGCACAGGCTCCGGACTCGCAGGCCCAGCGGCCATGGCTCACAGGCCCAGCTGCTCCGCGGCATGTGGGATCTTCCTGGACCGGGGCACGAACCCGTGTCCCCTGCATCGGCAGGCGGGCTCTCAACCACTGCGCCACCAGGGAAGCCCATGTCTGCTGTCTTTTAGCTATAGCATTTATATCACTTCTGTGCAGTACTGGCTACAAAATTATTTTAAAGCCATATTTAGTTTGTATGTATAGTTATTGATGATCTAGAAACTTCATTAAGTATATTTTCTCTGCTTCCTTACTGTCCTTCCTCCAGATTCTGCTTCTCTACTTTTTGGACAGAAGCTCTTTGGTCTGCTTTTTTTAAAAACATTTTTATTGGAGTATAATTGCTTTACAATGTTGTGTTAGTTTCTGCTCTATAACAAAGTGAATCAGCTATATATATGTATACATATATTCCCATATCCCCTCCCTCTTGCATCTCCCTCCCACCCTCCCTATCCCACCCCTCTAGGTGGTCACAAAGCACCGAGCTGATCTCCCTGTGCTATGTGGCTGCTTCCCACTAGCTATCTATTTTACATTTGGTAGTGTATATATGTCAGTGCTACTCTCTCACTTCATCCCAGCTTACCCTTCCCTCTCCCTGTGTCCTCAAGTCCATTCCCTACATCTTGGGCAGCTTTTTATTTGGCTGTAAAATGATGGGGTCAGATAGATTATCTACATTTGTTATCCAACCTGATGTTTTAAAGTACTAGGATTTTACGATTTTGAAAATGGCTTCTATGCTAAGTTCTAGGGTCAGCATATTTGATAGAGATCTCTATGTCTTATATTTATTGGGCTTATTTTATTTTCTTTTTTTTGGCTTATTTTTTTTAACACCTTCTACTCTGTAGAGTTGAGTTATGAAACTAGTATAGATTTCTGAGTTACCCAAGAAAGTAGTAATGTATTATGAATAGATTTTAGAAAGTTTTAGGGAAATGTTAAATGTTTTCTGGTTAAAATTTGATTTCCCAATGGTTAATTATGACCTTTTACTTTTTTCAACCTCCTGGTGAAGTATTTTACTGTGCCATCTCCCATAGTCCTTTGGCTCTTGCTGTAACATTATTTGTAACATTGTTTGTTCATTGTTTTTAATTTTATTATCCTTTGGAGGCTTACATGTATCATGTAGGACCTAAATTTACCTCTCTCTGCTTCCTTCTGGGATGAATGAGGCAAATACTCAGTGTGAGTTGAATTGAACTCAATTCATACCTTGATCCTACTGTTTCTTAATCATGTGATTCAGTTAGTTATCTTAATTTTTGTACTTTCATTTCCTTGTTTGTAGAAAAGATATACTACTACCTCAGACTTGTTCTTATGAGGATCAGACTAAATGAGATTGAGGTGAAGTACAAAGTATATGGTCCCAAACGTAGGAAGTTCTTTAATAAATGTTTTTTTTTTTCTTCCTCTCCCTATCAGAGTTCACTTTCTGGAGTCTACCAGTTTGAATTGGGCTGTGTCAGTACCTACTGTCACTTACTATGTTCTGATTTGATCTGTTAGTTACCCACAGTTTAATTCTTATTTTGCTGCTTGCTGTGATTTTGAGGTTGTTGCAGCAGCTAAGTGAATAGACTGGTAGCCGTGTTATCATCAACTAGGGTAAATAAGTAAGGTAAGCATTTGCATCAGAGCTTAAATAACAGTAACTAATTCAGCATTATATTAAGGCTTGCATTTCCTGACTCTTTTACTTCTCAGCTTAGAGTTAATACATTAAGGGATTTGGTCCCTGCTACCCCTCAACACCCCCACTACATTCTTGTTACCTTATTCCTCAGATACTCCTTGTGAAGTGAGTTTACTTTGTAATCCCAGACATAAATAATGTACATTTATGAAGAATTCCATTTTATAAGTACTCACTTCAGCCTCCAAAGTCCCCAAGGGTAGATATTCGCCTTCATTGCCCTTTCCTTTCTGAATGGATGAGGCATTTACTGACACCGAGAGTGGTAGTTTCCAATAAACAGTGATGCATGCATATGGCATTCTAAAGAAGGTGACCTAAAGTTAATAAACTTCATCTTGTTATTGTATACTACCTTTCAGTATTTTGCTGTCATTTTTTGATATCTGAAAATATTTAATAATAGTTATCTCATTGACTGTTTATAATGTACCAGGCACTGTGTAGTTTTACATAATTAATCCTCACAACCACCATATGAGGTAGCTTACTTTTTAAAACTTTTATTTATTTATTTTTAATTTTTGGCCATGTCGCGTGGCATGTGGGATCTTAGTTCCCAACCAGGGATTGAACCCGCACCCCCTGCATTGTAAGTGCAGAGTCTTAACTTCTGGACTGCCAGGGAAGTCCCCATGAGGTATGAGGTACTTTATTTTTATTCCGTTTTACAGATGAAGAAATTGAGGCCTAGAAAGGTTAAGGAACAACAGATAAATGTCAGAGTCAAGAGTCTAACCCAGATCTGTTGGACTCTCAAAAGTTTGTCCTCAAGACCTTTGATTGCATGGATACATCACAGGTGGAGCTAATCCATATATGCCTTTGAACCAAGCAATAATTTCCGAAAGGCATTATCCCCATTAAAACACTTAACTGTCAGGTGCTGTGAGACATCAGAGGAGGAAATTAGCTATTAGCATGAGCAGAAGATCCTTTTGCTAGGATGATAACTGATTTTAGGGGAAGCTGCTAGTACCAATGGAGATACACTGAAATCTTTTCTAGGAAAATTAGTAAAATTACCAAAGAGGAAAACTGTCTTCAGGATAGTGTTTAATGTTGGTTTTAATCCTGTATAAATGTGAACATAATGAACTTTTGTAGAATTGCACTCATTATGCAAAAGTTTGTACTTGGCAAACACATAATATTGTGTTTTTTGTGATACTTGGATTCAGAAGCTAAATACCATTTCATTTTTGTTCGATAGATTTAATAGAAATTTTAATGGATTTATGAACTGGTAACTTTCTACTCTGTTCCTTAACACTGTTTCAGATGTTGTTTCAGTGGAGTTAACATTTGAATGCCTACTGTGTGCCAGGCACTATGAGAAGTGTTAAGGAATTTAAAAAGAGTTATATTGCCAAAGAAAGAATATCCTTTTCTAGTGGTAAGCGCTATGGAAATGCCAATCGCAAAATAGTTACTTGTGTGAGAGATTAGGGAGGAATCAGGAAATCCTATAAATAGCAGGTGACATTTATAACTGGATCTTGAATATTATATAGTGATATGGCAATTGTGCTGCAAGCAAACATTTTTTTGAGGAAAGTGATATCATTAACAAAGACAAGGCATCAGGAAGATATGTGGAATGTTTAATAAGTGGTGGGTGTTAAAGTAAGATTAGGATTATATAAGGCTGGTGGGGGAAGTGTTCATAATTGGGTCTCTAAAGGAAGGTGGGGACCAGGTTGTTAAGTTTCTTGAGTGTCATGCTAAGAAATTTATATTTCTCTTGGTAATTGGGATTATACTTGGGATTTCAAATGTGAAAGGTGATCAGATTTTTCGGTCTTGTATTTTTGTTTTAATTTTAGGAAATGAAAAAAAATTTGGAATACTGAAAAGAGTAATAACATATATATGCCCATCACCTAGACATTGACCGTTGTTAACATTTTGTTAAATTTGTTTCTTCTTCTTGAATTAATAAAGCAAATAATCTTTAATTCGCTTGTCTTGCATCCCATGTTATTCCACTATCTCTTTCTAGAGGCAACTACTGTGATGATCTAAAATGCTTAAAAAAACAACTGCTTTAACAGACATAATGGGTACCATGAACAACAATATAATATTGTTCAGTATGTGGTCCCAAATAGTTTATATCTGATATTATATGGTTAAAATCTGGTCTCACAAAGTATGTCAATCTACAGTTTGCATTTTTACTTTTAAGTTGTTTTTGATATCTAGCCGTAATGAATATGTAATTCATTCTTTTAAACTTTTAGTATCCTATATATGTATATATCTCCTGTTTATCCATTTTATATTGAGGGACACTTATATTGCTTCTGTTGTTTTGCTATTATAGCCAGTGTTGCAATAAAATCTTTGTGCAAGTCTCTGGGCTTATCTGTGAGAATTTCTCTAGGATCTATTCTAGAAATGTAATTAAAGGGAGCAAGGATGGGTACTTTTTGAAATTTTTGCTAGATAATGTCAAATTGCTCTCCATAAATAACTGTAATTATAGTTTACAGCTGTATCTTGCTGATGGATTGTCAACTCTTTTGGGGGTGAAGAGTATCTAGTTATCTTTTTATCCCATCCACCCGCATGTTGGCACATAATAGTCATTCAATAAATGTTGGTTTAGTGACAAATGGCTTACTGCTGAATTAAACATACTTTTAAAAACATATTTTTTCCAGTATTTTGGGAGCATGCTTTAAAAAGAAGGTGGATTTAAGCATATAAATAAAAGCTCAAAAAATAGGTTAAAGATGCAGAGTCAGTGGTTTTCTGACTTTTCAAATAAGTAAGTTTCTTTGATCTAGTTACTATATTAATGATGCCATTCTTCATGTATCAAATTTATCTAGCCAGAGTCATTAATGTTCTCAAGGAGTATTTTCTGGGACAATAGTTTTTTTTAACAATATGGAGTTCAGATCAACTAGAGTATAATTTCTATTCTTGTCTGAATTACATTGACTTGTACATTCGTACGATTAATAAAATTGGTTTTATTTTGTTCAGTGATATTTGAAAGATCCACTTGAAAAAAAAGTTAAAATGTTATTTGGCAGATTTTTCAGTCTAAAGAATAAATACATTTTTATTCATTATATATTCTTTGTTAGAGCTTACTGTCTCTCTTTTTAATCTGTTTTTCTATTTTTCTCCTGTGGGTATCTTTTTTATCTATCAGGTATCTGGATAAGAACATGACTGAATTGTATTCCATCATTTGTGAAAGGCATAGAAAACCATAAAGAATGAGTATGTGTGTGTGTATGTATATTTTTCTTCCCCTGTGAACCAGTTTGGTAGAGGGCAAGCAGTGACTGATAATATCCAAATAATTTTTCTTTGGAATGCATTATTTTTTTTACCCAGCATATTTATTTAACATTATATTAATTTAGTAATACTAAAATTAGTTCACAAATTTTGGGAGCCCGTCAACTGATGGTAGGCGTTGCTCAGATGTAAACAGGATTGCAGGAGGAAGCTAGCCTAGTATTAAAAACTCTGATACAGATATTCCAGTGTTGATAATGCAGAATTTATTATAACTAAAAATAGGTGACTCTAAATAGTATTTACATATTCTTAAAAAATTTTTTTCTGGATCAAATTTTAGATTACTAAAAATATACAATTTGTTTTGGGTTTAAAATTTATAGTTGGTAGATTATTCCTAGTGTTGCAGTTCTTTTGCTGGTGTTATTTTCCACTGATATAGTCTGTAGTTTAGATCCTTTTTTTAAAATAAATTTATTTATTTTTATTTATTTATTATTTTTGGCTGTATTGGGTCTTCATTGCTGCACGCGGGCTTTCTCTAGTTGTGGCGAGCAGGGGCTACTCTTCGTGGCGGTACATGGGCTTCTCACTCTGGTGGCTTCTCTTGTTGCAGAGCACGGGCTCTAGAGTGCACGGGCTTCAGTAGATGTGGTGCATGGGCTCAGTAGTTGTGGCTCGTGGGCTCTAGAGTGCAGGCTCAGTAGTTGTGGCTCACGGGCTTAGTTGCTTTGCAGCATGTGGGATCTTCCCAGACCAGGGCTGGAACCCGTGTCCCACTCCATTGGCAGGCGGATTCTTAACCACTGCGCCACCAGGGAAGCCCCTAGATCCTTTAATGAAAATGTAATTTTTGTTTACTTCTTTTAGGAGTACATATTAAAAAAAATCACAAAGAGTTTTGGAGCAAATCAAATTATCTTTCAGATATAAACATGAAAGCGCTGTCTCAGTCTCTGTGCTCAAGTGTTGATAACAGTTGATAGTGGGTTGAGATAAAGAGCCAAGTCATTAGACTTAGCAAATTGAAACTGTATGAGGTTAGATGACAGTGGAATGCTGGGAGTACATTAAGCGTGTCATTTATGAGCACACATTCTTCAACTGCCTGTCTAGACCATCAGTCAACAAGTGAGATGTATTGCTTGGATTTAGGGAGAAGTTTTGGCTTATATTTTTCTTCATCTACCTATCACAGAGGTGTTAGAGTCTTAGGATATCCAAGACTTAATCCCATTTAATGTTTTAGTGATTAGGCTTAAGGGGAGAAGAATTTCTCTTTTTCTCTCTTTTTTTAAGATGTGCCTTTCTGAATATCTTTTACAAACTATAGTTGAATCTGGTTACCAGTTGATAAGATGCTTCTTTTTCAAGCATTTTCTTGTCATTATTATTAGAAAGATACATTGTCATGAAAGTGCATCTAGGCATCCTGTGTGGTGACTACTGTTCCTATTCCTGCTACAGATTTTGCTTATTCATATTACCTATATAGTGTTTCTTCAAGTTCTTATTAAAGGTCTAAAGACAAAGTTGCTCAGATGAGAGTGTTAGGGTAAAAATCTTTCCCTTGGACTGTACCTTCTGGTTTTTAGTAGCTGATAATTTGAGGCCAGATGAAATCTGTACTTTTTTGATATTATTTTTTTTAACCCTCCTATTGCTTCTTATTTTGTGTAGCCACATAAAATTTAGGTTGTAGAAAAGAGCAATACAGTATTTTTCTTTAATGGGTCCTCTACTTCACTATTTTTGGTTTTTAAAATATGATAGAAATGAGTTATGGAGAGTTCTTGGGGGTAGAAAATTTGTAGTGTCTATTGCCAGGTTTTTATTGACTATTTTTGATTTAAGTATAAAATCTAGGTATTTATCATTCACTATAATACGATACATAAATGAATATATTGAGAATTTGTAATCCATCCTTCTAATTGAGCTGTATCTGCATGATTATTCTTATCTTTTATTTTCCTCTTATTGAATATATATCTTTGAGAAAATAAAGAGGAAGGTATATATTTATATTCTTTGTTGTTTAAATGCCTACATGGATGCCTACAGATTATGAAATTATCAATATTTTCATCATTTAATGATAGCTTTTTGTTTTAACTCCTCTGAGAACATGGTAGAATTAGGTCGAGCTGTGATTTATAGATTCTCTGAATGGGAATAAAGATATAATTCCATATCTATTTACTAGGTTAATGTTAACTTTAAATATTTGAAGATACTGACGAGTAGTTTGATATTTCATATATTTTAAGTTATTGCAGGACACAATTTTATGCACATACACACATATATGTATGTACTCCTCTTCACTGATATATTAATAAGTTTTTTTTCATCATGCATAAATGTAGTCAGTTCCATTGTATAATCTATTATACATTTTATAAACTACAGTTGTTATCAGCTTATGAGTAAAGAACTTAACGGAAAACAGTGTGAAAGATGATGGTATATTGTATTCCACTGAATTCAGTCATGACCTAAGACATTTCTAAAGATCGACATTTTGTTTTTTCACATCCACAACACAGATATACTCTTGCTAAAATACTGTTTTTTTTTTATCATTTCAAGAATCTGTAGTGGCTAACTACAAAGATTTCTCCAGTTATTTTTCTCTGTTCTCATTGCGTTCTTAACTTGTCCACTTAGTCTTCATTTTCTCTTGTCATCTTGCTTTCTTCCAGTATGTGTTCAAGCTGAGGTAAATATTATTTTTTTGGTCAAATATTCTTTAAAAATTCTTCCACATTTATTACTTTCCAATATTCTGTCAGCTTCCTTTATTTTTTCTTATTAATCCATTGATAATTTGTTGTGGGTTTCAAGGCTTCAGTTTAGTCATGTAAGCTCCTTGAAAATGGGGATGAGATTGTCTTTTTTGTAAACTTGTAGTTAGTAACTGAATATTTGTCAATGTTTTGACTAAATGGTTAAAAATCAATCTTTTTTACATAAAAATTATAAATTTTCTGAAAAGGACTGTTAATTAAGATGAACCATTCTATTCTCAAATCCTTTTGGTTTTGTCCTGGGAAAAATTATTTTTGTGCCAAAAAGAAAGCTATTAAAAATTAATATTTTTAATGAGGCACATGTCAGTAACTTTAAGTATGATTATTTATACTTTTGATATGTACATACAATACAGCTTTTAGTATACAAGTTTCAATTTTTATTAATGGCATTGGTGAAATACGTTTCATTCTATAGCAGTGTGAAGTGATTCTTCACTAGTGTTCTTACCAGAAGAATGGCAGTCATAGTTTGAGGAAGTAAAATCCCAAATAAGTATGTCCTCTTCAAGAATTAAGTAGTTTTTAAGAAATGATTTTTTTAAAGTGAATGTTAAGGGCTTCCCTGGTGGCTCAGTGGTTAAGAATCCGCCGCCAGTGCAGCGGACATGGGTTCGAGCCCTGGTGCAGGAAGATCCCACGTGCTGCGGAGTGACTAAGCCTGTGGGCCACAGCTACTGAGCCCGCGCTGTAGAGCCCACGTGCCACAACTACTAAAGCCCACGCACCTAGAGCCCGTGCTCCACAACAGGAGAAGCCACAGCAATGAGAAGCCCCCGCTTGCTGCAACTAGAAAAAAAGCCCACGCGCAGCAATGGAGACCCAATGCAGCCAAAACAAACAAAAAAAGAGTGAATGTTGAAGCTTGTGGCTTTAAAGTTCTTTTTATTGCAGATTACCTGTTAGATATTTTCATTTCTTGGTTTACATTCCATTGAGGATATTTGAATTGTTTCAGTGCTTCTACCGGTGCATTTTCCTTCTTTTGCTTTCAGAAAACCCTAACAAAAATCTCTTAAGCTTGCTAAGAATTGTGGTCCTTTTTCTTTTGTCATATTCCATCACTTGATTCTTAAAAAGGTGAAAGTTAACAAATTGCCTCTATGTTTGAGTTTGTTTAGAAGAGCTTGCTTTTATTGTTGCAGTTAGAAAGAGATAAATTAAATATATTTGATACATATCTTGATTGCTTGATACCCAGAAAATGCATCAAGCATATCTGGCAGTAAATGTAGTTAGAACATTGACATTGCTTGCTTTGAGCATGATATAACACGCAGAAATTACACTGACAATACTTTATATAAAATTCTTAGTTTTAAATATCATAAATTGGTTCCATTTATTTTATTATCTTTTTGTTCTATAATATGTCCTAATGGTTTTGTAGAATCAAAAATTAGGAAAAGAATACCCCAAAGGAAGCATAACTAGGTATCTTAGTAGAATAATGCAGTTTATTTCTTCATTTTCTTGGAGAATTAAGTGGCATTTGGAAAATTTAAGGAAAAAAATGGGCGAGTATTGGGTCAGCCTACTGAATTGTTTAACCTTGGATTAAGTTTTGTTTTTTCAATCTAGAAGTGCTTTTTCTAGTATACCTAGATGATTTTCTTCTGTACAGTCAGTCCAAGTGTGTATGTAGGCATCACCTGTTTTCATATATTAAAGTCTATTTAAAACAATCACATGTTTATAATATACTTTATATTATGATACTTTTAGATTACAGAGTCAAGACAGGCTTTTTTTTTTTTTAAAGAGTATAATGGTGCTGATTACTGATCAGTCTTAGAATAGGAGGTATTTCACATATAGTCTTTTTCATAGGGGTTAATCATTATCAGTCTAGTGTATGGATTTCCCCAGTGTCACAGGTTAATTCTCAGATGTGAGAGCCTTTCTCCTTTCTCTCCATCAAGGCATATCTTTCTTTAGCTGTTGTAGAAACTAACTTCTCCAGTCATTAGAGTCAACTTGTGATCACCTTAATGCTTCCCTCTCACCTTTGAGATTCTGTATTTGTCGATGTCTAAAGTTAGTTATTTGTTTTTATGCATTATAGTATTAAAGGTACATTAAACTTGCATGGCTATATTATTGCTCATGTACTTCCTTCTTCTGACCCTCCTTTCTTAAAAAAAAAAAAAGTAACTTAGCCTTGAAAGTGATCTTAGAAGGCCTCTAAACCTGCTTCCTACAAATCCTTTTATTGCATGCCTGATAATGAGCTCTCCACCAGTGTGTGTGTGTGTGTGTGTGTGTGTGTGTGTGTGTGTGTGTGTGTGTAGAAGGTTATTTATTAATGAATATACAAGAACTCATGCAATATTCTAATGACAGTTGAAAAATTATTAGTAAAATGGTGTCAAAATGATATTTGGCCAAATTTAAAAAATTTTAACATTTTAAAGTGATTGTTACTAATGCCTTTTTTTAAAAAAGGATTACATATACTCACCACATTTTTTAAAGAGGACTAGAGGAACTTATTTTCAGTACTGGTTAGTACCAAATTAGTGTGAGAATCTATAATTTAACAAATGAAATGATTGCCTCTTCTGAATATGTGCATTGTTTTAGGGGACCTTTCCATTTTAGATGGTGTATGGCACTAAGTAGTGGTCCTCGTAAAACTTTTGTCTTTCATTTACAATTAACATGCTCTTTGACAGCTGTCCTTTAATAATCTCACACCATGGGTTTGAAACTTTTTCCTTAAAGCTTTATAGTTGAATTACAATACATTGTGTCCTTTGTTTTCTCCTGGAAAAGGATTTAAACAACCTTTCTATTGCACTTGTTGAATATGTATTTCATAGTAACCACCATGAAGTTTGCAGCATTTAAGAAGATGAAGAAGCAGAGATAAAAGATACACATTCAAGAAGGCTTGGTTTCACAGTTGGTGCATAATCCTTTCTGCTGTCATTGGTACCCTAACCCTGTACCTACCAGAACAAAAGAAACTGAATTAGAAATTGTGGGAGCTGGGGAGCATTCAGTTGGCAGCCCATCGCATGGCCCATAGGCATTGTCAGGTCTCAGTTTGATGCCCTTTATTCTTTCTGACAGATGTGAGGTAGGGTCTATGAGGGGGAAGTCATTACTAGAGAGAGGGCAGTGTCAGATCAAAAGTAACCAGTGATCAAACAAGGTAAAGGGCTGTGGAAAATAGGCTCTCTTTCTGGCCTCAACACCTGCCTGATCACTGAAGGGAATAGTCCTTATGTGTCAGGGCAAGTTGATTTTCTTTGATGTACAGTGAATTAGAAGTCAGAATGGAAGCTTAACTGGAGTACAGATTTTTACATCCTAGTTCTTGAGCAGTTTGGGTGTTTAAATTTTTTACTTTAATTATCTAGAGGTTATAGAGTCATTCTCTGTTGAAAAAAATATAAAGACTTAACCATACCAACTTTGTTATCAATATATATTTAGAGATAGTACTAATGAACAAGCAAGTTTCAATACAGTATACTACAGGCTTGGAAGTCACCAAACTCTTTCTTTCAAGCATCTTAACTATAACTAATCAGAACATTTATATAATTACAATGGTGGGTAACAAAGTGGATAGTGCTACGCTTGACACATAGTAGGACCCTTCAATGGTAAAATTTTGGAAGTAACCTCACTAATTTCAAAAAATTTGAATTAACTCTTAACCCCTAAGTGGGAAAATTATTGTTATTATATTATTATTATAAATGATTATTATATTATCTCTTAAGGTAACCCTTTCTAAGTCAGCTGAAAGAAAATTTGAGACAATCTCATTGGGGTTTTGTATGTGTGGTTCTTTTCTCTGCCCTTTCATCTTTAGAGGTATGTGACCAAAGTCTAGAACAAGGATGGTATTTTTATCTTTCATTAGTTTTCTGTGTGGATAAATTGACAATTGAGGCATATTTCTAAAAATTTTAATTATGATGTTTTCCTTTACATTAAGAACAAAGATTTGACTGCTACTAGATTTCAGTGTCTCAACTTTTGGTATTTTAAATACTGCCGAATTTCATTCAGGCTCATGGTTAACAGTCATTTGCCCTCACATAAGAATTGATTTGAAAATACTGATTTTCCAGTAAGACGAATAAAGAATCTTAGTGGGGCAGCCTTTTAAAAGTGATTTTTAATCTCATAACTTGTTCATTTTTGCCAAAAGTCTCATATTTGTTTATTTTTGATAATTAAGTAACGTAAGACTTCCTTTATACGTTTAGATATATAAAAGAATATAAAACAATATATATTATGTTGTATTACCTTTACATTAAATTAATATTTGGCTTCTAGACTACTGTTAGCTATAAATACATTTTATGTTTGAGCAATTTCAGAATAATATATTTGAGCATACCTATAAATAGTGATATTTCTGATTTGGCTTTTAGATAAACTTATCATTACGTAAAGCGTTCAGGGTCTCCTTTTTAAGTAGTTTGACTTAGGAATTCTAATGTTGGCATTGAGTCAGGTGGCCTAATTTTTTATTTGATTAATTTTATTTGGAATAAAATGTTTTGTAAATTAAGGTTCTATATCTATTTTTGAAGCTTTTTAAAATTTAAGAAATCTTAATACAGATTCAATATACAATCTAAATACAGTTAGACTCTTTTTTTTGTTTCTGATCATTTTTGTTCACGTTTGCCCCGAACTGCCTTTGAAGGACTGCAAATTGAAACCAGTATGATAATATTCCTCTGATATAAGGAGAATGATTTTGGTTTGGCTCTTGGTTGTCTGAGGGCATTCCTCCAGTCTGTCCTTCAGTCTGGATATTTGAAAAAAGGAGTTTGCTGATATTTTAATATTAATGTTAGGAAGAAACATTTGTGAAAGGTAAGTTTTTAAAGTAAATGTCGATTTTTCAAAATGGACCTCACCAGCATAAAATTTTACTAGTCATAATCTTTGGTTCATGGCATACTATCCTATTTGGTCCATGCATGATCTTATTGTCTTATGAAAGTCAGTTTATCTAAAAATTATTTAACATTCAATCAAGAACCTCCTATCTAAACCAAGAATTAGAGTATTTCCAATAACTTTCATCTACCTGTGTGTTTTTTACTTCTCTCATCTCTGACTCCCTTTCAGAGGTAATTAGAAGTAACCACTATCCTAAATTTTATGTTTACCATTTCCCCCAGTTTGTTACCTATGTATATTTGCCTAAACAATAAATTGTTAATTTTTACTTGTTTTTAATCAAATAAATTTTTAAAGAGGTCATTGATGAACTGTAAATATAGTGCTTTAGCAGATATTTTAACATATTAGTTAAGAGTAGTATAATTTAGTAAATTAATGTAAGGAAAGTATGTTTCTGACCTTAAACTTGATACTATTTAAATCTAACTTTTAAGATATTCTCTGTTGCATTTTCATGTTCTTTTTAGATCTTTCGATTGCAGGTACAATAACTACATGTTGGTCCCTTGCATTTTGCACCTTCCATTTATAAATTGTATTCATAAATATGTGAAATGAGGTCTTTTCTTTCTTAGTTTTGGTTTGCTGCAGTTGTAGCAATTCCTGTGAATTGATTTACAGGTTAGAAAAGTTAACTCTTTTAGGTGGTAAGGGTAGCTGGTCAGGAATATCTGACTAATCACTTGTTTGGTATGGAGGTAAGTGAATTTTAACCTTACCAAGTGAACTTTTTGTTTTACTTATCAGCTTGGAGTATCACTAGTAATTTAATAAATCCAACCCTTGTCATCTTTCATAAGGGATAAGATGATCGTACTATATTTCTTTGATTTCTAGATGTACTATGATTTAACAACAACTTCTTTGGGGGGGAAACCACATTAAATATTTATGTTGATTTTAAGACTTCCTGTGATTTTAGAGCTACTAATTTGTAGAAAAATGAGAGTCCTTTTTTTTTTTTTTTCCCAGCTTAATCAAATCGGTCAGCAATTCAGTACTGGTCTGATACACAAGTTTTGGTGAAATCATATCAAACAAAATATTTTCTTAACTGTAGGTGGATTTTTCTCCAGTTGCTATTTTCTAACATGTAGTATAAAAAAAATCTGCCTTTTTGTTTCTGCGAATCCTTTGGAAATGTGGTTGATTATACCTAGGAATAGTCAGTACTCAGAATGGTTAATGATATATAAATGTTGAGTGAGCTAACTAATAAAATATTATTGGAGATAAAATTAGCACATTTCAACTTTGATTGACACATATTTTTTCCTTTGAGCAAGTTATGATTGATCATATTTACAAGAATGTGGAATATAGAGTAAATTTTTGTACCAATCTCCATTTTTAGGAGATTTTCAATCTAAATGGAAAGCTCATATGTGGGTGTATATGTATGTTTATACACACATACATATGTAATATGTATTTGTATCCATATATACAAAGTAATATAAGGTGGTGAAGTGATTTCGGATTAATGTAATTTGAATTTAAAAGGGAGATTTTTTCCTCTTTATTGATGGATTATGCTTCTTTGCCTTATGAAGGAGTCTAAGAGGTCCATGTGGAGTGTTGATTTGTCTTTGCTCTCAAAAATGTATCTTAGTGAGATTGCTTGAGTGACAAATACAGTTGGCATATGGTGTTTAGGGTTGTAGTTTGAGAAGCTGCACATAGTTCATTCCATTGAGGTTTATTCAGTGTTTTGTAATGTGAGGCCTACCTGAAGAAGCAAAGCAGTAAATCCCTTGCATGCTTCTTAGAAATGTCAAATAGCTTTATAAAGATATAATGGTATACTTCCTTGGTTTTTCTCAGCGTAGACCGGTCATTTAGATAATTTGATGGAAATAAATTATTAAATACGTTGATTTATGATATTTGGGAGAATAGAAGCTAAATTTAGAGGCAAAGGTTAGAGGGTGGAATGACATTTTATACCCTAGAAAATGATATTGAAAGCTTGGAAATTAATGGTGCTGTCGTTACAAGTCATATAATTTTGGAAACTATGTTTTCCTTGGCTCCTTCGTGGTTATTAGCTACATGGATCAATTAATTATTTTCCATAAGTCCTATCTCCTACCATTCACTGATTCATTCATTAACCATTTATCGAGTACTAACCACATATGCAGCACTATGCTTCTAGAGCCAATTTATCTTGGATCATGCCAGCCCACTTACTATAAAGTAACTCAATTAACATGAGCAGTTTCTTTCCATCTTGTATTTACTTATGTAAGAGCCCACTGTGGGGGACAGTAACATCCCCTGGTCAAAGCCATTGCTTTAGAGACTGGACTCTTAGCCTTTCTTATATTGAAAACTACATTTTAATAGTAAGAATTTGAAAATAATGACATCTAGATAATATTTTATTTGCTAATGATGATAACCTCTAAGTTAGTTACCTAATTAAGGTGAAATATTTTGAAGATTAAAATTAAAGGAGTTATTATGTAGTATAAAACATGCTGTATTCATTACAGTGACTTGTTCTGTTAGTTTTTTTATGAAGACACTTTGCTGTTAAAGATAGATTTGTTCCATTGAGCCATAGTAGTACTTGAGTAGTATATGGGTAGCAATAATTGATGAATTAAATCTAATGAATTGAGTTTTGGCATTATTCCGTTGGGTTCCTTTTCTCATTATTTTTTTAAATTAACTTTTATTAGAGTATAGTTGCTTTACAGTGTTGTGTTAGTTTCTTGCTGTATAGCAAAGTGAATCAGTCATAGGTATACATATATCCACTCTTTTTTAGATTTTCTTCCCATTTCGGTCACCACAGAGCACTGAGTAGAGTTCTCTGTGCCATAAAATAGGTTCTCATTAGTTATCTATTTTCTACATAATAGTGTATATATGTCAGTCCCAATCTCCCAATTCATCCCACCCCCCGCATTCCGTTGGTTTAATGTTTTAATTATTATTAGGATATTTATAAGGAGATTGTCATCTATATCACACAGAGTTCTGCCTCATGAGAACCCTCAGTTATATATTCCCTCTGGGCTTGGTACTGGGGAAAGCTAGACTTCTTTTTTTTTGTTACGTTATGAATTTTATTTTATTTATTTTTTAAATTTTTATTGGGGTATAGTTGATTTACAGTGTTGTGTTAGTTTCAGGTGTACAGCAAAGGGGAAAGCTAGACTTCTGAGCAATTGCTTTCCTTTATTATTTTAACTACTGTGAATTTTTTAAAAAAATCATTTATTTATTTTTGACTGTATTGGGTCTTCATTGTTGCGTACCGGCTTTCTCTAGTTGCGGCGAGCAGGGCTACTCTTTGTTGCAGTGTGCAGGCTTCTCATTGCAGTGGCTTCTCTTGTTGTGGATCACGGGCTCTAGGCTCGTGGGCTTCAGTGGTTGCAGCACGTGGGCTCAGTAGTTGTGCCTCACGGGCTCTAGAGTGCAGGCTCAGTAGTTGTGGCACACAGGCTTAGTTGCTCTGCGGCATGTGGGGTCTTCCTGGACCAGGGATCGAACCCGTCTCCCCTGCATTGGTAGGCGGGTTCTTAACCACTGTGCCACCAGGGAAGGCCTGTGAATTTTTTTAAAAGATGTTGTGGTCTGTTTTCCCTCTTTTCTTTGGCATCTTAGAAATCAAGAAACATACTAGTAATTCATCTAAAAGCACTCAGAATTTCTCTCTTTACTATAGAATAACTTTTCTTTTTAACCCTTATTTTCCCTTGACTCATTTTCTACTTGCTTTTCTCCTGTAGGGTGAATTTTCATGAACTATCTCAATTCCTTTTTGGAAAGAGGAGGGGTATACCTGAATACAAACCGAAGTACTTATATAAGCTTATTTTAACTTTAAAACACCGTCTTCTTTGAATAGACAATTGTGATATAATGGAGGGTGCTTTGAGGCTTGAATTAGGAAGATACAGGTTTAGCTAGGGCTTATGTATCTTAGTTGAGTGACTTTGGGCAAGTGCCTGTGAGGTGATTTTCTCTTTGAGGAATGAATAAAAATATTACCTCAGGCAGTTTATGTAAAAGTGGTAGTCTCATGTTAAGTGAATAGTAAGATATTTTTCTTTAGTCATTTGTCTGTCACACTGTTAATAATATTGAAAGCTAACCATAGTTAAAAGAATATTTGGGAGGATTTTATAAAATACTAAGAAATATAAGAAAAGAGGCTTAAATAACCCTTGCTGTCATAAAAAATCCTTATGCATGTTTACAAAATTCTAATAGTATAGAAAAGTAGAAAGTGAAAAGTGAGAACTTCCTGTTAATCCCTGTGGTGATTATTTTCAGAAAACTTTTAATGCACATACAAATATGTATGCATATGTTTTTATTTTTTATTATTTCTATAAACTTTTTTATTTAAAAGTTTTAAATTGAAGTATAGTGGATTTATAATATTATATTAGTTTCAGGTGTATAACATAGTGATTCAGTATTTTTTTTCTTGATGTACTGCATTTAAAGTTATTACAGAATAATGGCTATATTTCCCTGTGCTGTGCAATATGCTCTTGTTGCTCATTTATTCTATGCATAGTAGTTGTATCTCAAAATCCCATACCTCTATCCAGCCCCCTCCACCCCTGCCCTCTCCACACTGCTAACCACTAGTTTATTCATTATATTTGTGAATCGTTTCTGTTTTATGCATGTTTTATTTTTTAGATTCCACATGTAAGTGATAACATAAAGTATTTGTCTTTCTCCATCTTATTTCACCAAGCATAATACCCCCCTCTAGGACCATTCACGTTGTTGCAAATGGCAGAATTTCATTCTTTTTTATGGCTGAGTAATATTCCATTGTGTGTGTGCACGCGTGCGTGTGTGTGTGTATACATATATATACCTACCACATCTTGTTTATCCATTCATCTGTTGATGAACACGTAGGTTGCTTCCATATCTTGGCTATTTAAAATAATGCTGCTGTGGGGCTTCCCTGGTGGCGCAGTGGTTGAGAGTCCGCCTGCTGATGCGGCGGACGCAGGTTCGTGCCCCGGTCTGGGAAGATCCCACATGCCGCGGAGCGGCTAGGCCCGTGAGCCATGGCCGCTGAGCCTGCACGTCCAGAGCCTGTGCTCTGCAATGGGAGAGGCCACAACAGTGAGAGGCCTGCGTACCGCAAAAAAAAAAAAAAAAAAAAAAAATAATAATAATAATGCTGTGAACAGCATGTGTCTTCTCAGATTAGTGTTTCTGTTTTCTTTGGATATACACCTAGCAGGGGATTTGCTGGATCGTATGGTAGTTCTGTGTTTAGGTTTTTGAGGACATATGTTTTTATTTAAAAAACTGTACCACATATCCTGTTCTACAGATGTCATTATTGGTGAATACTGAGGCTCTTTCCTTTTTTTTTCCCCATTAGAAATGATAATAGCCATAAATTTCAATGGTTTTCTATCAAAAGAATATATTTTCATATGTACCCTTTTTATGATATCTTGTTGATAATTTTCACAAAACCAAGAAACATGTCTTCGCTACATACTGTCCTGCATCTCCATTCCAGGTGTTTTTGTTTTTCTTTTAAATAGTGACCAGGTGTGCCGCTGGATTTTTCTGAGAACATCAAATAGTTTTACACTTAGAGGCAGAGATAGGAATAAACAAGATGCTTGAAAAAAATCTTTGATTCTCTGTGCTCTGTCATATCATTAAGGGACGTACTTTTCTTCTGAGAAGTAACTGACGCTTTCCTGCGGGACAGGTCAGACAAAGGGACACACAGTGACAGACCTCTTGATGCTTATTCTCATCAAGAGTTTGAGGAAAGGTAGCTTTTGTATCAGACAGGTAGAGATTTCAATTCCAGAATTACCAATTACCAGTTCACAAGTTGTGGATTTCTTCTTAAGCACCTAATTTTTTTTTTAAGGGATCTTTTTATTTATTTATTTATTTATTTTTGGCTGCATTGGGTCTTTGTTGCTGCATGAGCTTTCTTTAGTTGTGGCAAGCGGAGGTTACCCTTCGTTGTGGTGCGCGAACTTCTCATTGTGGTGGCTTCTCTTGTTGTGGAGCACAGGCTCTAGGCACGCGGGCTTCAGTAGTTGCAGCATGTGGGCTTCAGTAGTTGTGGCTCGTGGGCTCTAGAGTGCAGGCTCAGTAGTTGTGGTGCACGGGCTTAGTTGCTCCATGGCATGTGGGATCTTCCCGGACCAGGGCTTGAACCCGTGTCCCCTGCATTGGCAGGCGGATTCTTAACCACTGCGCCACCACGGAAGCCCTAAGCACTTAAAATTTAAACTTCTTGAAGACTTGATTTCCTTATGTATAAATTGGAGATGATACTGTTTACTTTGGTCATTGAGAACGTTATATGGATTGAGATGATATATGTAAATTGTCCAACAAGGCATCTTGGAAAATAGCAATTCATAAAATGTTAAGTTCCTCTCTTTTCTTTTAACTTCTCAACTGCCATTTCTCTTCTCTCTCTTTATGACTAAAGGAAACCTGGAAGGAAGTTATTGCTAGAGCTTTGCTGGTAGTGAACATTTTTGTTATTGAGCAACTTGCCAAGAGGGAGAAGTAACTGATGGTGCTTTATACATTTGAGAGGGTCCAGTGAGCCTTTCATCTTATGGGGAATTACTGGAAGAGTCATTTTAACCTCTAGTATTTGTGTTTTTTCAAAACTCCACCTGTACTTCTTACTGCTTTTATATTTTTTACTCTTAGTAACTTAGTCACAATGGTTATTCCAGTCAATTAATTTTTTTCATGAATTCCTGTCATTTTCTTTGCCATGAGTTCTCATCCTTAGTTAAATTTTCATACTGTTTAGTGGGGAATATTGAAATAATTAAGTGTGAGCTACATCATATCATCTATGATTCATTTGATTGCAAATAACACAACCTGACTCAACTTGCTTAAACAGTAAGAAGTTTATTGACTCGTAACTGCTCTGTGTAGAGGTAGGTCAGGTTTTAGGATTGATTTGATTCAGTGTCTTTTACAGTGTATTTATGGAACTTGTTCTTTCTGACTCTTTGCTTAGCTCATTGCTATCTCATTTTCAATCTAAGTCTGGTTCCACTTGTGGTTAAAGGTTGTTGATAACAGTTCCTAAGTACATGTTGTGCATGTATCATAGTTAATTCCTGTGTATTGCTGAGTATGTTGTACTTAATTTGATACTTGGTACAAAATATAAACATACAATAATTTGTTTATCCATTTACCTGTTAATGGACATTTGGGTTGTTTCCAGTTTTTAACTATAGAGCTGCCATGAACATTCATGAACAAGTCTTTGAACGGACAAAGGTTTTCATTTCTCTTGAGTAAATGCCTAGGATTGGTATGACTGGGTTATAAGGTTAGTGTTTCTTTAAATTTCACTTTGTGTGTAACTGCCAAAGGGTTTTACAAAGTGGTTGTGCTGCTTTATGTCCTTCTACAATGTTTGATAGCTCCATTTGTGCTCCATCCTTACCAACAGTGGTAATGTCAGATTTTTTAAATGTTAGCCAGTCCGAGTGGATGTGTGGTGGTACCTTATCGTGGTTTTCATTCGCTTTTCCCTGATGTCTCATGGTGTTGAGCACCTTTTTTGTTGTTGTTGTTTGCGGTACGCGGGCCTCGGCTCCGGATGCGCAGGCTCAGCGGCCATGGCTCACGGGCCCAGCCGCTCCGCGGCATGTGGGATCTTCCCGGACCGGGGCACGAACCCGTGTCCCCTGCATCAGCAGGCGGACTCTCAACCACTGCGCCCCAGGGAAGCCCTTGAGCACCTTTTAATTGTGCATATTAGGTATTACTTTCTCTTTTGTGAAGTGTCTGTACATATATTTTGCCTATTTTTAAGAATTTTGGTTTTCTTTGTATCAATTTGTAAGTTCTTTATATATTTTAGATACAAGTTCTTGTGTCAAATAGATGCATTGTGATTACTTTCTCCTTGTCTATGTCTTTCCTTTTCCTTTCCTTTTATTTTCCTTTGAAGAACAGGTTTTAGTTTTGATGAAGTCAGATTTATCATTTTTCCTTAATGATAATTGCTTTTGTGTCTTGTGTAAAACCTTTGGATAGTGTCAGCTGTTTTTTCTTTATTATTGTTTGTGTATCATGCTCCTCTCCTAGAGTGTAAACTCCATAGGAGTAGGGAGCTCATCTGCCTTATTCACTGATGTATCCTCTGCCTAGAAGGATGCCAGGCACATAGTAATTGCTCAGAAGTAATTTTTGAATGAATGGATTTTGTTGGTCTCATAGACTTGAAAATTTTAGCCATTGATTGTCTTATTCTCTCCCATCCTTTGTATTCCACTTATCCTTACACTGTCTTGATTGACGCCTTGCTTCTCTAGTGCTACTGCTAATTCTTTATTTTTGTGTCTGAATTGCAGTATTTTCATATGCATGTCAGATGCCACCCCCTCCCCCTTAGGGTTTACCTGTAAACCAATTTCAAACAAATCAGTAATATATTTACTCTGTTTCTCAAAAATACTACTTTTTTTGTTAAGAACTGATTAAAGTTTTATTGTAGATGGTAAGGTAGAACCTGTCATCTTAATATTTGTCTTTCCGTATGTTCTTATTTTCCATAGTTTTTACCTTTATTTTTCTCCTTCCTGTAATACTATTTCTTTTCCTCCTGCCAAAATAAATTCCACTTATTCTTTAGGTCTTTTACTTATTCTTAAGATCATGTTTTTGCCTAACTCATCTTGCTGAGTATTTCATGATATCATATTCTGCCCTTCTGGATTGTTTCTTCCTTGTTAAGAATTCATGCATTCTGCTTCTTTGGTAAGGTTTTGGTTATAGAGGTGATGCTTCTTGGTTGATCACTCCTTTTTTTCTTGACTGAATTTGATGGCAATACTGCATAAGAAGGCAGTGCCTTCTATCAGCTTTCTCCTCTTTTAAAAATCATTTCATTTTTAATTGTAGTAAAATATACATAACATAAAATTTGCCACCTTTACCATTTAAAGTGTACAGATCAGTAGTATTAAATACATTCACGTTGTTGTGGACCCATTCTCTAGAACTCTTTTCATCTTGTAAAACTGTAAGTTTATACCAGTTAAGCGACAAAGCTAACCCCCTTCCCCCAAGCTCCTGGCAGCCACCATTCTGCTTTCTGTCTCTATGAATTTGATTCCTTTTGATACCTCACATAAGTGGAATCGTATAATATTTGTCTTTTTTGTGACTTATACTTATTCCACTTAGCATAGTGCCTTCAGAGTTCATCCATGTTGTAGCATGTGTCAGAATTTCCTTCCTATTTAAGGCTGGATAATGTTGCATTGTATGTATATACCTCAGTTTGTTTATCCATTCATTTATCAAAGGAAACTTGGGTTACTTCCCTGTTTTAGCTACTGTGAATAATGCTTCTATGAACATGGGTGTACAAGTATCTCTTTGAGACCCCTACTTTCAGTTTTTGGGGGTATATAACCAGGAGTGAAATTGCTGGATCATATGGTCATTCCATTTTTAACTTTTTGAGGAACTGCCATAGTGTTTTCCGTAGTGGCTGTATCGTTTTAATTTTTACCATTAGTGCACACGGGTTCTAATTTCTCTGCATCTTCTCCAAACTTTTTTTTTTTTTTTGGTGATAGCCATCTCAATGGGTGTGAAATGTTATTTCATTGTGGTTTTTTTTTTTTGCGGTACGCAGGCCTCTCACTGTTGTGGCCTCTCCTGTTGCAGAGCACAGGCTCCAGACGCGCAGGCCCAGCGGCCATGGCTCACGGGCCCAGCCGCTCCGCGGCATGTGGGATCCTCCCGGACCGGGGCACGAACCCATGTCCCCTGCATTAGCAGGCGGACTCTCAACCACTGCACCACCAGGGAAGCCCCCATTGTGGTTTTGATTTGTATTTCCCTAGTGATTAGTGAGGTTGAACGTCTTTTCATATGCTTTTTGGCCATTTGTGTATCTTTGGAGAAATGTCTGTTGAAGTCCTTTGCTCATTTTAAAATCGGGTTATTTTGTTGCTATTGTTGAGTTGTAGGAGTTCTTTATATGTTCTGGTTATTAACCTGTTACCAGATATATGATTCAAAAATATTTTCTCCCATTCAGTAGGTTACCTTTTCACTCTGTTGACTGTTTCTTTTGATGCAGACTTTTAAATTTTGATGTAGTCCAATTTACCTATGTTTACTTTTATTGCCTGGTGTCATATTCAAGAAATCATGGCTAAGTCCAGTGTCGTGAAGCTTTCTCCCTATGGTTTTTTCTAAGAGTTTTATAGTTTTAATTCTATATTTAGGTCTTTGATCTATTTTGAGTTAATTTTTGAATATGATGGAAGGGTCCAACTTCATTCTTTTTTGCCTGTAGATATCCAGTTTTCCCAGCACCATTTGTTGAGAAGACTGTCCTTTTCCCATTGAATGGTCTTGCTACACTGTTGAAAATCATTTGACTATATAAGTGAGGATTTATTTCTGGGTTCTCTATTCTATCCATTGGTCTATATGTCTGTCTTCATGCCACTACTATACTTTTGATTACTGTAGCTTTGTAATAATTTTTTGAGTCAGGGAAGTGTGAGACTTCCAACTTCGTTCTTTTTCAAAATTGGTTGTTGCTATTCAGGGTCCCTTGAACTTGCATATGCATTTTAAGATAGATTTTTCTATTTCTGCAAAAAATGCTGTTGGGATTTTAATTAAACCTGTATATCCCTTTGGGTAGTACTGACATCTTTTATTTTTAATTTTTTAAAATTTATTTACTTTACGTATTTATTTTTGGCTGTGTTGGGTCTTCGTTGCTGCGTGTGGGCTTTCTCTAGGTGCAGCGAGCAGGGGCTACTCTTCATTGTGGTGCACAGGCTTCTCATTGTCGTGGCTTCTCTTGTTGCGGAGCATGGGCTCTAGGCATGCGGGCTTCAGTATTTGTGGTGCGTGGGCTCAGTAGTTGTGGCTCGCAGGCTCTAGAGCGCAGGCTCAGTAGTTGTGGTGCACAGGCTTAGTTGCTCCGTGGCATGTGGGATCTTCCCGGACCAGGGCTTGAACCCATGTCCCCTGCATTGGCAGATGGATTCTTAACCACTGCGCCACCAGGGAAGCCCCAGTATTGGCATCTTAATATTAAATATTTCAATCCATGAACATGGGGTGTCTTTCCATTTATTTGTGTCATCTTTAATTTTTCCAGCAATGTTTTGTAGTTCCCAGTATATGATTCTTAAAACTCCTTGGTTGAGTTTATTTCTAAATATTTTATTCCTTTTGGTGCTATTATAAATAGGGTTATTTTCTTAATATTCTTTTCAGGTTGTTAATTATTAGCGTAGAGAAATACAACTGATTTTTTTGTGTTGATTTGGTATGCTGCAGCTATACTCAATTCATTTATCCTAATATATTTTTTTGGTGTAATATTAGGGTGTAGATCATATAATCTACAGAGATAATTTTGTTTCTTCCTTTCTAATTCGAATGCTTTTAATTTATTTTTCTTGCTTAATTGCTCTGTCTGTGACTTCCAGTACTATATTAAATAGAAGTGACAAAAAATGGGCATCTTTACCTGGTTCCTGATCTTAGAAGAAAAGATTTTAGTCTTTCACTATTGAATATGATGTTAGCTGTGGTGAGCCCTTTCTATTTTTTATTGAACAATATTGGTCACCTCTAATGTACACAGTATACTGCTTCTAGACATAAACTTACCATGTTTTATTGGCATTAAAGTTTTGAAGCTTCGTCTTTTATTCCAGAAGCCTTGCTTATAGTAAGGTCCCAAGTAATATTTTTAATTACTTTACAGACATTGATATGGCACTTGTGATCTCATTATTCTGTTTGGGAACATCTATTAAATAATTGATGGCAATATTACAAATGATTTAAGAGGGCTAAGGTAGTAGTTTTTTCCACCAATATCTGGCAAGTCAGCCCTTTGATTTTAATTTTTGGAAAGGTTAGTGGATCAAAAGTAAAATTCTTGGGCTTCCCTGGTGGCACAGTGGTTGAGAGTCCGCCTGCCGATGCAGGGGACACGGGTTCGTGCCCCGGTCCGGGAAGATCCCACATGCCGCGGAGCGGCTGGGCCCGTGAGCCATGGCTACTGAGCCTGTGCGTCCGGAGCCTGTGCTCTGGAACGGGAGAGGCCACAACAGTGAGAGGCCCGCGTACCGCAAAAAAAAAAAAAAAAAAAATTCTTTTAAAAAATACATACCAAGAACTCTTGCTTCTATTCATTTCTATCTTCTTCCTTTCTCCCTATGTGTAACCAGTGTTTCTTATGAAAATATAAGAAAAAGAATAATATATTTTTATATTCTTTTCTTAAATAAAAAATAGATAGTACTTACACAAAGGATGGCATGCTATTTACACGGAAGTTAAATTGGTATATATACTGTACTTTTATTTTTTTCACTTCGTAGATCTCTCATAATAGATCCATAAGATTGCTCTCATTGTTTTTTCTTTTTTTTTTCTTTCTTCTTCTTCTCTTCTGTAACTGTGATATAGCAGTTAATTGTTTGGAAGTAGCATAATTTATTCACTCATGGTATGTATCTAATTTGTGCCCACTCTTTTGCTATTACAAGAATTGTTAGGTCAGTTATACATCTATAATTTTGTACAAATTTAAGTGTACTTGTAGGAGAGATTATCAGAGTAAGATTGCTAGGTCAAAGGGTACAGGCACCTATGATGTTGGTAGATATTCCCAGATTCCCCTCCCTAGGGGCTGTATCATTTTGCAGTCATGTAAGCAGTGGATATGCATTGAGAGTGATTGTTTCTCACAGCCTTGCCAATAGTGTGTTGTCAGTCTATTAGATTTTTGCCATCTTGATAGGCAAGAAATGGTATCTGAGTTAGTTTAAATTTGTATTTATCCCACTGTGAGTCTGATTGGGCACTTTTCATATGTTTAAAAAACCACTTGGATTTCTTTAACTGTGATTATTCATCCTTGGCTCATTTTGCTACCAAGTTGCTGATCTTTATCTTCTTTGTTCCTGGGACACTTTTTATGTATTAGTTATTAGTTCCTTATATGTGATTAGAGTTATAAATATTTTTTTCCATTTTGTCATTTTGCTTTAGCCTTTGCCTGCAGCAGTTTTGCCATGCAGAAGTTTTATTTTTTTAAGATTTTTTTAATCTACATTAATCATTTCTTTTGTTTCCTTTTCTTGGCCTCTGAATCTTGAGTTATAGTTAGAAAGGCAGAAGAAGTACTTTCTGAATGGACAGGACAATCATCAGCCACCTAAATCGTACAACTTAATGTGTGGGAGAGACACTGAAACATTTTCAGGACAGTAATATGCAGATGTAATCTCATATAATAGCATCAACGCCAGTCTGCTTTTGTATAAAACAGAGGCCACTTCATATGTGAAGAAAGTGTGGGAAGAGTGTGAGCATTCTTTCAAATCTGCATTAATAAAAGACATGCATTTAAATTTGGTCAGCATTTGGGAAGAAGCATCCTTCTTCACTCTTCTATCCTCAAAGAAGAAGCAGAGTAAATATAAAGTTGTGAGTGTATCTCTAGCCATAGTCACTTCCATATCAATTTCTTTAAATTTAGTGCCTTATTGGTAATATATTCAGTGATTAAAGACTTTACATGTGAGTATTGCTATAGATTTGAACATACTACAATAAGTGCCATATGATAGGTAAGTAGTAGTAATAATATTAATAATAGTATTTTTGTAAGCAACAACTGTTAGGCAACATGAAAATTATGCTCATTAAATATGTCATTGAATACATACTATTAGGACACCCCTGCTAGGTGAACCAGTTGGTGATAATTTATTTAACTTTAGATCTTTGTCATAAAGCTTTCTTTGCATATAGGCATTAAACTTCGGCTTTTTCTTTAAATAAATTTGTATGATTGTTCTGAAATTAAAATCAGCATTATCTGTAAGTTGTTACAAAGCTAACCTTTTTTAAAAAAAACTGTTTGCAAATAACCTACTCAAATATGATGATATGCTGAAAATCAAGTTTTTAAAGGGTTATGGAATTACTTTAGCTATTTATTTTTAGTGCAAAATGCAGGATTTTCATTCTAGGATAAGCTAGAAATTACATATTTAGTAATTGATCCTCTTACTAGTTAAGCAGAAGTTGTGAGAAGCAGAAAACAGAGTTTAGCCTTCCCTCAGATTTAAGTATTTAAATGTAATTAAAAATTGTCAAAACATTTAAAGTTCCAGCTTCTAAAGATTCTGTTTAAAGCATTTTTGTGTTCAATAGACTTGTGAAAGTGATTAAATGATTATAGTCCAATTATTTTTTTAGTCCTTTTTTTCTAGACAAGGGAGAAGAAAGCAAAAAAAATTTTGGATGCTTTCCAAGAACTCTACGTGTGTGCATGAGAAGTTCTAATCACTTGATTCAGGTCTGAGTTTTATTGGACAGGCTTGTCTGGTGGGTTAAAATCCCCTCATTCTCTCTCAGATGATAACTAGCTTGTTTTCCTCTCCTTAAAAATAGTAAGAATTTATTTTTTATAGCTATCTCCAACCTGGGGACATAAGCCACTTTGGCTTCATATGATGCTGGCTTAAAGAAAAGAATGAAATATGAAAAGACAAAAACAAAGAAGGGCGTAAAAGGTAAGGAAAGGAACAAAGCTCAAGGTAAAAGAACAGGAGAACATTGAGGATTAAAAAGATGAAATAAGTTCAAAGTAGTAAGGAGAGATAAGTATGCAATGCTAAATGTTCTAAAGGAGGATCTCATTGTCATCTTAGAAAATATTTTTAGAGGTAAGGGAAAAAAATTTTTTTAAAGAAAGAATAATTGTTTTTCAGTAGGAATATCAAAATTGAGTAATTTTTCATGGTGTATAAATAATATTCAAGGCCAACAGATCACTTTTGGACCTTAGGACACAATTTTAGATCGTAGTTGATAAACTTATTTTTCACTGCACACATCTCAGATACATATATTTGAGAAAAAATATTGCTGTTCACTTTTTGGTAGTGCCTAGCCTAGATTCTAGAAGTAATTATCCTAGTGTTTGCTACAGTATTAATAGAAGTGACATATTTAGAAGTAAATTGTTAAATTTAAAAAGTGAAAGTTATCAAAAAATTTAAATTACATTGTTTTTCTGATAGATAATTTTATCTAATTAAAATAATTACTTTTAGAGTATTGATTTTTGTCTATTTAAAATATATTATTTTTAGGGGTGTTAATAGTTATTTTCAAAATTAGTTTGCATTTATTTAAAACTAAAATATTTTTAAATATTTAGGAAATATTAATTTAATGCTGATAGGAAAACATTAAAATCTTCACATTATTTCAGATGTCTTATGAAGTAAATTCTCTTGAAAAATATTAAGTACTTCAAGTTGTTTCATTTGTTAATACTTTTTGCATGGCAGTGCACAGCTAAGAGTCATTAAATATAACCTCCCCCTAATGGTAGTTGCTTGTCCTGACAAAAATAGGACTGCTTTAATCCAAGAAATATGATAGTTAGCTTTTGTTTTACTGTAGGTTTAATGCCACACTTAGAAATATCCAGAAAAATTTGTGAGAAAGTACATCTTAAATGTTTTAAAACATGTCTTAATGGGAATTTTTTTTTTCTATGTTGCTAATTCTGCCCATTCTGCACTTAGAATGATCAGTTTCAAGAATTAGATTAGTTATATAAATTTAGCACTGTTACATTGAAGAAAACTTTAAGTGGAATGTCTTATTTGAAATATTTCTTTTGTTGTCTGTATGTGTAGAGTAAAACTATTGGAAGGCAGCTCTGTTTGTCCCCACCTTGTGTCTTTCGGGGGAGTAGACAAAGCAGAATGTTCCAGCTGTGTCAGATCACGCATAGTCAGTCATGGTTGGGTTTGGCCTTGATTTTGGGATTTGCTGTAATTTGTTTTTTAAATGAATATTTAATTTCCACTGTGATTTTTATAGCTATAAAGTTAAAAGAGCTTTTAAATTATTAATTACAGTTGTCCTATGGTAAATATAATGGACATTAGACAATTGTTTTCATAACCATCACTTGTTTGGTTTATAATTTTAAATGCCATGGTTGGGAATGTTAAATGTTTCACTATGAGAGCAGTCATATTGTATCTTTATCTTGTGTGCTAGTGATTCTTTGTACTAGAAGTCTCTCAAACCTATAAAATTAGACTGCTGTTTTCTGTTTTCTATTTATGATTGCATACAGTGCCAGAAAAGCTTAATTAAACACAGTTTTGATGAGTAAGAATGAAAATAATATTTCATATTTGAAAAAATCATATATGAATAGTAAAAGATATCAGTCTTTAAAACTGGTTTCCACTTCTTGCCTAAAATTTCAGGGCCTTTTTGCAGGTTGGTTATTGAAGAACATTTTTTTTTTTATCAATACTGGATTATTTAGGACCTATTTAGAAATTGAAATAGGAATAGTTGCAAATATATTAACATAACACATAACACAAATATATTTACACATAGGTGCAAGTATATTAACATTATAACAAGAGGTTTGTAAATACTTTTGGTTGATAATCTGTATATCCTACCTACTGTTTAGCAAAGCTGTAGGAAGGGTGTAAACCTGCTGATAAGGCATTAAGTTACTGGCTGTGGTATTATTCTGTTTTTATGAATGATATGCTGGCTATAGGTCATTACTTTTTTTTTTTTTGAACTAGTAGAAACTTATTACTACTAGTAGAAAATTATTAAGAGTACAGGACATCTTTTTGTTGTGTGCATGGGTTGTTTTTTCCTCTGTATTTGGAAATCTAACATTCATTTGTTAGAAGGAAAAATGTTTACAGTCTTTATAGTTACCTTAGTCCATTGTTTTATGAACTACTTCATAGAAGTCGTTTTGGGCAAAACCATGTATTGAACTTTATTGTTACTTAATGATCTATTAAAGTTTTTATCTTGGCAAATACAATAACAATAAAAACAAGCCTCATGTGATTTTATTTGTAGATAGATAAGATAGGATGCATACATTAAATGCTTTTGCTTTTAAATATCCATATTTGTAAGGTTCTTATTTTACACTAAATAATACTGTTGCACTCGATTGACAGTTGACATTTTATATAGGTCTTGGAATAGATATTTAATCATTTTGTTTTAAGATAGTATTTTTAATGTGACTGTAAGTAGAATGTGCCTACTGGTGTAATTTTTTTCATGAATCTGTCATATTAAGATGTATGGAAATGTTTTCTTATTGTACTTAAGGTGGCTAACCTTCAGTGTAACATATCTTAATTTTTATGCCAAAATACTTATGTTCTTTAGCAGATTACAGGAAAATTAGTGTCATTATTAAAAGTGCCCTTTGTATCAGAGTTTTTAAAAAGTTATGTCCAAGGTTTTGGGAGTATGATTTTAACAGATAAATGAATATACATAGGTTCAATTTTTGGAGAACTAATGTGTCAACTTTACCTACATTAAAAAAAAACTTTATAATGGAATATTAAATTTAAAAAGTTTAACATTTACCAGTGTACCTATTCCACTTAAAACTTGATGGGATTTGATACAAGCACAGCTCAGAACTAGATATTGAGGCCATTATATATAACTTGAAATTATTATTACAAAGATTTTAAATGTGATGGATAAATACACTAACAAGTAATTTTTTAAAAAGCTAAAGTGGAGGAAATTATATTGGCTCGACATTAAAACTGATAGTTTATGTAATTAGCTGGGTTTATAATAACTGATAAGGTCTCTAATAGTTTAATAATTTGGTGTGATTTAAGGATTACTGATCTCTAAAATATCAACAGCATATATCCAATATGTACAATTTTTTGGTCTGTTCTGTTACGCTTTTACCTAATTTGTTATTTGTTTATTATATTTAGAATATTATTATACTATTTAAAAATGACTACTTGATTGTCTAATAATGAATAGACATCATTGAACACAGGAAATAAGTGTTGTCTTCTGAATTTGAAGATGTTCCTCACTTTTTGTTTTGATATTTTAATATTAAAATCTTAACAGTTCATATTCAAAGACAGCTATCATTTATATGTATAAACTTTTGAATGCCTGCCGGCACAGTGATGACTAGTGCTTGTGTTTTGAAAGATAGGATTTTATTAATCATCTATTAAGTGTCTTTTAGGCTTAATTTGTAATCTATGACAGAAGTAATTTATTGTTGTAGGGAGTTATTTAATGAGAAATTAGAATTTAAAATTGATATTTCCATATAAAAATGGTTTACATTTCAACTATAGTTCTTTTGTTGTCAGTAACCTTTTAAAAATGTATTTGTCTAGCAAGTATTTATTAGTAAATCACCAGTGTTTTTCTCCTGTAAAGTTTTTAGAGGGTCAGGTAAGCAAGATGGAGTTTACTGAGTCTTAATATTTCTTAAGGATAGAGTTTCATCAGATTCATAATACATCATTTTTCATGAATCATAATGCATCATGTTTGAGATAGATCTGTGTGGACCTCACTCAAAGAGATTTCATTACTGAAGACCCTTGTTAAATAGATATCCTGAGACGGCCTTATCAGCAAGGGTGTGTGTTTGCAGGGCAGCATTGCAATCAGACTCTAGTTATGTTTTGTGCCCATTTTGGGATGCTTAAAAATAATTACCGGGCTTCCCTGGTGGCGCAGTGGTTGAGAGTCCGCCTGCCTATGCAGGGGACACGGGTTCGTGCCCCTGTCCGGGAAGATCCCACATGCCGTGGAGCGGCTGGGCCCGTGAGCCATGGCTGCTGAGCCTGTGCGTCCGGAGCCTGTGCTCCGCAACAGGAGAGGCCACAACAGTGAGAAGCCCGCGTACCGCAAAAAAAAAAAAAAAAAAAATTACCTATTAGATGTACTCTGTATATCACAGATACTTGTTTCCTAACATAATAAATCCAAAGTGTTATATAGATTTAGAACACGTTAATTTGTTTTTAAGTAGTCTATATATATTTAAAAATATTTGGAAGATATTAGATTTATATCCTAATTGAATTACCAAAAGATATAGATTAGCGAGCATAATTTCAGTTGTGTTTGATGATTCTTTGAGTTTTTAATGAGACTGTGGTGCTGAATTAAATAAGCATATGCTTGATGCTTAGTTGCTTAAGTGATATTTTCTTTTTTTGACAAGGTTCATATTTTGGGGGGAAAATAAAAGGTCTTTTGGTTGTATTGTAATTGGAAGAAAAACAGTGAAAGAGAACTGTTACCAGATTTGGTTAAAATTATGCACATTTGGGGTAATTTGTAGTGTGTTATTTCAGTTTATTGATGTTAGAAAAATATTTTGAAATATAGTGTATTTAACACAATTAATTTATAACCATGTTACTAAAATTATACATAAAACATTTTCACCTCACCATTGAAAAACAAAATATTAAATTATAAATGAGAGAATCTTCATGATCTTACTAAGATATTTCTATTTTTAACAACAAATTTTAAAAAAGTAAAACTGATAATAAGTCACTCAAGCTGATTTTCTCCCTGTCTTCTTCTCTAGACTCATAGCTATAGATAGATTCTGAAAAATATACTTGAGAATTCGTTTTGTGAATGTGTGTTTATTATTTTTTACTTCAGTAATAAAGTGACCTTATTGATATGTTATTTTCCTAAGTTTTGATTATTTCCCCCTTACCTACTATGAACTGCATTTTGCAGCCTTGTTAGCTGATCAGTTCCAAAAATAATTAATCTATCATTCTTGATTGATTTTTAGAAAGAGTTCTCATGGTAAACATAATGATATATTACACGGCATTTGTTGAGTATCTTTTTGTTCATGAAACTATAAAAGTGGAAAAACTTTTTTAAAATATGAAAACAGGACAATAAATGATCTTAAATTTAATATTGCAATAAGTTATGAAATTTTCCTATTAAATTGATATTATGATACCTATTTTACCTGGCATGCAGTATTATTATGAGACTAAAAATATGATTGTAGAGATTATAGATTTTAAAGCATTTTATAAAGTATTAATGTTACACAAATATAGTAATATTATTTATTAGAACTGCAATGATTTTCTTGCCTGATTTCAAAATAATGAAATGAAATAAACATATCTCATTGCTCTTATAAGTAGTAATTTCAGAATCTGAATGTTAATTTTTACTGGGTTTTTTTTTGTGTGTGCCTAACTTCCAGGTAGTATAGACAGACCATTTAACTTTTGAACAAACTTAATCTGAATTAAGTTTGTAATGTGGAAGAAGAAATAGGCTAAGAACAAAACTTAGCATTAAAGTAAATAATATCAGTATGGCGTTTGGAGCGCAACATGCGGCAACCGTATGAATAGGATATTAAATTATAAATTATTTCCCTTTTTGTGCTAATTTTTAGAATTTACCTATGGGAAAATCTTAGGAATTTGTTGTTGCATACTGAATTATTTTTCTTTTTTAAGTCTAGTCTTTGTAAACATAATCTTGATCAAACCATTTCGATATTGTCAGACAACTCAAAGTCTATGTTTATTTTTAAGGGTGTATTTGAAGTTCTAGATTTTTCTTTCTTTTACCACACAGTTCAGGAGAAAATGTATTCTGAAGAATGTGGAAAAATGTTAGCATTTAAGGCTGCTTGATTACTTTTTAACTGTTGGTTGTATTAACGACAGTGTTTTAAATCTGGTGTTTCTTGCCTTCGTTTAGGTGTTTAAATTGTTTTACTTTGAAATAATTTCAAAGTAGAAGTGTTCCAAGAGTAGTACAGATATCTCATATACCCTTTACCCCGATTCACTAATTTTTTAATTGATGTATAGTTGATTTACAATATTGTGTTAGTTTCGGGTGTACAGCAAAGTGATTCAGTTATTTTTATATATATATATATATATATATATATGTATATAAAATACATGTTTTTTTCAGATTATTTTCCTCTGTAGTTTTGTTATAAGATACTGAATATAATTCCCTGTGCTATACAGTGAATTCTTTTTTGGTCTGTATCTACTTTATGTGTATCTATTTTATGTATAGTAGTTTGTATCTGTTAATCAGATTCACTAATTTTTAACGTTTTGCCATCAATATATTTCTCACCACCCTCTGTTTTGATTATGAAAGCATAAATTTTTCTTGATGATAACTGCTCATATTATTAAGAATTTTATTTTCAGATTTTTAATCAGATTTTCCTTGTCCTATGCTATGTAACTCTATTATTATATAATGTAAAATAAAGTGAACACTATAACATTGAATGTTCAGAAATGATTTTTATATATGCATTGGGACAAAGGCTGATAGGCATTAAATAACTACAATGTAGAGAGTTATAAATGGTGATATTTACCTCCATATTTTACAGAATATTCTGTCTTCGTTGTCATTGAGACTTGAGTGAACTGATAACCCTTATCTTAGTAATGAGTAGAGAAATAATATACATATAATAATATATAAATATAAATAATTGAGGACAATCACCAAACCTGATACTGACCTGTGTTTAATCTTTCCCTTGCTACTATCCAACTTTTACTGAAAGGTAAATGAGCAGAATAGTTTAGTATAGCTACTAAGGGTATATTTTGCAGTTGTTAGCTTGCTATAAATGAATGACGAATTAGGTCTCTCTGTTTTAATTTTTCCATCAATAACACTGTGGTAGACTACTATGTGATAGAAGGTAGGGTTGAAATTAAGTGGCCTTAAGTCTCTTCTTTTTGAAGATACTCAGCCTATCATTTTCAAATTGTAATATCTAGTCCCAAAGGATATGTATCCAATCAGGTGCCCAAGGCTGGGAGTAAATGTAAGTGGTGTGTAGGACTTATTCCAGAGGAATTGTGTTCTCAGGTACTTCTCTGAATAGAAGGGCTTATATGTACATCAATATTGTTGGAAGGATTATTCATCAGGTAGAAAGTTGGAATAGATGAATTCTTCTTTCTAACAACTTTATGCATCATCTTAACTGTCTATTGAAGAGATAAGAAGTGAAAAAGAACTAAAAGTGGAAGATGGAAGGAGAAATAAAAGCATCATGAGCATTGGACAATCTGATCTTTATTAACTGAGATTTGGCTGTATATTAAATGTTTACTTTCATTTGAAAACATGACAGAAATTATCAATTGGAGTTTGTAATTAATTAAGTTTAAATTCATGTTTTATTTCATGTAAGTAACTTGGGTCTGACATAAAAGCAGGAATTCAGAGTCTCTGCCATTAATTTATTATGGTGAAATTAGAAAAGAATACGTTTTAACTACTGAAATGACTATGCATTAGCTGAGAAATGGTCATTATTGGAGCATTTTAATTAGAAGGTTCTGAAAAAATAATACATTTGTGAACATGTTATGTAGAATAATTTAGTTGGCCTGCAAATAATAATGGAGTAAAAATCATTCCTTTGTATTTCTACAGAGTAGTAAAAGTTTCCATAGTTGTATTTTAAAAGATATAAAAACATTTAGTATATGACCTGTACTTTTGAAGTAACAAATTCAGAATTAGAACAGCAGGCTTTTTTCCCCTCAAGTTTTAAGGGACTCTTCAATTGAAACTTAGTTTTATAAAAGTTAATTTCTTTGCTCACACTTTGGCATTTGGACAGTGTCATAACATGTGTGACTGCTTAAATAGAAGATACGTGTGAAATTACTCTCATCCTACTGTTGGATTGCCTTCCAGCAATGCATTGGACTGCTACAGTCAGGCAATCTGCTACTCAGGATATTTAAGTTTAGGGAAAGGAGATCCATTTCTTATATATATAAGAAGAAAAGAAATTGCTTTTCTACATGGAAATGTTGCTGTACTAGCTCTGGTTGCATCAGAAGAATAGGTGGTTCATGACATACAAATAGGCAGTGTTTGAAGAGTTGATTTTTTAAAGTTGTGCTTTTTTTTAGGAGTTGAACTAGGAACACTCTTTCTTTCTAGGAGTGTTTTGTGTAATGGGTCCCTAATCTGGTCTACAGTAGTCTTTTACATGAACTATAATATTGATGGTATTATGGGATCCAGCCAGCCTTTATAAAAATGTTTCTGTGGAAAAATAATCTTTAGAGCACTAGCTTAGGTGGTTCAAAGGATACATTTCTGTGTTCTCATGGTGGCTCCAAAGTGTTGGCTGGGGCACAGGAGTGGGTGCTGGGGTCTGGAGAACAGGTTTTCTAGTTTGTAAGCTAAAGGGTCTGACTAGAACTCTTCCATTGGAAATACTAGATCACACTCAGCGTTTCCTGGCGTTGAGCCTTCATCTTTCTAGTATTAGCATTTCTTTATCTTTTCCTGTCATCAGAGCAAGTCTTCTTCTATCTTTTAAAAAGTTTTCTAAGAATTTATACAGATACCAAACAAATAGAGATTTGGGAAAGGAATAAAAATACTCTTAGGAAGGGTTCAGTCCAAGAAAAGAGACCAGTGGTGGATTTTGGGGTACCCAGAAACTGAAAGTCATTTTCTGTATATATTTGGAAGAATACTGAGACTTCCTTGGAGCATTCCTAAGGAAGAGCATGAAGAGAATTAGTGATAAAAAGTACCTGAGGAAAGGGTAGGTAAGTTAACTTTTCTGCAGTGGGGAACAGAAGGTAAAATGCAATGATTTCAATAGTGCTTATCTTACCCTCATTTTCTTTCCCCCTTCAGTCCCACATTTAAATTGTGTTGACTTGCTCTGGAGTTGTTCCTTGCTCAAAGCCAGCATGGCAGTGGCTGGAGTTATCTGAAGAAGTTTGCTGACAGTTTAGCTAGGAGAAGAGAGGAGGTTAAGTCTGAACCAGCAGCGGCAGATAGTGAAGGAAAATTATCTGTGGACTTTTCAGCCTTGGGCTATGTAGGACATGTGTAAGTAAGGGATGCTTGTAAGTCATATATGCTTTTTGTTTAAAACCAAAGAAACTTAAATTCCACAATATGATGCTTAAGTGATGGCTGTCTAATATGGCAATGAGAGAAGCGCCCTGCAATAAAATTGAACAAATTTCCTAACATACTTAATTTGTTAATTGTTGAGTAGATATCTCTATATTGGTTTTTTGAAATAGTTTAAAAATATCTCAAAGTTCTAATAGAAAGTAATTTTTCTATTTATGCAATTTACTACAGTACAAACTATATATATTGTAACCACAGTTAGGTTATTTATTGAAGCTACAGAGTTTAAGTGGTCAGTTTCTGACATAATTAAACATTTAGGGATATCAGATAGCCTAATGGGATCATTAAATGGAAATAAGTGGTTAAATTTTGGGCAGAAAATTTTAAAAAATGGTTTCTTAGAGTAAAACAACTTTCACATTTTGTAATAAGGAGACTCTTGGGTAGAAAAGGAATGGTTAGGCCATAATTTAAGGGTCAGGGTAAGTGGATAGTGTGGTAAGTGCTTTTTTGTTAACTTCACCGTCCTTTTGCAGCTATTGAAGAATGTAGTCCACTCAGAGATACTACCTGTTTTGTGAAATCTTCCAACTGTAAAACTGTGATCTTCTGTAGGAAATTCTATTCCAGAAAATCCTGGTGATGCTTAGGAAGAGCTTGAATTTTCCTCAAACAGAATTATTTAAAAGTAGCTCTTAATGTACAGATATTCACCTGCTTTAAAAAACTCTTAAATATTTAATTTAGAGACTGATACTTTGCATTTTAATAGAAATTTTCAATTTTAGAAAAACTTTTTAGTGATTTTTAGCCATCTATCATACTTATTCTAAATAGAATAGTTTTCATTTGAAGTATTGGTTGTAGAGTTTGTTGCCTGAAACATAAACAGATGAGAAGTGAAGAATCCTTATATTTCTTTATTTTACTTTTTAAATTACAAAATCAATACATCCTCACTAAAGAAAGCTTGGAAAACACAAAGCACAACTGGCAGAAATCACAAATTACCCATAATCTACAACCCAAAGACAAATCAATCACTGTTTATACCGGTTTATACTGAGTGAATATTCTCAGTATTTTTCTATGTAAATGTAATTTGTATTTTCCAAAGAAGTTATACTTAATGTATAGCTTCACTAATTAATATATTTTGAACATTATCCCGTAACAAGAAATAATCTGATAGAACATTAGTTCTTCATGGCTGGGAAGTATGTTCATTTGGTATTTACATTATTTGTTTTTTGCTCTTTATACTTTTGCACATGCATCTTGGTAGGCATCTTGATTATTTCTTTTGTTTTTAAAGGATGTAAAACATGAAAATGTCATGAAAATGACCTTCTTTTCTGATTATGATGGGAATACATGTTGATTGGAACTTAATACTTTTAAAGTGTATGTTTAAAAGTAGTTTTTTAAGTATATGGTTTCAGGGACTTCCCTGGTGGCACAGTGGTTAAGAATTTGCCTCTGAATGCAGGGGGCGTGGGTTTGAGCCCTGGTCAGGGGAACTAGATCCCACATGCATGCCGCAACTAAAAAAGTTTGCAGGCCGCAACTAAGACCCGGCACAACCAAAAATAAATAAATGAATGAATAAAGTATATGGTTTCAGAGTTCTTGCAACTACATAATCTACTATGAACAATTTGGTTAGCCCCATTTCCGACTTGTTAATGCATATAGGCATCACATATATTTATTTTAATATAAAAAAGGCTCATATTAAGTGTTTTGTGTTATCTTTTTCTAAATTATCTCAGACGTATTTTTCTATGTTAGTAAATACTATGCTTTATGTAACTATTACTTATTATTGCATATGTTTCTGACTTTTCAGTATTATAAACATCCCTGAAATAATTAACTATTGCTAGATCAGTTTCTTCTTCTTTTATTGGGGTATAGTTGTTGTACAATGTTGTGGTAGTTTCTACTCTACAGCGAAGTGGAGTTCCCTGTCCTATATTAGTGTATATATGTCAATCCCAATCTCCCAATTCATCCCACACCCCATGCCCGCTTTCCTCCCTTGGTGTCCATACGTTTGTTCTATACATCTGTGTCCCTACTTCTGCCTTGCAAGCCTGTTCATCTGTACCATTTTTCTAGATTCCACATATGCGTTAATATACTATATTTGTTTTTCTCTTTCTGACTTACTTCACTCTGTATGACAGTCTCTAGGTCCATCCACGTCTCTGCAAATGACCCAGTTTTGTTCCTTTTTATGGCTGAGTAATATTCCACTGTATGTATGTACCACATCTTCTTTATCCATTCTTCTTTTGATGGACATTTAGGTTGCTTCCATGACCTGGCTATTGTAAATAGTGCTGCAATGAACATTGGGGTGCATGTGTCTTTTTGAATTATGATTTTCTCTGGGTATATGCCTAGTAGTGGGATTGCTGGGTCATATGGTAATCTATTTTTAGTATTTTAAGGAACCTCCATACTATTCTCCATTGTAGCTGTATCAATTTATTCCTGTCAACAGTACAAGAGGGTTCCCTTTTCTCTACACTCTCTGCAGCATTTATTGTTTGTAGATTTTCTGATGATGCCCATTCTAACCGGTGTGAGGTGATAGTTTATTGTAGTTTTGTTTTGCATTTCTCTAATAATTAGTGATGTTGAGCAGCTTTTCATGTGCCTCTTGGCCATCTGTATGTCTTCTTTGGAGAAATGTCTATTTAGGTCTTCCGCCCATATTTTGATTGGGTTGTTTGTTTTTTTGATATCGAGCTGCATGAGCTGTTTATATATTTTGGAGATTAATCCTTTGTCCATTGATTCATTTGCAAATATTTTCTCCCATTCTGAGGGTTGTCTTTTTGTTTTGTTTATAGTTTCTTTACTGTGCAAAAGCTTTTATGTTTCATTAGGTGCCATTTGTTTATTTTTGTTTTTATTTCCATTACTCTAGGAGGTGAGTCAAAAAAGATGTTGCTGTGATTTATGTCAGAGTGTTCTTCCTGTGTTTTCCTCTAAGAGGTTTATAGTGTCCAGTCTTACATTTAGGTCTCTAATCCGTTTTGAGTTTATTTTTGTGTATGGTGTTAGGGAGTGTTCTAATTTCATTCTTTTACATGTAGCTGTCCAGTTTTCACAGCACCAGTTATTGAAGAGACTATCTTTTCTCCATTGTGTATCCTTGCCTCAGTTTCTTCTTTTTTCTTTTACTTCTGCAATTATTTCCTGGGAATATATTCTGAGAGTGAAATTTTGGAGTCTAGAGGGTATTTGCTTTTAAAATTTGCTACCTGTTGGCAGAATACACTTCAGGGTGAATGGCTGTGTCAGTTTGTAATCTCACCCACAGTATATCTGAATGCTCATTTCCCTATGTCTATTCTAAACCATTTGTTATCCATCTTTTAATTCCTGAAAATCAGTTAATGAACAGTTATGTTTTTTAAAAATTAATGTTACCTATTTATTTCCTTTTCAAGCAAAAGAGTTTTCTCATCCATTAAGGGCAAAGGATGGAGGAAATGAGGACAAAAGTTACTTCTCTTCTAAATAACAGCAAGAGGTGTCACACTGCTCACTTAGATTCTTTTAGTAGTTAAGCAATTTTGTAGAATAATTGCTTATATAATCTACAAGGGAGGTTCCCCCCAAATTAGATTAACATTTTTTCTCTAAAGCAAAACTTTTTTGGACTGCAGAATATACTAGCAGGAGTCAGGGTTGTGTGTAGTGTTAAGGAAGCCAAGTTGGTTTGAATTTCTTTTCCACTACTTACTAGCCATTGTAATCTTGGGCAAGCTACTTAACCTCTCTGAACCACAGTTTTTCTAAATCATAAAGTGATAATTAAATTTTCCTCATAGGATTGTTGCAATGAGATAATATATATAATATGCTTAGCACAGTGTCTATGCTTTCTAGGCACTCAAAAAATGAAAATCACCATTATTTGTTATTGTTGTTGTTGCTGTTCATGCTACTATTATTCTTACTAATACTACTATCGCCCCCTTGTTAGTTTTTACTATTAATACAAAATGTTCTTTCTCATTCCTTAATTTTATTTGATAAAAATTTAAAAAAAGCAAGATAGTTAGAAACAGCAGTAGTAGGAATTTTCTTAGGTAGATGGGGTAGAAATTAGACAAAGTCGTGTTTCTATCAGTTTATAGGAACAAACAGAACTGAGAACATGAATTTTTAAGGCAGTATTCATTGATCAACTAATATTTAAGAAATCCTGTCTTCTTATTATGTCTCCTAAAACATACACTATTTAAATGAAATAGTTATATTGTAAACCACATACACACATAGATAAAACTTAAAACAAGCTGGAGATGCTTAGAAAACTTATGATGGCCTGTCTTTTCTTTATTCCTCAATATTTTATAACAATATATCTCAATAGAAGCAACTTTTATTACAATGAATATACTCTCCTGGGCCAAGATTAAAGGTAATTTGTTATACAGAATATTTTGTCCAATAGAACTTATTGTCAGCATATCAGCCAAGTATCTTCATGTAAGGATCATCTATAAGCAAATGGAAATACATATGTTAAACAGAATCAGAGGTTGATATGGTATAGAGTAAAACAGGATTTTACTTATACTACCAAAGAGTTAACACCTTAGACTAGATAACTGAAGGTCACTCATTTCACTTTAAACCTTTTAAAAGGCAGTCTTTCTAAAATATGTTAAAGAGAATATATCAAGATAATTAGCCTTTTCTTGGTGGCTCAAGAAAGTCATCACTATAACAACTATCAATGACATTACTATGTTATGTACAGTGATACAGGCAGGGATAATTGAAAGGTATATGGGTACTTGATCTGATAGTCAGTGGTTCCAGACTTAGTACTTTTGGGGTATACCATCAAAAAGAGAAAGTATAAGAACTGAAAATTGACAGGTACTGAGGAAGGCATAGTCATTAAATGGTAAGCGGCAATTACTAGTGTCAGTATTTTGGATTTTTTTATATACTCACAAGTGATGATTAGAGAAGAGAGTATGAAGGTTCAAGTTCTTTTTTTTTATAAAAGACCTTCAGATTGTACTTAACTTAAAATCCTATGACTCAGCAGTCTGTGGACACCATGATGGAAAAAATGGCAGCTTTATTCCCTATACTCAGAATGATGAAATACTTGACAGACCACACAGTGGAAGCCCCTTCACTTAAAAGAAGTAAGAGTCTGGTTAGATAACTTGTTCCAAGGTAAATAATAATAATATTTTAACATTTGAGTCCAACACTCTGTGAAGCATTAAATATATTTTAACTCCTTTAATTCTCACATCATCCCTATGGTAGGTACTGTTATTATCTCCATTTTCCAGATGAGGAAACTTGAAGCACAGAGAGATGACAGCTAGTAAATTTCAGGGCCAAGGTTAGAATTTGGGCAGTATGACATCAAAAATACATGTTCCTAACCACTGCTCTGTACTACTTCTGTTATAGCAAATTTTTGAACCTAATGTTTTAGACCTAAACATAGTAAAAATTCCTCTTTGAGACCTGTATCCATTAGTAATATGTATCAAACACATAACCACCAGTGTAGATTTCTCATTTATTTCACAGCATTACACATTAAACCTTTAGCTGTACTTGAGGCACTGGGAAGTACATTTTCTCTGAATATTTAAATGCTCACAGAATAAAAATAACAATAAATATATATACATCCTTTTTTTCACGAAAATGTATAAAGATTTACCCTCAAAATAAAAAGATCCTCTAAAAATACACAAATTTATTCCTTCATGTACATAAACAATTATGGATAAGACTTAAAAATACAAATGTAATGGCTCTTGAATATAGGAGTCTGCTCTGAGTACTACAACAGTACCTTAAATCAGTATTATTCTGTCAGTAAAGCCTCCAGTAGTGGGTTTTGATATAAATTTATTGGGCCCAATTTGGCAGTTTTTTTTAATAGGAATGGAAGCATTCAGATGTATTAAATAGTAAAGGTCAATATTGTTTTAAGAAACTTTAGTTTTAGAAGTGGATAGATAAATGTATGGATGTTTCTGTGGAGATTGGTCTAAATAGTTGGAAAAGGACCATTTAACAACTGCTTGAGTTCCGACTTCAGCTACTCCCTGTATGCTCAGACTGCTGAATAATTCTTTTAGTCTTATTCTCTTTTATAAACCTTTATTTTCAGTTCAAATTGAGCATGCGAAAACTCAGTAGAACTAAACTCATAATCTTACCTACCCCCTTCTCTCAACCTGTTTTTCTTCTGTTTTCATTCTTGAGTAGAAATCCTTAAATGTCTTTTCCTCTCATATAAGGTAGAGACCCCACACTCCTTAGGATGGTTGACTTGGCCTGACTTCTGCTTAGCAAGCCTTGCTCCTACTATGTCCTTACAAACCCATTCTGCCTTATCTGAATCCATATGTGGTTTGCAGAACATGCCATTCATGCTCACTTCTTCCTGCTCAAAATTCTCTTTCCCCTCTTTTCCACCAGGCTCATCTTTTAAGATTTGTTGATTTATGACAGCTTTATGAGGTAGGTATTATTATCTCCCCATTTTTCAGAGGAGGAAATTGAAGCTTAGAAAGTTTACCTTTCCCAAGAACTGATCAAATTTTTCTCCTGGGAGTTAGAAGTTGTAAAAAATGAATCAGTTCCTAATAGAAAAGTTTTATTGTAGATGTACAGTAGAGAATCGGTTTCAAATGGAAAAGTTTTATTTTTATTTTACTGTAAAGAAAGATCAGGAAGAAGTCTCACTCCCCACAGGGTACGGAAATTGTTTTTTATCAAGTATGTATAAGGGTTAGATATGAGGTAAGAAAAGAAATACTGAATGTGAGAGGTAGAAACAACACTTAGAGGGAGTTTAAGAGCTCTCTTGGTGCCTAGGTCTTTTCATTCTTGTGTTGATGATGTTGAGATTTCCTTTCTCTGGAGTTCATTTGAATTGATTTTTTGTTCTTGGCAACCCAAAGGGTAAAATTAAAGCAACGTGTATATTTGTGTATACTTGGTAGCTTTGTTTCAATAATTAGAGGAAATCTTCACTGAAAAGTGTTTGTATTCCATAGGTTTATTTATGAATTTGATTGGAATTTAGAAAATGGCTTCTCATGAAAACAATTAAGTGATAATTATGTTCTTTGGTTATTTTATAAATGTTAAGTTAACCTATTAGATTTAACTACTGAAAGTTATAATGAAATAAAAATAAATATCACTATTGAAATATAGTTACTAAAACAGAATCACTAGTTCAAATTAAGACTAAAATAGTTTTTCTTGAATGCTGGTACTTGAAGAAAAACAGATTTAATTAAATAATCATAAAAGTAGTAGATATAAATTTGCATGGAAATTGTGGCTGCTTTGTATTTATTTAAAACAACTGTATTGAGAGTGTTTAGTGTTCATGATAGATTATTTGTTTTGGGTTTGAAACTGTAATAAAATTAAAAGGGCTGGAGATACATGTCTTGGGGCTGTGAAGGAGATAGAGGAAGGAGCATAGTATATGATATCCCCTCCTAAAGGCAGTATTTCTAGGGACCAAATTTCCTCTGTTCAGTATTTCTTAATCTCTTTGGTTTATGGATTTCTTGTTTGCACTCTTAAGAATTATTCAGGACTCTCATGAACAACATTGTTCATGTTGTTGTATCTATTGCTATGTTTTGCATTTGAAATTAAAAATGAGAAAATTTAATATACAAGCATATATTCCATCACTCATTAAAGTGATGTCATCACAGGTTATATAGTTTGTGAAAAACTGCACTATATTCAGAGAATGAGTGTGGAATAAACAATTAATGCATTAGTATTATTATTAAAATAGTTTTGACATTGCAGATACCCTGAGCAGGTCCTGAGTGAGAATCCCTGGACCAAACTTTAAAAATTGCTCCTGTAGTTAAAATACTTCAGTTTTGAATTTCTTTACTTTAAATGAGAAAAGCCTTTAGTTGAAGTAACAAGTAAAGTTTTCAGAATACATATATTTTATGTTGAGCAGACTCATCGCTCTCAAATTCAGAGTTATTTTCCACAGTGAAATAAAGCAATTGGACTTGTCTTTGTTTGCATTTAGTCTTAAATTAGAAGACCAAGATATGGAAAAAAAGAATGGGTAGTGTTGATTGTGGGATATGTGTGTGTGTGTGTGTGTGTGTGTGTGTGTGTTTTGGGGAAGTGATCTAGTCAAATGGAATTGAGCTGGTACTAGAAGTGTGTTCTAGGTGGCTCATCTAATGGTGGTCATTTTGCTCTCTGTCTTTAGCCATATGTTATGGTTCAGTGTATGGCTGTTATTTGAGTCCTATACTGGGTAGTTTAGAGGCCACAGTTAGTAAAGGGACTATATTTTGAAGCACTGCATATGTATGAGAGAATCTCATGATTTTTCTAAGGCTTAGGGAAGAGTGTTTATGTTAAGATTTCAGCATTTTGTGTTGTTGCTACCACTAGCTGGATCTGCATCAGGGACTTGAATGTAATGGTAAAGCTATACAATTTCATATACAACTGTTTTCTTACAATGGTAGTATTTGTAGCTTTATGTATTAGGTTCTCTATTTTAAAAAGTGAATGCAAATCTCCATTTTTATTTTACCTTGGTAACATGTTAATTTAGTTGTGACATTTTGGGCCTAAAGAAATGATGTAGCTTGTTTTTTAATAAAATGAAAAATTATTTTGAACTGTGAATTATCACTGATTTCTCTTTCGACATCGGTTTTTTAAAAAATGAAATATATCTATATATGAATTCCATAGGTTACCTTATAGAAAAAACTATTAGTGTATATATAAAAGATATATGTCAGTTTCTGAAAAAAATAATTTATATTAAAACACCTCACAAAATACAAACATATTATTCCTTAAAGTATTATTTAAATATAGGAAACCATTTAAATTAAAACACTTAATGTATTTCTTAAATGGTTCAATTGGGTTTAAGGATTTGATGAGAAAAATTATCTTAATTATAGTTGTTTGGTTAGAAGAAAATTTTCAGACTTTGTAGAAATTATATTTTGTAAGTATCTTAGTTTTTCAAGGCTTTCTCAGCCTAAACAATGATAAGCTAATTTACTTTTTAAAAAGGGGTAATTTGAAAGTGATTATTTCCTCAGGCTAAAGACTCATTTAGGGAGGCTTCTAAGACTTAATAAGGTCAAGAAGCAGTATGTGTTTCCAACTTTAATTTTGGGGTTTTGTTTGAAATGGCTATTCCATAAACCAAAAGTGAATCCTCCATCCACCTTTTTGAGAGAAATTACTCTTCAGTTACAATGTATTGATATATTCATGGAAGTATTTTTGACTGTTGATGACTTTATACTCATCTAGAGATAATCATTATAGTATCTTTGTCTCTATTTTAGTGTAAACTTTTGTTTTTCCTGGGATGTGCCAGTTTAGTTACATTGACATCTGTATTTTCAGCTAAATTAGCCTTGACCAACTGCTTTATTGATTGGTCCAAATTTGTGGCATGTTTTTCAGAAAGACTTATGATGGGTTGGTGCAAAGAAATGTCATATTCCAATCACGACATGAGAAATGGTTGGATTGCCTGTCCTTCTAGGAGGTATTCTTAAAATTAGTTATCCTGTTATATCAATACTTGTATCTTCCATTAAGAATGAGAAGTATCTGGATTTTGTTACTAGCAGAGTTAAAAATATGATACTTACAGATCCATAGAAATTATCATTCTAGGAACTGATGTGCCAAAGATTTTTGGATTCCAACTTTTTATGGCTCTCCTAAATAGAAGAACCATACCATGTCTCTTAGTAAAATAATTATTAACCTACTCCATTTATACTGATAACTGATACACATTTTCCAGGAATAATGCAGTTTTATTATTTACAATTCATTTAAGAATAAGTGTTATTTTTCCAGTGTTTGTCTTTTTTCTTAGGGTTAGATCTATGGTAATTCAACTAAAGCCAAAAATACAAAACTTACCACAACTAATTTCTATTGCATTCACATAGTAGTTAACGTAGTGTTTACATTTCTGCCTATTAGAATTGTAACTTAAAGTGCTGCATAAGAAAGATGTAAGAATTTTGCAGCATAGACAAGCTGTAGTAATTGTGTGCTAAAAGAAATTTAGTAAAATTGCTGGCTTAGAATTGTTTTGCAATTCAAATAATGCCAACAGTTCTCCATGAAAAGATGACTTGTTTTATTCTTCAAATTTCCTTTATTAAGATGAATTTTTAAAAACTCTTAAACTCATCTTAGATTTTTATTATTTAATTCATCTATAGAATTTTGTGCCCCCTCCATTTTCAGACAGGGTAATAGAAAACTGAGCAACAAAGTAAAGCCAAAGGTCACAGAATTAATAAGTGGTGGAAATAACAGAATTCAGAGATCCCTGAGTTTTATCTGTATCTTTTCTTAAAATTGGTAGACAAAAATGCAGTAAAAAGCTACAGTTAAAATGCTCTAGTGGTTACTCCATGAATCAATTTCATTTCATAGAAAAAACTTTAGTAGGTCTGTTACTTTTTATTATGTTCATGTATTTATATACTACATTTTACTCTATAATCTAGTTATAGATTTTATTTTAAGCTGTTAAACTATAAAGATTTAAACATATATACATATTCTTTAATATTCATTTTATTTTACTAACTATGAGTCATCAATTTTTGGAACTAGGGGAATTTTACCCTTATGTGTGTAAAATAATTGCATATAGACTTTCATTATAAAAATTCTAGGTAATAAAAATGTAGCCAGAAATACACATCTTTATTTTTTTCCTTTCTCTTTGTTGCCTCTTTTTGTGTAAAAGAAACTGAGTTATTTTATACTAATGAATAATTTTTAGGTCTAGGAGCTGCCCTCTAGGTTTTCTCAAATTGCTGCCATAGCAAAATGAAATTAAACAAAACTTCATAGAATGAATACATCTCTTTTGTATATAGAGCCCTGTTAAACATACTTTACAGAAAAAACCTCCATATGGAGATAATTAGGTAGTATAAAAGAAGCAGTTCTTTTATAGTTAGTAATTTTTAACAACTGCCCTATATAGTACAGTAGATATTTGGTCCACACATTTAATTAAAACCATTATCTTTCTTTTTGGAAGCATTTATTGTGCAATTCCAAAATTGTTCCTGAAAACAAAATCATGAATCTATTTGTCTCTAAATTGGGGCACTGAACAAGTAGTAGTCTCTGTATTTGTATTTGTCTCTGTCTCTGTATAAAGTATCCTTCATTTTAGATCTGAATATGTTTTCTTCCCTGTTAAAATTTTTTCCATCAAGTAGAAGGAATGCTTTAGTATCAGTTGAGTGAAACTTTTGAAAATTAAGTCCCTAAAATTTTTTTGAGTCAGAGATATAAATATTAAATCATTTAATCTAATTATTAGCAGACCCAATGATTCGATTAAAATGTGTTTTAAAATGTGTTTTAAAAATTTCAAGTGAGACACTGATATGTGACCATCTATTTATGGCTTTAAAAATTATAGATTATACAAACTCAAAACTGTAATCAGAATTCTCTGTGAGAATGGACACATTCCTTTTGAGCTTTAAGAAATTCATCTTCTGAAACTGCAGGGTGCAGGGTGTAAATTTGAACATGTAGGTTCATTTACCCATCATTTCAGATGTTCTGGGAAGAAATATCTAATGATTTTTCCATGACATCTACCCTTTTTTTCAGATTCTCGACTGACATTTTATCGTGTTATTGTGTTCCACGCTATTTAGTTCCTCCTGGATCCTTCCGAATTTCACATGCACTGCTTCAATCAGCTCCTGCAGAGCGGATAACATACCTAGGGACCCAGGTCTTACTGGACAAGCAGCCAATCATGAAAAGGGGCAGACTGGCCTTTTTTTTAAAAAAAATTTTATATATTTTTTGCATTTCAAAGTATAGATATTCATTTTAGCTATTGAAAAGTAAAATCCAGTAAGTTTACTGTAGGGAATATTTATCTTAAAAAGGAAGGATTATGTAGAAATGAGCCTACCTGCTGGTTTTTCTTTCCTTTTTCAATAATGTTTACATTGTAACTTAAACATTTTTCTGTCCCTAAAAATTAGGCATGTCTTTGTTTTCTAATGCATATTTCTGTAATGTAAACCTGCTTGTATAGATATGAAAAAAAAAGTTTGAAACTTTTCTGTGTATGCACAAAATATACCTTAATGGTATCTTGGGCGAGGGGTAATAACCTCACATTTACAAGGGAAGTAGAAGTGAGGGATTTGCTTAAGGAGCTTTAAACTACATAGCTGTGAATTGGGAATTTAGTCTGTGTGTCACAAAGATGCAACCAACTTTGCCATCAGTTTAAAAGAAAAACAAGATTTTGGTAGAATCTTGTCTAAGTGACTTTAACACTATTAGAGGATTTTAGAAACTGTTACAAATCAGACTGCTTTAGAAAAGCAACATAAATTTGGGGCTACTATTTCAGATGTGTACTCGTGTTAAAACTAGGTTTCAATATTGGCAGTTAGGTAACAAAGGAAAATATGGTTTATTTGTATTTTAATGAAATATTGGTACTATATAAAACTGAAGGTTAATTTTTAGATCAATGAGCCAGAATTTCAATGTGGATATGGAAAAAAAGACTTTCATTTTATAAACAAGAATAAATATATATGTTTTAAATGCCAAAGTATTCAGTTTAAAATTTTTTTGTTTCCTTTTGAAGACATGTAAGAACTAAATTAGACTTTTAATTTGTGGTTAATAACAGTGAATAAATAAACATGGGTCTAAAAATTAAAGAATGAATTGGGAATAAGACTTCTGATACTTTAAAATTCTGTATGAGGAAGATAGTATGTTATCAAGGAATGTACTGTATTTTCTTGATCCAGAACATTGCTTTTAAAAATTTTTTTTAATATTTTCTACAATTACAACATTGTTTCCCATATCTCAGACTGAATTTGAGTTGATTTCTTTTTAACATTATTGAGTTAGTAATCAGTGGCATTTAATTTTTGTAGAGTAAAACTTAAGGCTTTAGGTGCTTCCAGTAAAACTGTAAGCCCATTGAAATTGTTTTGTTTAGATTTTAGTTTAAATCCATGTCTATCCTGCCTTATTGCTCTCCCTTTGACTAATACGTAGCAACGTCTTTTTTCTATGCACAGAATTTATACAAAAAGTAATTTTTCTTAGTGTCTTCTGTCTTTTTTTTTGGACATTTAGAAACCAAATACTGTATGCCTTCTTATCTTCACATTAAGTAGTAAGACTATAACTTGAATAGACTAAAAGTTGTCTTGGGGCATTTTCTATCATATAATGCTATATTTTGCAAAATTTCTGTAGTACTTTGTGCTTCTTTCTCCCTAAGAAGAAAAAAAATTTAGTTATGTGACAGATAAATTAAAATTGTATAAGTCCTACTTGGGTATTTGTGGTAATGAAAGAGTGAAACTGTTTGATCACAGTTCAGATAAGAAGTAACGATATTGCTTTTGGTGAGAGTAACTTGCATTTAGAATTCAACCAGACAATTGAGTCTTAAGCTGTTTTTACAAATAAAGAATATAGTGCCATATAGAAACCTGAATTTTCAAAAATCGGCTGATTCTAGTTTAGCCAAATATCTTAGTTTTTGTTAGCTTTAAAAACTGTCTTTCTAGCAAAGGATAGAGTGTTAAATACTTAGTAAGAATTCTAAAGCATGAGTTAAGCTGGTATAAAATGACTAAAAAAAAGTAAAAAAATAAAATGACTTTAGTCTTTTCTTAATTTATAATGAACACTGGGATAATTTTTAAAAGTTTATTTCTGTGTTGCATAACATTTTACAGTATTGAATGTTACTTTTTAAAAGAAATGTTTCAGCAGTATTTAAAAAAACTGTTTTAGCAAAGTCTTCTATGGATGAATGGGCAGTCAGTATCAGTTTTAAAATTCTTTTGCAAGGTAACAAATTTTCCTCTGCACAGTAAAACAGTTAAAATAATGTTTATACACTGGGTTTTCTGATGTTTGAGTTTTAAAATTTGCCACATAGTCTGCAAATGATTTCATTGTATTGGAAATACTTTGGGGGATGTTTATTCTCTTTATAAATGGAGATTGAGCACCACCTGTTGGTCAAACTAATGTATTTTAATTTGTGAATTCAGCAAAAAAATTTTGTTTTAATTTAATGATTGCATTCTTTAACTGTTGAGGTCTTATATATTATATAATTCTGTCACAGTATAGATTTATGTCTGAAAACTATACTTCATGAAATTCACCAGAATGCCTTGTTTATTATAGATTATAAAATGATCCACCTTTACCACCTTTACTATTTGTTTTCTTCACTTTGCTCTTTGCTACTGAATTATAAGTTATCCTTTTTTAAGGAAGTGAATGGTCTTAACCCTGGGTTTATTTATGAAGTTATTAAAGGAGATGATTATTTTATTTGCCTCATGTGGAAATTATCAAAATGAGGAAGTCAGTTTCTGTGTTGTTAACTGTGTGTTAACTGAATGATGCTAGATTTAATTTTTAAGAAAATGAAATCCTTTTCTATTTGTTTTTCTTATTTAATAACAATTTGAAGTAAAAACAATGAATTCTTGTATTAAAAGCAGCAATTACTATTTTTTGTTGCAGTTATGTATCTTTTATAATTTTAGACTATTGAATGTTTTGTTTCATTTGAAATGGATACTTATAACTCTAGTAGGCATTAATAAAACAAATGATTAATTTTAAAATGTTTATTTTAATATATATTAACACAAAATTAATAAAATAAACTATACTCAGAGCAAAGCAGAAAATGTCTGAAGTGACATATGATACTCAGGTATTAAAAATACATTTTCATTAAGACTGGGTATAGAAGGCAACTGGGGTACTTCTGCTACTGCTGACATCAAAGTAAGTGCTACAGCTGTATCAAAGTCTTAACCATCATACATTAATAATGTACAGTAAATAAATCAGTGTTTGGGGGTTTTAGGGAGGTTGATCTTTTTATTTTAGGTCATACTTTCTAAGAAGAAATTGTTCCATGCTTAGTATTAGATGTATTCTTATCAAGAAAATAGTATAAATAGGGTCAAAAGAAACAAGTTTAAGAAACTTACATTTGTATTTTATATACAAATATGTTTCATAACAGAAAGCAGCTGAATTTTTTATTATAAAGATCAAGACTTGTAAGTGTCAGCTATATTGTTTGAAATCATGAATCATATCCCAGTTCCCCTTGACTCCTGTTGCTTTCTTCTGTATCCATTTAACGTTATCACTTGTTAGTCTTTCAAGCTAGAAACTTCAGACTCAATCCAGTCTCTCATCTTTCCCACTTTCCCATCAAATTCAGTTTCTAAACTTTGGAAATAACTCTTCATTCTTTCTTCTCTCTGTACTTTTTTTTCTGACTCTTCTAGTAGGTTTCTAAATAATGTTATTGTCTTCAATCTTTTTCTTGTTCCACCTATCTTCAATAACACTGAAAAGTATTTTTGCTTTTTTTTATTATTATTACTAAAACACTTGGCTGGACAGAGTAAAAATCCTTCTTTCGCTCTCAGTTGCTTACACAGTCAAATCTAAATCCCTTAGAACAGCATTCATTGGGACCTTAGAGTCTGTTTCTAATCTACCTTTCTAGAGTTTTTCCCTTCGCATTCCCACCCTTTGAAACCAAATGTCATCTCCTTTGTGAAGAGTTACTTTAAGAATTAGTTAGACTGATTTGAGCTCTACTAGCAATTGGATCATATTACTAGGTCTCTTATCACTAGAAGAAACATTGTTGGTTTATATATGTATAAATAGTTATGAACTCTTTGAAAACAGAGACTGTGTGTTTTGTTTGATTGTGTGAACTTTGAATTGCAAGTCCCAAGCATAGTCCTTGGCACAGAAGAGGCTGTAAACTTATAGTAAAGAGTATGGACTCTGGACAAGACCGCCTGGGTTCAAATCCCAGCTCTTCTGCTTTGTCTCCTGGAGCAATTTATTTAATTCCTGAGCCCCTAAATATGTTTATATATGTAATGTGCTCAAATCCCAGCTCTTCTGCTTTGTCTCCTGGAGCAATTTATTTAATTCCTGAGCCCCTAAATACGTTTATATATGTAATGTGCTTAGAATAGTGCCTGGTACATAGTAAATGCTTACTAAATATTAACAGTTTTTATTTTAAAAATAAAATAAGCCAGTTAGATAATATTAAATTTCAAAATTTGAGAAAGTACACAAATTTGAAGCATAGTTCTTAAAGATCATTGTTTTGCAGTAAAATATCACATTTTAAAACTAATTTAAAATCTTTCCTTGAATATCTGAAAGCCATTTTGTTTAAGAGTTTAGTAACTGAGAATTCAATTATGTTAAGTTTTTAGTAAGCTTATCCTTAAGACTTAAAAAAATATGCACATGTATATAAATAACTTTAATATTTTATTAGAGTTGTTGCTATATTATGGTACAGTAAAATCACTTTAAATAACTATGAACCAAAATGTATTTTGGAGATATAGAGAAATGTTGTTAAGAAAATAAAATAAGAAGTTGGCACCTGATCCTTTTAGGTAGACTTTTAAATTAAAAAATGAAGACGTAGCATAGGCTTTTTTTTTTTTTTTTTTTTAAATAGGCTGAGTATACTAATCTCAGTAGAAGGGTTTGTTTTTTACTTTTTCCCGTCCTTGTTGGTCGGATTAATTTTCTCATCACTTCCAACCAAGTTGAATGTAAAGATTTTCCTGATTTTCTTTCATTGGTTTTTGGAGAGAGGATAGGTGGATACATAAGGAAATGTCAAGGAAATATTTTTATATACATATATAATGTTATAGTTAAATCTGATTTCTTCAGTTAGAGACTTTTTTTTTTTTTTTTTTTTTTTTTGCGGTACGCGGGCCTCTCACTGTTGTGGCCTCTCCCGTTGCAGAGCACAGGCTCGGGACGCGCAGGCCCAGCGGCCATGGCTCACGGGCCCAGCCGCTCCGCGGCATGTGGGATCTTCCCGGACCGGGGCACGAACCCATGTCCCCTGCATCGGCAGGCAGACTCTCAACCACTGCACCACCAGGGAAGCCCCCAGTTAGAGATTTTTATTCACCATTTGGCACTGGTAAGATGAAGGTTAAAAGCATCCACTGGGATCTATGCTTCTGAATCTAGACAGTTCTCAAAAATTCATAAAAACATTCATAATGAATGAGAATCACTGAGTAGTATTAATATTAGATTGTAAACGCAAAGTGTTTTTAAGGAACTTTCAACTTCTTGGAATTATAAAACATGTATTTCAGACAATAGAGTACACAGAAATTTGATCTTTGGTTGAATCGTATATTTTGCAATTTAATACGGTTAAGAGTGTACATATTGCATAAGTTTTAAAAAGTATCATTGATATATATCATTTTTTCTGTGGTTGAGTGCTTGTATTAGAAATAAGTATTAATTTGACAGTCTGTGTTTGCTTAATATTATGTGTGTCTGCTTTGAATTATTTTTCTTAATGATTGACATACATTACTCCTGAGTGAGTTCCTTGCTGTTGATAGTGTTCTTAAATAATTTGTGCAGTTTAAAATGAGTAATTTAACTGCAAATGGCTTTCTGTTTACTTTTTGTATGTTGTTTCATCATATGGTTATCAAATGTATGATGATTCAGTAAATATAATTTTGAGGGGATTTAATTAAACATTTGAGTATGAATATAGTCTAAATATACAATTTTAAAGTTATATTTTACTGTTTAGTAAATAGAAAATTATTCCTTCAAATTTGTGTGCTCAGAATCAAGTAGAGACATTAAACTTAGAGGAAACATAAATATTCCAGAATTATTTTCTGGGAACAAAATTATGCTTGTCTCCATATTTGAAATAGCTTTTAATTATTGGATTTACAATTTTCATACTTTGTATTAGATTAGAAAATTTTCAATCCTTTTTTAAATGAATAAGCCACTTAAAACTAGTGTAAACTATTTCAATTTTATATATAACTCATATTAATAGGCAGTATATCATTTTATAAGGAAAATTCCTCATTGTGAGATGTAGTGACTCCTACCAAGAAATATTTTAATTTCAAAGTATCAGTGATAACTATATTTTCAGATTAATAAGAAGTTAATAGAAATATACAGTGTTGGGCTTCCCTGGTGGCGCAGTGGTTGAGAGTCCGCCTGCCAACGCAGGGGACGCGGGTTCGTGCCCTGGTCCGGGAAGATCCCATATGCCGCGGAGCGGCTGGGCCCGTGAGCCATGGCCGCTGGGCCTGAGCGTCCGGAGCCTGTGCTCCGCAACGGGAGAGGCCACAACAGTGAGAAGCCCGCGTATCGCAACAAAAATAAATAAATAAATAAATAAAATAAATGTGCTGTGTCCCTTTAAAAGAAAAATCATATTAAAAAAAAAAAGAAATATACAGTGTTTATTCAAATGTTTTTTGGTGTCTAATGAATACTGACACTATGCTTTAATTCTGGATATTTCCCAATTAAGTGTTATTTAGGAAGAGAAAGCTATTAATAGAGAATTAAAATGCAGTGTTATATGTGCTATATAATAAAGCATGATTCAAAGGAAACTTTAGAGCAGTGCTTAAGTCTTCTTCAGGGTTCAGAGAAGGTTTTTGTGAGATGATGATGCTTTGTTTTGTTTACAGAGAATTGAAGAATATTTCCAGGTAGTAATAGAAAATAAAGAAGGGATTTTAGGTTAAGGGAACATTATGTGCAGAGGCATGGAGGCATTTAGAGAGCAGGGCTAGGAAACGGAGACTATGGACCTATGAGGCTGACTGGAAATGTAGGCTATAAAAGCTTTTTGGATGTTATGCTAAGAATTTTGGATTTTATCCTGTAAGCATTGGTGAGACATTAAAGAATTTTGAGTGGGAGAGTAACATGTACCTATTTACATTTTCAGAAGATTTTCTGGTGGAGGGATGAGGGTAGAAAGACCAAGTAAAGAAATTTCTGCCATAGTAGAGGAAAGGGTAATGAGTGTCTGATGAAGGCAATGGCAGTGAGTAGAAGGAGTATTGAGGTGGAGTCAGCCTTGACGATTAACTGGATGCTGTGGTTCACAACAACAGTTTTGTTTTGAGTACCCAAGACCAACTTCTAGGAGTACCTAGGACAACTTCTAGGTTTGTTGGAATACCCAAGTCAACTTCTAGGTTTCTAGGTTGAGGTGCTACTCACTGACATAGGGACTATTGGAAAGGGGTCATAGTTTTGGGACTTGGGGTGGACTGCTCTAGTAAAAAGGTCATGTTTGAGACGTCAGAGGACACTAGTTTAGGAAATGTTCAGGTAGGCGGTTGGATGTCTAAAGATTTGGAGCCCGAGAGACAGAGGTTTGGAAGTTAGCATACTGGTCCCGAACTCATTTCATCGATTTTATTCTTTAGTCTGCTAATGACTCTTTAAGAAAAGGGTAAAGTTATGAGAGTAAGGACATTTTAGAACTTGAATTAGAGAAATTTTGGGAAAATAAATGTCTGTGTATAGTCTGTTTCAGATTTTAAGGAAACTGGGATTCATTTCTGCTGCCAATTCTCTGCCACCAGCTGTCTCATGTAATCAATGAAGTTGTCTTGAGGGAAAGTAGAGCAGATGATGACCCAGCTGTTCTGGATACTTATAAATTTAGGGGAGGCCTAATTTTTTAGTGTATGTTCAACTCACTTGGGTTGGTTATCTGTAGTTTTCTGTTGCAAGTGTCAGTGTTTCACTCTGTTGGTGTGGGCAACAGAGAGTTGACTCTAATAAAATCACTAAAGTGAGCAAGAATAATTGTTTTGATATCACTACCACTCCTATCATTTATTTCAGGGTTGCAGAAATGGAACTAGTCCAGTGTTTAATAACCCACCATTTTATATGTGTTGTATGATATTATACATGAATATGGGTTTTGGATGTTACGTTCTTTCCAGGACAGTTTACATCTGTGCTTCGCTTGTTTTAAATGAAATTGCATATATGTTATGAATCTTTTATTTGGACTTTTGAAGTTTTAATCTGTGTATCATGGAAATATTTTTGTTATATTTTAAATTATGATACATATAAACATACAGAAAAGCAAGATTAAACATATTAACAATCATATTACCATATATAGTTGAGATTACTGAATATTCCATCAATTTACAGAAGGTAATTTAAATGCCATTTGCAATTTAAAAAAACCCCAATAATAAATACCAGGGACTAAATCCAACAAAAGATGTGCAAGACCTTTATGGAAAAACATTATACAACTTTATTGAAAGACCTAAAAGCTAAATAAATGGGGAGAGGTACTATGCTTTTGAACGGGAAAGCATAAGAATAGAAATTATCCCCCAAATAAATCCAGTAAGTTCAATAATACGATTCTGATCAAAATCTCAACTAGTATTTTTTACAGCATTAGACAGTCTGACTTTAAAATTGATATGGAAGTGTAAGGGGCAAGAAGAACCAAATAATTTTGAAGAACAATATGGGTGAACTCACCCTACCACATACCAAGACTTATACCTTGCCACATACAGCAATATTTAACTAATATGGTAGTGATTCAGGTAAACAAACTAATGGAACAGACTGCCTTTTCACCCTTGTTTCCTAACTCCTCTTTGTATACAACTGCATACTGGCCAACCCGAACTGTACATGCCAACATTCATGCCTTGGGAATTTCAGTACTGTGCCTTTAGTATTGCTATTCTCTATATAATTCCCTTCATCCCTGTCTACTGTACTTCACTGAATCTATTATTTTATGTACCATTAAGAAAAAATGTTGCCAGTTAAACTGACACATCATCATTGCTGGGTACATTCTGTTTCAGAGATATTAAAACAGGAAAATAATGTGTCTTAGGATCTTTGGAACATGGTGTTTAAAATGCCAGTGTCTCCACAAAAAATAATCCTTGCTTTCCCTTGTCTGAAAGTAAATTTTCTCACTAAGAATTTGTAATCATTTATTTATATCTTTTTGTGAAAGTTTTACAGAGTAACAGATGTGCAGGGCTTTTCCCCTGAATTTTCCATTTCTGAAAGTATGTGTCTTCTACAACAATTCTAGTAGGACCAAGGGTTTCCAAATACTGACCACCTACTGTGTGTCATGTGGTAGTTGCTTTAAGAATGTTATCTTGATCCTTAGGTAACTCTGTAAGGCAATTTCTATTATTCAAATTTTTACATAGGACACTGGAGCTTGGAGTTTAAGATTGCAGAACCAGGATTGGAACCCCAGACTGCCTGACTTCACAGCCATGACATGGCATATCACACTGCATTTACCTACCTCTCAGCTTCCCTACCTTGATTACAGTAAGCTATTTGAGCGTAGAAACCATGTATTTTGCATCTTTATGTTCCGCGTACCTTCTTATACATTCCTTAAACCTAGTGAGTGGTCGGTACCTGCTGAACGAATAAAAGTAGAGGAGGAGGTTAGGGCACCCCATTCAAACCAATGATTCTTTAAATATTTGTTCATGTTGGTGTGTGGGGTCAGTGCAGGGCAGGCATAATTGAGGCCGAGCTATTCTTTTGACACCAACTAATAGTTCAAATAATAGATGCCACTTCCTACTTCAATAAATTCTGGAACATTTTGGGAAAAAATTTCAATTAAAAATTTACATATCCATTACCGAAAAATTGAAAAATGAAAAATAAAAGGAATAATAATAAGACACATTTATCAAAAGTATATTGTGTACCAACCACTTCACCTGCATTATCTCATTTAATTCACAAAATAACATTATCAGATAGATACTATTGTTATCTGTATTTTACACATGAAAAAATGGAGGTGAAGAGCTGGTAAGTCATTTGTCCATGGTGTCATTGCTAGTAAATAGTGTTCTTGTTTGTCTGGAACAATTTTGTACCCTTCCCACTCTGTTTTGGTTTTCTGTTTTTAAACTTGATACATAAATGTCAGTAGTGAACTAATAGTCTGCAGTTTTCTATTTTTTTGCCCAATATTTTTTTAGAGATTTTGTCAGTGTTGATTCATGTAGTTCCACTTCATTCAATAATTAAACAATTTTCAGAAACCAGTAAGTGTACATAGTTTAAAAAGTCAAAGTATGTTAGGCTTAGAGGGAAAAATGGGTACCTCCCTCTTCATGCCTTAGTCCTCCTCCACAGAGACAACTGCTTTCAACTTTTTGTTTTCGTTTCCTCCTTTTATTTACCTCTATATCGTTCACTTTTTTTCCTTGTGTAAATTTTTTTGAGTTAATAACTTCCCCCATTTGCTTAGTTTTCTTTGTACCAGTTACTAATTCTTACCTTGAACTCTCACAGAACTATAAACTCTTTTAAGTATGACCAAACTAATAACATAATTGTGTGTGTGTGTGTGTGTGTGTGTGTGTGTGTGTGTTTCATTAGAGACATTGCTCCTGGAGCCCTAACCCTTCTTCAATTTAGATTTCTTTTGTCTCTTTTCTGTGTTAGATCCCTGTTTCCTGGTTTCTATATTTTCCTTTCACTTGTTTTACTTCCTCAATCTTTTTTTAAAATTTATTTATTTATGGCTGCGTTGGGTCTTTGTTGCTGTGTGCGGGCTTTCTCTAGTCATGGCGAGTGGGGGCTACTCTTCGTTGCAGTGCGTGGGCTTTTCATTGCAGTGGTTTCTCTTGTTGTGGAGCACGGGCTCTAGGAACACAGGCTCTAGGCGCACGGGCTTCAGTAGTTGCAGCACACGGGCTTCAGTAGTTGTGGCATGCGGGCTCTAGAACAGGCTCAGTAGTTGTGGTACACGGGCTTAGTTGGTCCGCAGCATGTGGGATCTTCCTGGACCAGGGCTCGAACCTGTGTCTTCTCCATTGGCAGGCGGATTCTTAACCACAGCACCATCAAGGAAGTCCTACTTCTTCAATTTTAATTCCTCCAATGGTTTCTTGAGAAAGAATGAATGGAGTTTACATTCTCCCCCCCCCCCGCCCAGTTTAAAGAGATACTTGATATGGAGTTAATTCGCTAAATCCAACTTGATAATGTTTTTCAAGTTACCCAATAGTAAATATAAATTGTTTCTTCTCATTCTGTAGTTAAATAGTTTGGGAGGAAAAATATCGTGAACTTCTAGCTTGTTGAAACTTTTCCCCTCCAGTTTAGTGCTGTCAGAAATTTCAGGTTATTTGAGTTTAATAAGTGATGAAACACATGGAGATTTAGAGAAGACATAGTCATTATAACTCATTATATAAAAGAGGTACTGTCAGTTGTAAAACAGTGTCATGGCTCTGTTTTCATTGATATAATGGCATTTAAGTAATTCTTGGCTTAAATGGAAATGTCGAAATTGTAGTATTTAGAGGTAATTATAAACTAATTTCCATATAAAGATGTTCAAGGTACAATCTAAATATAGATAAACAAAACAATGTCTTTTCTAATTGCCTATGGAAAAATTTACCCAGAGTATGCATGTTGGCTTATCTTTTATGGTTTTTAAGTGGAAACTTTCTGTTTTTGACATTGCCAAGAAGCCTTTTCACATAAATAACCTCCCATAAATCATTTCAAAATGTCTCAGTAAGGGCCTGAATAATTTTTTTCTTGAGTAGTCTGAAAATGACATCTCAGTCATTAACTACTTTAGGATAAAAGCATTTTGCTAACATTGAGCTTCACTCAAAATTCTTAACTTGTTTAGATTGGCATATGCTGTTTATAGTATTGTATTTGACTTGTTTGTTAGATGTCTTTTTTTTCCCTCGGTAAGAAATTTTACTGTTAGTTAGCTTGTCAGACATCATTATAAATAGGGGGATAAGAATCTTGGTGGTAGATTGCAGTGTTTTATACTGAGCATTATTGATCCATAAAGACTTACAATATATTATTCTAAGGTTGTCATTGCTAGAAAGGATTGAGGAAGGATTAAGAAACTACATTGACAGAAGTCATCATTTTAGTGACAGGCAATTTAGTTTGAGGTAACTGAAGCAAGGAAAAAAGCAATCAATCATTACAGCAAGGATTTTTCACAAATGTTTACCAGTCTATTATGAATGTTGTATAGATCATCAAGGTCATTTGATAGCGTCTCTGAAAGTAGTGTTTTCGTATTCTCACAAAGCAATTCAAATATTTAAAATAAAATACTATTTCCACTTTCTAAAATTCTGTGGTACAATCAAGTAATGAAATAGAAAGGATTAAAAAGTTGGGAAACATGCAAAAAATCCAGCTAATTCATTAAACATTTCATTTCATCCTTGGAAATAGACATGTTTTCTCTTCAAGTGATAGTTTACTAAAGTGTCTGGCTAAAGAATACATATAAAAGATAATTTTATATTGGATCACGTTTACTTTCTTGTTTTTTATTTTCAAGTTTTAATACTATATTAAAAATTTACATTTAATATCTCTTCAAATTAATTTCTCTTGATTACCTTGAAGGGGAAATCTGCATCGTGTAGTGTAAATTCCCTTTTATCTGGATTCCCCATCCACACTAGTTCTGGGATAGTAAATGGGAAGGAGTGTTGAGACCAGAGAAGAAAGTGAGGGTGTATGTTTCCCAGTGAGCATAGCCTAGGCTGCTTCTTGGAATCCTTGTTGACAAGGCCTTAGAGTTAGTTTTGGGTTGAAATTTAGGCTCTGTCCTTAATGTATGGGTGATCTAATCAAGAGCCATAAATCTTTCTTTGTCCGCATTTCCTTTTCTGCAGAATGGGAATAATAATACCTTGCCCACGTGGTGGTTGTGAGGATTAATACCACAGCCTTTATAGAGCCTTATAGTTCTTGACACAAAATAGCGCTTCAAAGGTGTTAGTTCATTCCTCTTCCCACCTCAACTGTCTGAGAGCAAAGATAGCAAAACAGTTGATCTCTTCAATGGCTATAGAGGTAGGTAGAAGGGAGGCATGGTTACTATCATACATTCTAATGAAAATAAGGGTAAGTCACAGTAGGCTTACCACAGGCCAGGGACACCTAGAAGGTGAAAATTGTGGCATATTTTTAAAAACTTGTTTTTTTGAATGATTTCATATAACTGTTTTGATTTAAATTACTCCCCGCACTGCTGCCTAAACAAAACAAAAAACCTGACCTGTTTTTTTTTTTTTTTTTTTTGATCAAATGGTCAGTCAGAACTCTCATTGTAGTTTATGGTGAAGGAAGTGTCCTTGTCATCTACTTGATGAGGTACACATTTGCATTTAGCATTCATGGTAAGTAATCCTAAAGGTCGGTCTGTCTGTCTGTCTCTATGTATATATGTGTGTGTATATACACACACATATGTATATAAAATTCTTAGCGGGTTGCTAGTTATTTGTGGAAGCAGTGTTCATACTGACGAGGAACTCTGGTTTGGGGTTACATAGCCTGTACTTTAATTGTGAATCAGTCACTTCTCTTGTGCGGACTTGAGCAGTTATTTAACCTCTCTGTTCTTCAAGTTTCCTTATATCCTTACTTAGGATACTAATAGTACCTACATTTGTGGTTCTGTTTTTAATTAAATAAGATAATACAGGTATCTTGAGAAAGAAGAGCAAAGCTGGAGACATTATGCTTCCTGATTTCAAACTATATTACAAACTGCAGTAGTCAAATCAGTATGATATTGGCATAAAAACAGGCACAAATTCAATAGAACAGAATTCAGAGAGCCCAGAAATAAACCCATGCATATATGGTCCATTAATTTATGACAGAGGAGCCAAGAATATAAAATGGGGAAAGGACAGTCACTTGAATAAATGGTATTGGGAAAACTGGACCCCTATCTTACACAATACACAAAAATTAAAATGGATTAAAGACTTGAATGTAAGATCTCAAACCATAAAATTTCTAGAAGAAAGCATAGGCAATAAGCTCCTTGACATTGGTCTTGGCAATGATTTTTTGGATTTGACTTTAAAAACTAAGGCAACCAAAGCAAAAATAAACAAGTGGGAATGCATCAAACTGAAAAGCTTCACAGAGAAAACCATCAACAAAATGAAAACACAACCTATCAAATGGGAGAAAAATATTTGCAAATCATTTATCTGATAAGGGGTTAATATCCAAAATATATAAAGATCTCATTCAACTCAATATCAAAAAAGTCTAATTAAAAAATGAGCAAAGGATATAAGACTTTTTTTTCTGAGGACATATAAGTGGTACAAATGGCCAGCAGCCTAAGTGTCCATGGATGGATGAATGGGTAAAGAAAATGTGGTCTGTATATAAATGCAATAGAATATTCAGCCACAAAAAAGAAGGAAATCTTGCCATTTGCAACAACACAGATGGCATTATGTTAAGTGAAATAAGTTAGGCAGAGAAAGACAAATACCATATGATCTCCCTTATATGTGGAATCTAAAAAAAAAACCCAGCCAACTCATAGATACAGAGAACAGATTGGTGGTTACCTGTGGCATGAAGGTATTCAAAAGGTAGAAACTTCTAGTTATAAAATAAGTAATGGGATGTAATGTACAGCATGATGACTATAGTTAATACTGTATTGTATATTTGAAAATTGCTAAGAGAATAGATCTTAAAAGTGATCATTATAGGAAAAAAAAATCTACCACTCTTTTTACTGTGGTAATCATTTCACGATATATACAAATATCAAATTATTATATCATATACCTGAAACTAATAATGTTACATGTCAATTATATCTCAAGTAAAAAAAGATAGGGCTTCCCTGGTGGCGCAGTGGTTGAGAGTCCGCCTGCCGATGCAGGGGACACGGGTTCGTGCCCCGGTCCAGGAAGATCCCACATGCCGCGGAGTGGCTGGGCCCGTGAGCCATGGCCGCTGAGCCTGCGGGTCCGGAGCCTGTGCTCCGCAACGGGAGAGGCCACAACAGTGAGAGGCCCGCGTAAAGCAAAAAAAAAAAATATATATATATATATATATATATATATATATATATATATGCGCAAAGGCCCTAATACCCAGAAAGTGCTTCATGTTAATTAATTATGATTACTTTTTCATACCGTACTCTGTATGGATTATTTTTATATACATGTACACACATGTATAAAAAGTAAGTATTCATAATGTGACTTTTTATAATTAGGTGACTAGTTAAATGTGTAATAGGTTTCTGACAAAGAGAATATTGGTTTTCTCCTCAGTGAAATCAGAGACCTGTTACTGGGAAAGTGTGGCATAATTCGTTACAAACATCATAGCTAACGTGTGGGTTGCTTTTTATATGCCGCATGTTATGCCAGCATATTAGCTCATTTAATCCTCACTATGACCCCATACTGTTACTAGCCACATTTTATAGGTGAAGAAACTAAGACACAGAGATTAATTTGCTCACGGTCACATAGGTAGTGAGTGAGGGAACCAGAAATCCCTGTTCTGGAGATGTTTGAAGAGTTCTTATGCTTCCTGTCTAGTTTGCTTACTAAGTACTTTGGAAGGATTCTTCCAACTGAGTGAAAGGATCTACATGAAATACTAAGATGTCATGGTTAGATACGTGGTGAAACCTTGCATTTATAACTGAGTATCTCTTAGCATGTTATTTTAGAGTTGTTGTTTTATAGTATGTAATTTATTGGTAGATATATCCCAACTCGTAAGCCATGTGCCAGCCCACAAATGTGTTCTCAAGAAGTTGGCTGTAAAAAGAGTTTTATTTGTGTTAGAGGCCCATTTTTCATCGTGTGTGGGTTGTTGCACCTTCCCATTTTCTCCTCCAGAGTTTGAATCTGTGTTTTAATGAATAAAGAGAACTCCTGGCTAGGTGTCGAGGGCTCACCAACTATCTTAACTGCCTTTGTTCTGTGTGTGTTTATGTGTGTGTGTGTGCACGTGTATTTTCCCCTGCATTCTACTAGGTTACTAGGTAGAAGAAGAACAAAAAAAGCCTAAGAGAGCCCATTTATTTCATGGACTAAATCTTGGGTTTGGAGTAAACTTTCTCCTTAATTTCAGCACTCCTTACCTCAGCAGTGATCCTTTCTAGCCCGAGTGTAGGGCCTGGAACTTCGAAGATGTTTAATAAAAGTGTGATGAATAAATATAAATGAATGGATGAGATGAATGTTCCCTTTCTTTAGCTTGTAGGTTTCTTTTCTCATCGCAAACAGATATTGGATGTAAAGTGAACGTTGGAGAAGCATCTGCTACACGTGAATGTGACTTGCACGTTTGTGGGATTAATAGAGAAGATAGACTTTTTAATAGACAGAAAGGGAAGAAAACTCCAAGTTTAGTAGTTTATTTCAGTGGTTCACTAGGGAAAGCGAGACTGTCAGGTGTCATGATTTCTACCATGATTTGCTTAGGTATAGGTACTGATTTTCATTAACCATTTTCTTTCCTGTGTTATTCTTTTTTTACATTGTTTTATTCACCAAGTCATTTCTCTTCATCATTTCCACTGCTTGCTTGGATGTAATTATATGGAAGGGAGATGAGTACATGTGCCTGCCAGGGGGTGACGAGAGAGGAGGAGGGAGAGGGGAAAGAAGAGGGAGATAGAGAGGGATGTTTCCCAAGAATAAATAGACTTTGGGGGGTGAGTTTCAGCAATCTATTATTCTTTATTTTTATGTGATTTTCCCCGTACTGATAATATTAAAATGGGATATGGGAGACATAATTTAGTAAAATATTATGAACATATATATAAAACTTAAGTTCATATAAAACATAAACTTAATACTGAGAGAGGAATTTTTAAATGGCATTTATTCTCAAGGTTAATGACTAATGAATTCTCTGTTTCTTTGGTCTTAATAGATGAATTTCTTTGGGAACATGTGGTTTTTTAAACAATTTAAAGCTCTACTTTTCATTTTATAGTTGTTAAATGTATGACATAGCTGCATTTGGAAATATGCTAGGGAAGCACCCTCTTCTCAACCTGCCACTGGAAAGGAGTGTAGAGAAGACCATCACTTCTTCATAGGATGTCTACAGACACTTAGATTTTCTCAGTATTTAAGGTACCCTTTTTACTCTTAAGAGCTTTTACTGTTTTTTAGAATCTTACCATTTATATGGTAACATGCCTGGCATCCCTCCTTTTTACCTTCCCGTGGATATCTTCTAGATGCTTGGAGATTGTTTACTTCTCTAATGTTTTTTAATCTACATGCTTGAAAACTTAGTTTCAAAGTTGTCGAGGCAATCTTTTAGCTTTGGATATTTGCTGTTGCTGCTTTTTTTGCTTTTGCTGGGACCTGCCTAGTTTCTTTATTGAGGGGGCTATAGCCATACCACTTTACACTAATATTTGTAGTAACAGTAGGAGGAATTGCGTTTTAGAGCAGTACCAATTTTTTGTTTGGTATTTCTAGTAATAAAGTAATCTGGTGGGAAAAAAACTCATCTAAAAGATTTCAGGAACATTATTCTTTGAATAATGGCAGTATTGTCTTAGGTGCTGGAGATGCAAAGATGAATAATACATGATCCTCTTTTTGTTTGGTATTTCTAGTAATAAAGTAATCTGGTGGGAAAAAAACTCATCTAAAAGATTTCAGGAACATTATTCTTTGAATAATGGCAGTATTGTCTTAGGTGCTGGAGATGCAAAGATGAATAATACATGATCCTCTTTTTGGGGGGAGATATTAGTCTGGGTGGTGGAAGAGGGGCAGGGAGAAAGAAGAGGAGATACAATACCCATAGTTTTATATTCTTGCCTCACTTCAGATTACTACAGTATAGAGAATCAAGATTCTTCTTTTGTGCACCAGCCTTATGATGATGTGGGGCTAGTGCTGATATGAAAAATACATACAAATGAAAGAATTTAGAGAGAGTGAATAGGCAGAGCACAGAGGATTTTTAGGGCAGTAAAATACTCTGTATGATACCGTAATGATGGAGACGTCATTATACATTGTCCAAACCCATAGAATGTACTACAATACTAAGAGTGAACCATAATGTAAAAATAGGACTTTGGGTGACCGTGATGTGTTATTGTAGGTTCATCAGTTGTAATAAATATATCATTCTGGTGAGGGATGCTGATAATGGGGAGGCTATGCATATCCCAGGAAATAATATGGGAAATATCTATACTTTCCCCCCAATTTTGCTCTGAACCTAAAATTGCTCTTAAAAAATGAAGTCTCAATTAAAAAAATAAAGGGATTCATACATTTTTCATTGGTATCCAGTATAATTAAGTTTGATGAAGTTAGCCTTTCTGTGTACATTCTTCCTGTTAAATTCTTCAGATTATTCCTGTCTTGGATTATCTCTAGATAATGGTCTCAGTACTCGTATAAGTTAAAGATTGAAAGCTTTCATAACAGTGTAAGGAAAGAATACATTCTAAGATAATTCAATTTATACAAAGTCCTTACATTTTAAACCTATAGAAGGAGTTATAACATGCAATAATTTGTATCAGCCTCTTGTTAGTAGTGTTTATATATCTTTAAAGAAGATGAATTTCTCCCCTCTATGTCATTTTCTTCAGGAGTTGAATTCTAACTTTTTAGTTTGATACTTAAAAGTAAATTCAGCATAGTTCTGATTGAACAGTTTATCAGGGAAGGAGTGAGGAATCAGGCTTTCTGCAACGACTGAAGTATTGTGCGAAGTGGCTGATGGATCTCAGAAGAAAAACATGAGAATTTATATAATCTAAAGTTCTGGTCCTTTTCTGATAACGTTGAACCAGAGCCGTTTCATAGTTACAGATTTGCCTTTAAACCTTATACTTTGAGATAAAATGCTTTGAAAGTAAAAACGGGGAGAGTGCTAAATGAAGTTAGGTATAACAGCCATGGCACATACATGCCTGTGTGCATAGACACCCCCCCCCACTCCATTTAAATTGTTGCCTCTTAGGAATAAAATGAAAATAGAAATGTCATTTACTCATGATTTATTCATGAGCAGTTTATCCAGTTTCTTGATCATTCAGACCCTTTATTTCTCTTTATTCTTCCCCTCTCCCATGTTTCCCCCCATTAGCTTCCTACCAGTAAACTTCTGGTTTTTCTTTCTCATTATTGACTCTACCAGAGGGAGGAACATGCCTGGGACACACAGTAATTTTAACTAGCTAGCTTTGTACCTTGTTAGCAGTTATCATACTAAGAACCAAAATTAGATGGGAATTACTTTGAGCATATAGTTGTTTATGCCATCCCTATTTATCATTATAATGGATTAATGAAAGTTGATTTTTTAATAATAACATTTAGAAAATGTATTTGAAATGAAAAGGACATGAACATTCGTTTTTCAAACATCCTCGGGATAGGTCTCTACTCAAATGTCACGCTCTCAGATAGGGTTTCCCTAATCTAACCCTGTCTAATACAGCAGCCTGAAGTCTTTCTTTATCCTCTTATCCAGCTTTATCTTCATAGGACTTATTTATTCATCTACCTTCCATCCACCTATGTACCATGTTTATTGTGGCAGGTAGTTGTCTTTTTCACTGTAGCACAGTGCCTGCCCCAGAGTAGGCACAAAATATTTGTTGAATAAACCACTGGCAAAGGAAGCCATTTTCTCCATTTTATAGAAAAGGAAGTTAATACTAAAATATAATAATTTTACCAAGGTTATGTTACTACTAGTAGGGGTAGGATTAAGTAACACCCTGAATCTTACAATGTATGTACTGAACATTGCAATTTACATAATTAAGAATTTCTAACCACTTAAATTTGTTAATCTCTATATGAAGTAAAAGTTGAATATTTGGTGGTTATACATCATTTCATAGTGGAGTCTTTTGATTTTCAGTCTAGTAGTAAAAATTTGGTCTATTTTATTAATGTTCTGAAGTATGTCTTGGAAATACTGCCTTTGCTGTGTTTGGAGAATTCTGTGCATAGCCATTTCAGAAATGTTAGATTTTCTGTTATACATTATCTGAAAAGTCTATTGGAAAAAAGTCATCTCAGACATTTAGATTTGTGAGTGTAAATTTAGAAACTTTGGAATAACAGCAAGGGTACACATTTTAGAAAATACATTTCCAAACTTGAAACTTTTTTCAAGGTGGCATTTGTAAGTTTTGTTTAACAAACTTTTAGCTCATACCAACCCAGAAAAATAAGATTAGGTGAACACATTATGAAGACTTTTCTAGAAAAAATTTGAATATCTAGATACAAACACTTCTAGATGTTTGATAATTAGATTATATAACATAATGCCAAGTATAAAAGGTATTGATAATAGTGTTAGTTTTCCATCATTCATGTTTTCATTATTTTTATTTAGGGAAACTGGTTTTCTAATGCCAACTAGATTTTTAATGATTCTCTAAAAAATTTCTAATAATATCTGTTATTGGAAAATCCTGAAAATATTATGCTAGTCTTTTAAAAATTTCACTAATATCTAAATGTTAAATACCTTTAATAGTAAAAAACTGATTTTTAAATTATTTTTTTTGTGGGAACTTTATATAGTTGCAACTTATTATGCTATAGAATAAATATAAATTTCCCCATCATTAGTGTTATTAAAAATTATTTCCCAGTATTCAGACATTAAAGTGTTAATATAGTTCTGGTTAACGGTTGCGCCTTACTTAAAGCTACAGTATAAGATTTCAAGCAAATTTTGGTTCATATTTTTAAATCTTGAAAAGATTCTTATACTTATCTATGCCTCAACTCTACCATACTCCCTCATATATCACTTTCTAAAGTTTATAAACTTGAAAGAATTGGAATTAGTTCACCTGTGTAAGAGAAAGCTAAAGGACAGCTAAGTATCTCTATATATGAAGAGAACTATATTGCATTTCTGTAGAAGTTAAACTTAATTGCAGTTTTGAACCTTGATGTTCAAAGTATGATATGAGGACCAGCAGCATATAGCCATCACTTAAAAGTTTGTTAAGAAATGTAGGATCTCAGACTACCTGAATCAGAATCTGCATTTTAGCAAGATGTGATATGAATGCACATTAAAGTTTGAGATGCTCTGGTTTAGAATAAGCTGGTTAAACAAAAAGGAAAACAGAACCTGACTTTAAGATGATTAAATATTGTTTTTCAGAGATTATTAAGATATTTAATAATAACAAGTTCCATAAGTCCTGGTGGAAGTAAGCATGTTACCATATATGTGAGCCCTGACAACAATGGTTGATTGATTTATATCTTAATGATTAATACAGAGGTTGACAAAATACAGCTGCACATTGGGGCATCACAAGTGAGATCTTTTTAATATGTGTTGATTTTACTCATTAAATCAACAAATTGGGCTGAACATACTCTAGATATAATAAAAGGAAATAGTTGAGAAGAGTAAATAGTTTTGGCTATGATGGCTTTTGGTCTCTATCATTTGAAAATAGGGTTAATTGGGTCAATTGTTTAGATTTAAGAATTGTATCAATATCCTTATATGTCAAATTGAAATTCCTTTCCGGAAGATGAGTACAAATAGTTCTGTTTTGTTCTTTTCCCTGATTAGGTAGAATGACTGATAAATCAGTATTTCAAGAAATAAGGGAACAGCTGCCTTAGTTTAGTTATATCATAAAAGCAAATAAAAGGGCAATGAGATAATCAGTGGCCAAAGATGAAAACATAAAAGATCTTTTTTTTTAAACATTTTTGTTTTTTTTGATGTGGACCACTTTTTAAAGTCTTTTTGAATTTGTTACAATATTGCTTCTGTTTTATGTTTTGGTTTTTTGGCCACGAGGCACGTGAGATCTTAGCTCCCCCAACAGAGATTGATCCCGCACTCCCTGCACTGGAAGGCAAAGTCTTAACCACTGGACCGCCAGGGAAGTCCCAGAAAAAATCTTTTAATGTAGACAAGAAGCCCGAGTGTCTACAATTTAAGAGTACCACAAACTTTCAAACATATGCTCTGCCCCAAAGATCAAAAGATAAGGAGAACCAATGATGGAACTAAAATTATATAAACTGGTAAAGAGAGAAGAGACAAAACTATTCAGTCAACTTTGGCTTCCCTGGTGGTGCAGTGGTTGAGAGTCCACCTGCCGATGCAGGGGACACGGGTTCGTGCCCCAGTCTGGGAAGATCCCACATGCCATGGAGCAGCTGGGCCCGTGAGCCCTGGCTGCTGAGCCTGTGCGTCCGGAGCCTGTGCACCGCAACGGGAGAGGCCACAACAGTGAGAGGCCCGCGTACCGAAAAAAAAAAAAAAAATTGTAGACACTGAAGTGGGACAAGAATACCTGTTGTTTTTCTGGTTCAGTTGGGACAAAATTAGTTAATTGGCAAAAAAAAAAAAAAAGTGTTAATTGAAAAAAGTATAGAGATTCTTTAAAACAAACACATAGTCCACATTAAATACTGAAATTTTCTTTTCATATTGGGTAGTTTGTTCAGATGAAGATAATTTTCTCTTTCTTCCTAATTCTGGTTTTTGAAGAGCTGATTAAGTATCATGGACACTTTGGCAATCTGGTGAAGTCTATGGAAACTTTCTCAGGATAATGTTAAAACCCATAGATATATGAAAATATATAGATGTGTTTTTTAATGTATTAAATAATAACATTGCCTACAACTCTCATAATTTTGAAATAATAATGAACATTAATGCTATTTCAAGATAACTAAAAATACTGTAATGCAGTTTGGAAACAACTGTCATTTCTATTGGTGACAGCTACTGTACTTTGTTGCCTATATTCGTAATTGAAGTAAGTGCTGTATAGAGGAAAGTGAAAGTAAAATATAATAGAGGTTAAGGAAAGTATATGAAAGTTACCAAATGTAAAAGTGTAATTTATTTTCCCATCCAAAGTTATGTATCCATTAGAGTTTATGGACTCTATGATAAGACCCCTTTAATTTATCTGACAACCTTCCTGAACTCCCTTATTCTGAACTTAAAAAATTTGTGTTGTTTTTTTCTAGGTGGATATTTATATCATACAAAAATAATGATTTTTTTTCCGTTTTCTTTCCAATCTTTACAACTTTTCTTTTCCATTTTATTTTGACCAAGAGCTCAAGAACTGTATTTAAGAGTGATGGTGTGAGTAGTCTCCTTTCTTTTGTTCCTGATCTTAGAGAGAATAGAGATTCTATGTTGAATATAATGTTTCATGTAGCTTTTTGCTATACAGATATTCTTTGCTATCTAAGATTACTTGGAGCCTGAATTCAGATAGTTAGTTGGTGGAGCAAGATGATCTCAATTAGTTGGTTATATATGGTTCATCAATTTTGGATAGTGAGTGGTGAGAGCTAACATAGAGAGGAAAATTGAAAACTGAAAATTTATTTGAATTAATTTTGTTACTAAGTTCTGCTAGCAGGTGTTCAGCTAAGTTCAAATGGAACAGTATCCCTCTGTAGCTTATACCAACTTAAGGAAATTCTCTTCCATTTTTCATTTGTTAAGCATTTTAAAAAATTTTGTGAATAGGTAATAAACTTTATCATGTGCTTTTCCTGCATTAATTGAGCTAATCATATGATGATATTGAACCACCTTTACATTGCAGCATTTCATTGCATTGAAAACACCTCATGGCATCATTATGTATTATTATTTTTGAATATAATGTTGGATTCAGTTAGCTAGTATTTTATTTGGAGGTTGTTTCTGCTTTTGGCTGTCCCTTTAATTCATAAATGAAATCCATATTCTTTTCTCATAGTGTCTGGTTTGGGAATCAAGATTAATTAGCCTCCTAAAATGAGCTGTGAAGTTTCACACTCTTCCCATGTATAATACATGTATAGCCTGTATTATAAAGCCATTAATGTTTCCTAAAATTTTATTAAAACCCTTTTGTGGGCTTTTTGAGAGGAGAGTTTTGACTACTATTCCAAATTATTTCATGCTCTTTGGTGTATTTAAGGTCTCTATTTCTTCTTTTGCCATTTCTGGCAAGTTACATTTTTATAGGAATTTATCAATTTTATCTTCATTTTCAACTCAGCCTATACTTGTTATGACACTTTAAAAATCTCTTTAACATTTAATATTTCCCCTTTTCATTCTGTATTTTGCTTTTTTGTTCCATCCCCCCACCTCACCCATGTCTTTGTTGAAAAGTCTGTCAGTAATTGTTAATATTCTAAGTCTTCAGAAAAGCAACCTTTGTTTTAATCTCTCATACTGCTTTTTTGTTCGGTATTTTGTTGATTTATGTTTTTTATTATTTCCTAGCTTCTTATTGATATTATTTCTTTGCTTCTTGTTTCTGTTTAGAGTTTTGGTTCTCAGTTGTTATAGGTGTTCTTTGTTTTAGTTTGTGTTTAGTTTAGCTTACTTTGTAAGACATAAACAGATTAGACATTTGGGAAAAAAAGATATTTGATAATCCTTATATCCTGTATATTTGCATTATCTTCCTGATTTGGTTTTTTTTTTGAGTACCTTCTCTAAGAATGTTTTTAATTTGGGCCTTTCTGAGGCAAACCTTCTGTACTCTTGTATGCCTGAGTAATTTTTATTCTGCCCTTACCTTTGAGAAACAGTTTGGCTTGATGGGAAATTCTAGAGTCAAAATTACTTTTCTTCACTTTAAAATGTTACTGTGTTGTATTGTATCCAGTGTTGTTTCAAAGTTTATCTGCTTTCTCTATGGAAACTTTAGGAATTTTACCTTTTTTTTAAAAAAAATCTAAAATGTAACCAACTTAAGGTTAAAGATGTGTCATGGTATAGAGTTTTCCTTATTTGTCCTGTCAGAGAGCTCTTGCCTTCTGAAAGATTTCATCTTTCTTTAGTTCTGGAACATTTATTTTAATTATTCCTTCAAAGGTTTACTTTTTCTCTCTTTCTACTTTCCGCTCTCCACCATTTTTCCCTGAGACTCCTATTATCTGGATGTTCACACATCTGCTTCCATCTGCTGGCTTCTCTTTCACGTTGTTACATCTTATCCTTTCCTGTTGCCTTTCAGGAAAGGTGTCCGGTGTGATTTTCTCAATCAATAATTCATCCTTTAGCTGTATCCATCCTGCTGTGTATTTCCTCTATTAGATTTTTATTACAGCTATTACGTTTTTGTACCAATATTTAAAATTATTTTTTAATGATTTCCTATTCATGCTTTACATGCTTATATATTTCCTTATTGCTTTTGTTATATCATGTTTATTTTAAATTATTGATACATCAGTTCTAATAATTCTGCTTCAGCAGATTTGTAAAACTATTCCAAAAGACAATAAAGGGAGTCCAAGTTTCTAATTGTGTAAGTGCAAGAATGTGTGATATCAATATTGATGGAATGACTGGAGCAAGTCTTTGCATCTCACCTGCCAGAATTTCAGGGCATTGGGCTGAGAGCCAAATCTGTCCTAGTACTGGCTGTGGTTTGGTGCCCCCTAGTGACCATCTCTTCCCCCGGCTTAAATTTCCATGGGCATGATTTAGTTAAGTGCAAGACAGCAGCAGCAGTCGTCTCTCTTTTTGTGGGCCTAATTGGAATAATCAGGAGAAATATGGGAGCGTAGGAACCTACTTTCTCCCTCTCTGCTTATGGAAATGGTTGCCTGGCATGGCTTTGCCCTCTCCTTCATTTCCTATTTCCCACCCTTTCTTCATACCTACCAGAAAGGAAAGCTAATGCATGTTTAGATTTGTGTATTTATTTAATTGTGGGTGTTCTTCATAGTTGTCTAAGTGTCTAGATTTCTAGATCTTTTCTCGTTCCCAGGACATAGCCACTCTGCCTCTTAATGTGAATTGGGAAGTGCCGAGGGCCAGCCTCTGGTCATTGTTAATCTGGCATATTCAACTCCAGGCACCGCTGACTTCCTGTCGATCACTCATTGTCTCTTCTCTACCTGGGGGTTTCACTCTCACCTCATGAAAGCCTTTAAGCTGCCCCGTATTACCCTGCTGCCTTATTTCTATGATGTGGTGAGGTGTATGCTTTGCTTATCTCAGAGGAGAGGCAAGAGCAGCGCCGGAAAGTTTTCCAACAACCTGTTCCCTCCCAACCTAGGTGTAGCACACTGACTCCATCATACATAGTTTTTGTTTGTTTGTTTTTGTATGGTTTTATCTTTTTCTTTCTTTCTTTTTTAAGTTCCTTGCAACTGTTTCCCTCACTAAGCTGTAGTTTCTCCAGTACTGATTTTTGTGGAGGGAACCAGTAGTGTAGGGAGTTTACCCATCTTGATAGAAACAAGAAAATATACTACCTTACAGGTAACTACAAAGCAAGTTTCATCTTGGCTTAGGTTAAAAGACTAGTATTCTCAAATTAGTAAACTTAAAAGTGGTATTTTATTCCATTACCTTCTGGTATTTAAATTTTGATTTTATTAGATATTGAAATAATGGTCTTTTAGGGTACTGTCTGTATCCTTATATGATTCTTTTGCTTTAGGAATTCCTTTTTACCTTTTGCTTTGGGAATTCTTTTTTACCTTTGCTTCGTATTTTTTACATCTCGTATTATCACATCTTTGACATCGAGAAACTGAACATGCCTTTGGACTTCCTAGAAGCTCTCATACTTTTAGCAACAACATTTTTACACAGCCTTTTTACATTTATTAATCATATTCATTTCGAACTGACACTGTGTGGAGGAAACTGTAAGGCTCAGAGAGGTCGATTGGACTCAGTGACACAGCCAGTATATGGTAAGCCAAGGATGTAAACACAGGACCGGTTTCGTTCCAGGGCTTTGTCTGATATACTCCAGCTACATGGGGAATAATTTTTTTACATTAGAATCCTCTGAATTCTTTGAGAACTATTCTTAATTCTATTTTTTCATAGTAAAATGAGTTTCACAGTTTTTGCTGTTCAGAAACTTTTAAGTCAAGGATTTCCGCAACCCATATATTAAATATTGATAAACATTTTTGATAGATCATATTGTATTTTCTTTAAACCAACATACTTGCTTGTACCTGACTCCCTCGTAGATCAAATCTCTTCAGTTCTTGATACTCACAGCTTAAAAAAGTGTTGTTTGTGCTTTCTTTTCTCCAATTCAAATTATTCTGTGAAAATAGCTGATAGCAGCCAAGGACTTGCTGTTGGGGGGAAAAACCTGTCACTTTTAAATCACAGAAACTTGTTATTTAAATGGAAATTATGTAATTGCTTTCATTATGATCTACAGACTGCCTTGGAAATACGTAGGCTCTGGATATAGCATATAATGGTTTTTTATTATGTTCAGTTTTTCTCTTGGTTACTGGGATCTAATCTATATCATTTTAAATTCTCAGTGTGTTACTACTTTAGGAATATATCCTGAGCAGACTCTTGTGTTGACTAGTTTTTTACCACCTACATTATAGGATCCTAGAGTATTTTAGCAGAAAACAGTTAAAGATCATCTAGCCTGATTTCCGTGATTAAATCTGAGCAAAAGGAAAGATTAAATGACTTGTCCAAAGCCATCTCGTCAGTAAGGGCCCAAGCCTCCCTAGATTCCATCTCTCATTCTTTATACTGGTCCACTTAATCTCCTGAATGAGTAGTAAACAGAAATTTTGTGTTTTTTACTTGAATCTGTTCCTCCTGTGGGAATCTCACATGATTTTTCTTTTCAACAACTAACTGCTTCTTTGCTACCTGTTTTTAACTCCAACATATGAAAGGGTAGAAAGAGGAAGAAGAGAGTTAATATTATCAAGTTCCTTCTAAATTCATGTTCTGTATTAGTCTACTTGGTTGGCCGTACAAAGTACTGTAGACTGGGTGGCTTAAACAACAGAAACTTACTTTCTCATAGTTCTGGAGGCTGGAAAGTCCAAGATGAAGGTCTGGCCGAGTTCATTTTCTGGTGAGAACTCTCTTCTTGCCACTCTTGCTGTGTCCTTACATGGCACATGGCAGGAAAAGAGAGAGAGAAAGAGAGGGAGAGACAGGTCTCTCTTTTTTTTTTTTTTTCTTGTAAGGCCACAATCCTATCCCATAAGGGCCCTTACCCTATGATTTCATTTAACCTTAATTACTTCCTAAAGACTCTTGTCTACAGATACAATCACATGGGGGTTAAGGCTTCAACATATGAATTTTGGTGGTACACAGTTCAGTCAGTAGCATGCTCTATATATCATAACCCTGTGAAGTAGCTAGCACTCCTAACAGCTGCTGACATGCTTGCCCCAGTGTCCTTAACGTGATCTGTCTTCAGGGTCAAGGTGTGACTGGTCTGAGGAGATGCAGATTGATGCAAACACAATGTCTTCTGCAACCTTTGGCAAAACGCACACAACCGTATAGGATTGTTCCCAATTCCCCAGTCCAGGCACAAATAGGCCTATCTTTCAAAACATTTACTAAATCTGTGATCAATTTAATATCATTTCACCATTTACATTGCTGTTTGAATCTTCATGGAAGGCACGATCAAGGTCATGATTGAGTGCACACATGCACATACTTTGGCATCAGAATACCTAAGTTTGAATCCTGGCTCTGCCACTAAGTCACTGTGAACTTGGACAGGGTGTTTGTCCCTCTGCCTCAGCTTCTCATCTGTAAAGTGGGCAAAATTACCTCACATCTGCTGGCAATGAAGATGAAAGGAGATAGTATCTGCCAAATAGTAAGTATTCAGTTAATAATAGTGATTATTATCATCTTCATGTGCTATTCTTCCTGACCATTGGTGCCCAAGTGACTCTAACGTACTCTCTTTATTCCTCCCTTTGTCATTTAGGGCCTTGGTAAGTTTCAATTAATTTTATATCCTATCTTGATAGGGTAAATGCCTATGGGCATTTTTATTCAGGTTTTTAAAAATTATTATCAAATTATTCCTGTGGGTAGAAAAATCAGAAATAAACTTATGATATTCCACCAGTCCCTATTTTATAGATGAGCAAACTGAGGCTCAAAGAAGTTAGTACTTGTTCAATTAGGGTGAGCCCAGAATTCTCTACAATGTCTGTCTGTCTTCATATCTTTTGCTGTTTCCATCGCACCACATTAAAACCAATCTAACACTTTTAAGTGATAATCTGATTAGCGTAAAATTTTGTAACATCCGAAATACCTGTAACCCATGTAAAGCCCAGGCAGTTTGTGACCCAGGCCTAACATAATCCTATTCCGTGAAGGAGCATAACTAAAACTCTGTTAAAAATAATTTAAATATTTGTGCTGTTCCTGAAAATGCCAAAGTGCCACAGCAGGTCATAATGAGCATCAAAACTTCTAAAAATATTCTCTGGCAAAGAATTTGGTGTTGAATTCACGATACACAGATAACTAAGCAAGGAACATACAGAACCACCACCACAACAAACCCCAAGGCATTTGTTAACCTCATAGAAGTAATAATATCACACTAAATGGCTCAGCTCTAGATACTGTTTATATAGTCACAATTATATAAACACTAATATGAATCTAACCAAAATTATAATATAAATAGGTAGGAAAGATTGTGTGTATGTTGGATCTGAGTGGAGGAAATAGAACTCAACCCTTGTTTCATGTTGAAAAGTCAACAGATAATGGCTAAAACTTGAAATCAAGAAATAGCAACATAAGCATGGTATTTAGAGATAAGGAAGTCAATTCCAAAATAATAATCTGAAAGAACTGAAAATGCTTATTACTTCTTAGAAGGGGGAAATGAGGGCAGGGGAGAGGAGTCTGCTATTTTAAAAAAAATAAATCTTCTGGGGCTTCCCTGGTAGCACAGTGGTTGAGAGTCCGCCTGCCGATGCGGGGGACACGGGTTCGTGCCCCGGTCCGGGAAGATCCCACATGCCGCGGAGCAGCTGAGCCTGTGTGTCCGGAGCCTGTGCTCCACAGCGGGAGAGGCCACGGCAGTGAGAGGCCCGAGTACCGCAAAAAAAAAAAACCCCAAACCTTCTGAAGTTATTTGCTAATTCAAGCCAGGTGCGTATATAATTTTAATAAAATGAAACCTAAAAATAAAGGAAAAAAACACACTTTAGCCCAGTGATAAATGTTTTGACTAACTTTTGTCAGCTAACAAAACTTAGCTGACGTTTTACTTGAATGTCAAGATAAGCATTGATTTTCTTTAGAAGGCATCATAATTAATTTGCCTAATATTAATTTGATATCTGCAATGTGCTAGGCATAGCAGGGGATGTAAATGTAAATTAGACAGTAATCCTTGCTTCCAAGGAAGTTGTGATCTAGTCAAGAGATGAGATATATGCAAATAACCTAAATAGAGGATGGTACAAAATACCTGCCAGGAGAGCAGGCTTTCCTGAGCCTTCTTGACTCTGAGCTTTGCCTCAGGCCTTAGGTTAATAATACAGCTCATATTTCCAGTGATCGTGGTCTCATTTATGATTTGCAGAGTTGGCTTTGTTCTAGATCTTAATCTGTTTCCAGTCTTGATGGTCTTGACCCTTTTCTCATGGCTTCTCAGTACTTTTTTGGGTGGACTTTACCTAGGAAGATACTCGCCCAGTGAGAGAAAGCCAGTAGACAGGAACAGAATATCTTCATCAATAGTTATATTTCTATTTTTAATTTTACTCTTATTATATAAGAACATATGTTTTCTGAGTACCAATGGTAGGGCAGAGGTAAATGTTCTGAAGGTTATTTATAATATTTATATGAGATAGGAACCAGATGTTCTCTCAGATTTCCTTCCAGACTGGTCTTTTTGAGTCAGAGACTCTTCTGACTGCAAGGGTTGGAATCCAGGAGAATGGTTTACAGGTGAAAAAACAAGCCTGGAGAGGTTTAGTGGCTTATCCAAGGGCAGAGAGCTGGCTGTTTTTAGAGTCGACAGAGAAGCCAGTATTCAAAGTTTTGGCTAAAACGTTTTCATGCTTATCATGTGCCTGGTTTTTTGCTAAGCGCTTTCTCACATCGTGAACACAACAGCTTTATGTTTTAGGTGCTATTTCCTGCCCCTCCCTGATAACCAGATTCAAAGTTTGAAAGCTATTTTTAGTAGCATCTTTAAATGTGAGTTTTCCTAAGTGATTTGTCTAGGGTTGCCGTGCTAGAAAGAGGCTTTAGAAAAAAAGTGATGTGTTGTTTATCAAAACCTTGGAAAGAAATTGCATTATTTCAGATTTTAAGAACTCCATTATCTGATTTTCAACCAATTCAAGACAATATAATGTGTGAAAGTAAAGTGTGGAAATAAATTGACATGTCTCGCATGTTAGAAATGACATCCTGGGAGGTGGAACCATAACATGTTATGAAGTTGGTCAGTCTTTCCATGGCCGCAAACTCAGGATTCCTTGGGGTTGAGCCTCAATATGCACCCAACACCGTTCTGTTATATTCCCAACAACCAGGGAAACCTATGGCTACTGAATTAAAAGTCAGTTATTGGGGCTTCCCTGGGTGGCGCAGTGGTTGAGAGTCCGCCTGCCGATGCAGGGGACACGGGTTCGTGCCCCGGTCTGGGAAGATCCCCCACATGCTGCGCAGCGGCTGGGCCCGTGAGCCATGGCTGCTGAGCCTGCGCGTCTGGAGCCTGTACTCCGCAACAGGAGAGGCCACAACAGTGAGAGGCCCACATACCGCAAAAAAAAAAAAAAAAAAAAGTCAGTTATTGGATTGCTTAAAAAAACCCTGAAACCTGTTCTTTCTCTTTTTTGAATTTACCTTTGAATCTGCCTAAATGTAGGGATCAATGAAGATATATTGAAAATCATATCGTTTTCATTTTCTTTGTAGTATTTTATAAAATACTACAAAGAAAACATTATAGGAACAAACAAATGAAAAAGTTAAAATCCATTTTACAGTGTATATGTATTAAAATATGCTACATGTTAAGCCTTTAGGACCCTAGAACGTAACTTATTTTTATTTATAAAGTAATTATCTGTATGCCACAATTATGTTCTGTCTTAATGGTTTTCAGGATTTTGAAAGAAATATAGTTCAATATGTCAGAATAAACAGCAAATGTGTATTGAGATACATGCATATAAACTTTTCTTCAAGATTGATTAATCTCTTTGACAGAGTTCTACTCAACACTCTGCTCCATTGTGTTGTACAAGTCCTTTGTACATTCACTAAAGCCACAGTAAATTATTTCTAATGTCATAGATATGCATATAAAGCAACATAGTTAGTATGTAGGTTGCACAGTGTCCTATTACAATAAATCTGTGAACAAGTAACATGTGTATAGCCCATTTGAGGAGGAGGACATTAGGATTAACATAAACATTGATACTAAGTAATTTTCGTTCTTTAAAATTGAAGTATAATTGACTTACAATATTATGGTAGTTTCAGGTGTATAACATATAGTGATCAATATTTTTATACATTACAAGATGATCACCACGATTGTCTAGTTACCATCTTTCACCATACAAAGTTATTACAATGTTATTGATTATATTCCCTATGCTGCACATTATATCCTCATGACTTATTTATTTTATAAGTGGAAGTTTGTACGTCTTAGTCCCCTTCACCTATTTCACCCATACCCCCTTACCCCACCTCCACTCTGCCAAAGACCAGTTTGTTCTCTGTATCTATGAGTCTGGTTTTATGTTTGATCATTTATTTTTTTAGATTCCACATATAAGTGAAACCATATGGCATTTGTCTTTCTATGTCTGACTTATTTCACTTAGCATAATACCCCCTAGGTCCATTCATGTTTTCTGAATGATTTCCTGAAGGGCATAATTCAGTAACTCTGACAGCCCTGTATAGGAGAAAGCAGAGGGTAGGGTTGTCTTTTGTCCTTTGTTCTTACCATTATAACTTAGCTTACATTTATGGGGTAAAAAACATATTTTTATGAAAGTTTTAAAAATTTAATTAATTTTAAAAATTAATTAATTTTTGGCTGCGTTGGGTCTTTGTTGCTGTGCACGGGCTTTCTCTAGTTGCGATGAGCAGGGGCTACTCTTCATTGTGGTGCGTGGGCTTCCCATCGCCGTGGCTTCTCTTGTTGCAGAGCACAGGCTCTAGGCGCGCGGGCTTCAGTAGCTGTGGCACGTGGGCTCAGTTGTTGTGGTGTGCAGGCTCTAGAGTGCAGGCTCAGTAGTTGTGGTGCATGGGCTTAGTTGCTCCACGGCATGTGGGATCTTCCCGGACCAGGGCTTGAACCCATGTCCCCTGGCAGACAGATTCTTAACCACTGTGCCACCAGGAAAGTCCCTTGTGAAATTGTGGATTATGTTAAATTATTAAATATTATTTCTACAAGTTAACATATTGTCTTCCCTTGGAATACAATTAAGTAGGAATCTGTTACTCTTTAACGTTGCAGAATTAATGGTGGAGAAATTAGACGCATTTATGATTTCCATTTTCTCTCAGTGTCCGATGCATCCCTTGGGAATAAGTGATGTCTTTAGGATGTCTCGATGATTATTTTAAATTCTTATTGGATCATTAAACTTAGTCACATCAGTGATTTAAATAGTGGAGAGTAGGAAAGCATGAGGGACAGAGTTTTCTCTCTAGGTGGGTACTGAATTAAGGAAGAAGCTATGTATAGTCAGAATTTTGGGAATTGGTAATTGATGTCTTGTTTCCTCTGAAATATCAGAGAATATATAATTTAGCCAATTCAGGCTCAATTGAGGGAATATACTTGAATATGTTGCAAATTCTTAAAATTTTAATTCTTAAAACTTTATTCCTTTCTTTCTTAGAAGCACAGTTGGCCACTTAAGAACTATTTTACCAGTAAGTTTCTTTATCATAATGCACCTTGAAAGTTCTTTACATTTGAAGTTCTAGATTCCATAAAATGTATGCATACCTTAATTAATTTTTTCCATGAATTCAAAACATGAATTTACCTAAGGATACCAATATTGTAGGAAAAGTTGATTTCATGTTTATTATTACTTTTATGTGGATACTTTTTTTTACAAATTTTAAATTATTTGCCTAAATATTTCTTAAATTATTGCTAGTCTAATTATCCTCAATAGTTAATGCTGGATGTTAGAATCAGGGAGGATGACCTACTTTATTCATTTTATCGTGCAAAGAGCAAAGGAGAGGGGGAGGGAGAGGGGGAGAGGGAGAGCGAGAGGAGAGGGAGGGGGAGGGAAGGGGAGAGGGAGGGGGAGGGAAAGGGAGAGAAGGGGAGGGGGAGAGGGAGGGGGAGAGAGCCATTAAACGGTGAGATAGCACTTCTGCAATCCAAAGGACTTTGAGTGGAGAGGTGGCACCTTATGTTATGCTTTAACAAATACAAAAATATTCGTAAAGATTTAAAGTAATACATTTAGCAGGTATGAATTATTTGAAGGCAGTCTTCAAAGAACCATTCCACATGCTTAAATACAAGGATTACCATTGTAGACAACCTGCTGAGGCACAGAAATGAAGATTAAAAAAACACTTTTTTTCTTAGAGTAAAATGTTCTTTCTGTAATTCATATGACTTGTCTTTAAAGGGGAATTTCATATACAGGTTGGGAAAGCTTTGCTTTTCTGCATTAGTTTCGACAGTTGCTTTGAACGTGCAGTAACAATTTTGAATGTTTTTTTCTGAGAATGTTTTATTGACATGGTGATTTAAAAAAAAATTTTTTTAATTTTTAAATTAATTAATTAATTTATTTTTGGTGCATTGCGTCTTTGTTGCTGCGCGCCGACTTTCTCTAGTTGCGTTGAGTGTGGCTACTCTTCATTGCGGTGCACGGGCTTCTCATTGCGGTGGCTTCTCTTGTTGCGGAGTACGGTCTCTAGGTGTGCGGGCTTCAGTAGTTGTGGCTCACGGGCTCTAGAGCACAGGCTCAGTAGTTGTGGCGCATGGGCTTAGTTGCTCTGCGGCATGTGGGATCTTCCTGGACCAGGGATCGAACCCATGTCCCCTGCATTGGCAAGCGGATTCTTAACCATTTCTCTACCAGGGAAGTCCTCGACATGGTGATTTGCTTTTACTTGCTGAGCTGATATATGATTGTTCTTTAGAATCTTTTAGATCATTGTTACAGAATCTAAGACCTTGAGAAAATCCAAAGACTCTACTCAGAGGCCTCAGATCATATTCATATTAGCTTATGCATTTTCTAAGAATACAGGTGTAATGGAGTCATCTGATGGTGGACCAGATTCGCTATGTGTAATGAGAAATTGAGAATTTTCCAATTAGAACATAAAGAATAGCAGCAGTACCTGTTACCTAGCTTTGTGAATTAAATAGTGTTTGCCTCTCTGCTGTCAGGGAAATTTGATATCTATAAAGTTCTCTTGAAGGCCTAGAGTTATTTCTGTGACTTTTACCCTCGTATCAAGGAAAGGCATAGTCAGATATATGTTTCGTGTATCTTTCTATATGTAGTATAATATACTTAAATGGTATTTAAATTCTCAGGCGTATGTTCACTACCAACTTTCAGAAAACAAATGATTGCTGGAAATCACACCAAATATACTACTGTGCTTTTCCTAATTTTAGTAATTTCATTTGTTCCAGAAATTTTTGAAGCAATTCGAAAACAGTGTTTTTTCAGAATTCTGTTTTTCCAAAATTTGTTATCAACATAAGATTCTGATTTAACAAAAACTTGCTGATTTGATTTTGTACTTATGATGCTTTTTTTTTTTTTTTTCCCACTGTACGCGGGCCTCTCACTGTTGTGGCCTCTCCCGTTGCGGAGCACAGGCTCCGGACGCGCAGGCTCAGTGGCCATGGCTCACGGGCTCAGCCGCTCCGCGGCCTGTGGGATCTTCCCGGACCGGGGCACGAACCCGCGTCCCCTGCATCGGCAGGCGGACTCTCAACCATTGCGCCACCAGGGAAGCCCCTGATTTTGTACTTATGATGCTTTTTAACCCTGTCCAGCTCTATTCTTCAATCACATATGAGTATGTTTCCCATTGTTGCTTAATTGCTCTGAATACACTTAAGCCAGTTTTATATCTGGTAACAAGAAAATCTCCCAGTTATGAAATTATAAGAGTAGAAGAAATCTTAGGAATAAACTAGTTCACAGGTACAGATTCAGAAACTTTGAAGATATGTCCAAGTTGCTTTCCGAAATGCTTATGCCAATTTATACTCTCACCAGTAATGGAAAGGCGTTCTCTTTTCTTTATTTCATCTCCAACACTTTTGCAAGAGGACTCAGCAGCTTTACTGCTAGGTACATATATACATAAATATGCATATCTTACAGAGGCTTTTGTACATGTTTTCAGAGACTTGGGAGAATGTCCATTGCAACATTGTTTGTAATAATTTAAACATAAATTGATAATATAATTGATAAATAAATCACTGTATATTAAATAATTGGAAGTGGTTGAATTAATGGAGTAGATTTACATGTATCTATGTCTACATCTCAGCAACATAATGTTGAATGAAAAGATAAAAGCAAATTGTAAAAGGATGTATAAAATATACTTTTATAGAAAGAATAAAACCTGGAAAATACTACTTTATAGGATTGGTGGAATATTATTTAGCTTTTCAAAAGGTTTATATAATATGGAGAAATGTGTGTTGTGTATAACAGGGTAGAAGGTCGTCTGTGATTATAGCTACAGGAGAGCGACTACATAATGCGTTTACTGTTGTGTGTCCTTTTGTTTGTAACCTGCTTGTTCTATAGTTTTGCCAACTCCTTTTGGCTCATTGTCAAGGAATCTTGAGAATTTTGAAAACCAGGTATTAGATTGTATCAGGACAATACAGTGTGGCTATAAGGAAGGTTTCTTTTAAACTGTTGTTTGATTCATCTAATAAGGGATCAGGCATTTATTGAGTAGCTGTTATGTATCAAGCCCTTAAAATAAAGGGATCAGACTTGATTTTCCTGTTCTAACTAAATAAGAAAATAATAATAGCTAAGAACAACAACTTCTGAATAAACATACGAGAAGATTTACATCCTCCTTATTAATAATTAAAGAATTCGAAGTGAGAACACCTTGAGATCATTTTTACCTTGCAGGTTGGTGAAAATAAGAGGTGTGACAATACCTGGTAGAGAAAGAGACATTCTCTCCAATGAAAATCAGTCAGTATAGTCTTTCTGGAAGACAGTGTAGCAAAATCTCTCAAAATTAAAAAGACACATGTTGGGCTTTCCTGGTGGTGCAGTGGTTGAGAGTCCACCTGCCGATGCAGTGGACACGGGTTTGTGCCCCAGTCCGGGAAGATCCCACATGCCACGGAGCGGCTGGGCCCGTGAACCACGGCCGCTGAGCCTGCGGGTCCGGAGCCTATGCTCCACAGCGGGAGAGGCCACAACAGTGAGAGGCCCGCATACTGAAAAAAAAAATAAAATAAAAAAAAAAGACACATGTTCTTTCACCCAGAAGTCACACTGTAAGGAATACTGCAGATAACTTTCACATGTTTTTCAAAATATGTGTACAAGCATATTCATTGAAGTACTGTTTGCAATAACAAAACAAAATAGACAACACTACTAAACAATAGATAACTTAGATATTCATCAGTATAAGATTGGTTAAATAAGTTTGTATTTTCACATGATGAAATACTTTGCAGTTCTTATATAATTGAGATAAACCTATGCATGTTGATATGGAAGGATCTCCAAGGTATTATAAGTGAAAAAAGAAAGCTGCAGAACAATGTCTCAAGTATGAAACTGTTGTATGAAATTGGAAAGAAAGATAAAGAGGTACATATACTGTACACAAGTATATACATTAAACAGGTTTTTTGTAAGCAACTCTAAGAGACTTGAGTGATTACCTTTGAGAAATGAAAGTGAAAAGAAGATGGCTTTTACTTTTCATTTGATACCTTTCAGTGCCCTTTATATTTTCTAAACGAATACAAGTTTAACTAGTATCTTTGAAAAATGCTAATAGGGTTTATCTCTGATTTTGTCTTTTTACCCTTCACCCTTATTCCTACTTTTGTGATAAAATAACACCAGCTACAACAAGGAAACAAGCAAAAATCAGCAAGTGACCAAGTGATTATATAAAACACAAAAGCAATTATGTTTTTGGTAAGCATAGATGGTGACTGAAAAACACCCTTCAAAATATGTTGGTGTTAATAGTTATTTATTGTCTTGTTAGTTTAAAACACGATGTAAAGTTCAGGACAGTAATGGCTAAAGCCAATTGGTCATTAACTGTGATAGTCACTGACCTTAAAAAGGAGAGTTGGTCTTCTAAATGATTTTCTGAAGTTGTTAATAACTGTATTTGAAGATTAGCAGTTATATTGTGATGGTGACAAGTGTGCCAAAAGACATTGGCCCCATTCATATGAAAAATTGTGTTTTTAGTGTGTAATTTGCAATAGCATTCATCAAAATTATTCATTCTTTCCAAAAGGAAAAAAATTGATTGGTAGCAGTCACAGTGCCAAGGTTAGCATTAATGGTGCTGAAACATCTAAATTTCCTGGCTTCTAAACCTTTTAAAAACCTTTGAAGAGATTTATATGGTTTCTTGGATATGTAACAGTTCTTAAAAAATAATAAGGTCACTTTTTTCTTGCATACAAAAAATGTGTTTCCTAGATATAGAAGAGAGTTGTCAGCTTTTTCTAACTATTTTTACAATCTCTTCATTCATTGGGGTTTACTTTTGGATAAAGGAAAAAGGAATTAGTTTCCCTGCCCTAATGTGGTAGCCTCCATTGGGACTTCCCCTGTACTCATGTTTTGTTAGTGTAGACAAATATGTCTAATTGTGGGCAGGTGACCTCTAATAGCGTGTTTCAGAAAATACGGGTCAGATATGTTTTGTTGTTCTCAGCTCTGCACTGCTCCTCGGGGCATCTGGCTTGGGGTAGTGGATTATGAACCAAAGCCAGAGTAGAGGGCATTTCTAATGCTGGGGTGCAGTGTGCTCCCTTTTCTTTCTGTTTCTGTGTAAGTTGCAGTCTTATGCAAGTTCATGTCCTTGCAAAGATACCAGACAAACAGCTTCACTATTTGAATAAGTTAAATATAGAATTCTCCCAGTTTGTAATAAAATATGCATGATACTATTTTTAATACTGATTTGATATGTTTCTGTAAGTTAACATGTTGGTACAGAATAAAGCAGTATATTTAGTAGTGTTGGGCCAGATCATAAGTAGGAATCAGCCTTCACTTTTAATCTTTTTTTTTTTTTACCATGGTTAAAAGTCATGTTCAGAGGTCTTATATCAGTCAGATGCATTCCTGGCTTGTCTCATACCATCCCTAGCAGGGAAAGAGACTGAAATCCTCTTTTCTTAAAGCAGTAAAAGGGATAAAGCATGTCTAGACATAGTAGTGCAGGGTCAAGAAGGACTTAGGTCTCTAGGCCACATGAGCAAGACCAGTGTGTCCATCCATTTGTTAGTTGAGAAAGAGAAAGGGATAGGAAGGAGGGAGGATTAGGATGGGTTGAACCTGGCTTTGAATTTTTCTCATCCTATCCCTGCTTGAATATTTCAGTATCAAATATAATTTAGAAAACTCAAGAGGAGAAGTAAAGTATATTGTATTAATCCAAATTGTTACTTTTTGTCTTCCTCTTCCTTACTTCTCAGTGTTCCAAGATTTCTTTATCGTTTCTTTTGCTTTTCAAGAACTACTTGTTATTTTTCAGGGTAGGTCTGCTGGCAAGAAATTCTGTAAGTTTTTCTTCATCTTTGAATGAATGTCTTGGTTTCCTGTTCACTTCTGAAGGACATTTTTTCTGGATATAGAATTTCGGCTTGACAATTCTTTCAGCACTTGAAAAATATTGTCCCATTTCCATCTGGTGTCCTTGGTTTCTGATGAGAAATCTGCTGTAATATTGAATTGTTTTTCACATTCCAACTATAGAGAGATTTTGCTGCTTTCAAGATTTGTTTGTCTTTAGTTTTTAGTAGTTTGATTATGATATGTTCTGGCATGTGTTTCTTTATGTTTATTCTTTTGGGGTTCACCCATCTTTTTGAATTTGTAGGTTTATTTCTTTAACCAAATTTGGGGAAATTTCTGCCATTATTTCTTTGAGTACTGTTTTAGTTCAACATTCTTTCTCTTCTTTTTTCTGGAATACTGATGACATGAATATTACATTTTCTGCAGTCTGTTTTCTCTGTGTTTTTCAGAGGGAGTACTTTCTATTTTTCTATCTTCCGTTTTACTGGTTTTTTCCTCTCGTCTTCATTTTGCTTTTGAGACCATCCAGTGACTTTTTTCCTTTTGATTATTTTATTTACTTTTATTTATTTTATTTACTTTTCGGTTCTAAAACTTCCATTTGGTTCTTCTTTATTTCATCTGTTTCTTTACTGAGACTTTTTAAAAAATTTGCTTCAAGAATGTCTGTACTGTACTTGTTTACTGAAGCATTTTTTATGATGTCTGATTTCACACTTTTGTCAGAGAATTCCAACATCTGCATCATCATGGTGTTGGCATCTCTTGATCTTTCCCTGGGAACCTGAGGACAACACAGTGGTGAATACCCTGATTGTCTTTTTGCCTCACATGTCCCTCATTGGGTCATGGAGAAGCTAGCAACCTGGAAAAACCAGTGAACACAGGCCAAAACAAAAACAAAAACAAACCTCAGGAAAACCCTGCTGTCCTGCTGTTTCTAGCCAAAGGAAATGTCTACATGTGTTTGTTTTATGTATGATGCCCAGGATTTTGTTTTGTTTTGTTTTGTTGTTGTACTTGGTGGGAAGAGTAGGATAATACATCTCATTCTGGAACCAGAAGAGAAGTGCTGGTGTGAATGTTAATCCCTGACGTGGCGAATATGAATCACGTCACTTCCTAGCTTCATACAGATAAATAATACAAACCCCCAGAAGCCATGAATACCCTGAAGATTTTTAGAAGGCAGTAAAAGTTAAATTCTATGAGTAAAAATTAAAACATGCTCAAAACTTTAAAAATTCAACTTTGAATATCAAAAATTTAGATATATTAATTTTTAAGACATATTAGTTAAAATTTTCAAACCTGACATTAGAAGAAATCTGATAACACATAAAACAAAGTTAACTATAATAGGTTATATTTTTATGAAAGTGACCTTATTTATGAGAAAGCTCTAATCTGATAGTCTTACCTCCATTTTTACAGAATATAAAACGGAGGTATAGAAGATTAAATAATGTGTCCAAGGTGGCCACAGTGCTGCCTAGGGCAGAGCCAGAATTTGATACCTGGATTTTTCATTCTTACCATATGTTTTGTACATTCACGTCTCTGGGCCCTTGTACTTGTTGTTCTGAGTGGTCCGACCTCACCTCCATGCCTGAAATGATCTTTTAAAGGTCTCTCCTTTGTGACTTTCAAGATACCATTTGGTCCCCCCCACCAATGTGTAAAACTAATTGCTTTCTCTTCTGTGATCCAAAAGCAATTTTTGCATGGCTATTTTAGCATTTATCTCATGTTATTATGGGTATCTGTGTACATTACTCCTCACCACCACTGCACATACATACATACTACACAGGGCTTTTACATACTTGATGATAAACATTTGTAAATTGAATTAAAATTAAAATCTGACTCCCAGTTAGACACTACTTTGTCATGTTGCATTGTCTCCTCTAAATAGTTAATGAACTCTACAATGTTAGGTAAGGACAGATTGCCTAAGATTTCAAAAGACCAAGCCTCTTTAACTAACTAAACCAAAAATCTCATTGAACAAATATGTTTTTCTTTTGATGCTTTAGTGTTTCTTTCTTTATGAAATTCCAGAAACTTAGTTTTCACCCAGATTAACATATAATCTTTTCTCTCTTTCACCAAATGAACCAATTTATTTGAATACAATTGTATTGAGTTTGTATTGTATGAACTCTTTACATGCATTATATTTTTTAATCCTCACACAACTCAATGGGGGTAGGTACTGCAGTAACTGAGATGCGAATATTGGGATTTGGAGAGTTAAGTATGTAGCTGGTGTGAGGTAAAATGAGTGACTCAAATCTAGTCCTTGTGACTTCAAGTCTTAACCACCTCAAGTTGTAGATTCCTGCCGGCCCATTTCTTTTTATATATGCTTATATACGTAGCGTTTGCCAGATCCTGATGCACATATTTTGAAAACATGAGGAAGAGGGAGAGCTTTATGGTAGGGGAGTAAGGGAAGGTGCAAGTTGTATGGCATCTATTCCTCATTCAACCCCTGGTACTTGGTTTTAATTCCTATGGTTAGAGGGAGAGGGCCAGAAACTGAAGAAACTGTGTATGGAGAGACAGACAGACATTGTGAGATGGTGGCCCCATCGGGGCTCAGGTGGTGAAGTTTGGGGCAAAACTGGGGCAGAGGCCACTGGTTCCACTTGTGCAGTGCTCTGGCACTCCCAGGACTAGGAACTTCGATGCCATGACACTGGAGTGATCATAAGAGGCAGGAAAAGCCTTGAGCTCTGTTGAGTGGCTCTGCTGTAAGGCACACGGAGGCAACAGGAACCGGAGCAAGTCAGCACCTGTGGGACAGCAGCTAAAGCTGAGCGCTTGGGCAGGAGCGAGTCACTACTTTGGGCATCCCAGAAAAGACCATGGAGAAAACTTAGAGATGCTAATTTCCATCAGTCAGGCTAGTGGGGAATTCTAGCTCCCTAATTAGGTCACTAAAAGCAAATGTGTCTCTATTTTATAATTCCATGCAAGCGAGGTCTGGGATATATTTAATTATTGTTTTCAGACAAAGTACAGGCGAGAAGCTGTGTAATACAAGCACATTATCACCATGTTGCCGAAGCCGTTGGCTTTGAGAATTGCTGGAATATATCCCTCCACTAAGCATTGCATATTTGTGTACATTTCAAGTACCTTTTAATACTGTGTTCTAGATGTATGTCTTTTTCTGCAGTCCAGTTATATGTTGGAACAGTGATTCAGTGTTTTAAATTTTTGCTTTATGTTTTGGGTCTAAACTAGTGAATTGGCTCTACATAGTATTATGTTTCTTAACAATTTTTTTTAAATGTACATTTTTTTCAATATATAGGGGAAATATATAAACAGATTTTCAAAAATTTGTTTTTGGCTTACCCAAGCAAAGCATATTTAGATGTATATTGTTTTATAATACATTTTCTTCTTATTGCATGGAAGAATACAGGCCAGGGAGAAATATGGTACTAATTTTTTTTTTTTTTTTTTTTTTTGTGTACGGGCCTCTCACTGTTGTGGCCTCTCCCATTGCGGAGCACAGGCTCTGGATGCGCAGGCTCAGTGGCCATGGATCACGGGCCCAGCCGCTCCGCGGCCTGTGGGATCTTCCCGGACCGGGGCACAAACCCGTGTCCCCTGCATCGGCAGGCGGACTCTCAACCACTGCGCCACCAGGGAAGCCCATATGGTACTAATTTATATAATATTTTATAGGCTAAAATAATCTACATCCTATTTTTCTAATTTTAAGAAAATTTACATTTTATTTCTTAAAATTTTCTAAACTTATTTTTTAAACATTTATTTATTTATTTAATTTATTTATTTTTGGCTGCTCTGGGTCTTAGTTGTGGCACGCGGGACCTTTGTTGCCGCCTGCGGGACCTTTGTTGCCGCCTGCGGGATCTTTAGTTGCTGCATGTGGGCTCTTAGTTGCGGAATGTGGGATCTAGTTCCCTGACCAGGGATCGAACCCGGGTCCCCTGCGTTGTGAGTGTGGAGTCTTAACCACTGGACCACCAGGGAAGTCCCCAAGTTTTCTAAACTTATATGAGTATTATTTAGGTTAAAATAAGAGAATCAATTTTAAAAAGCCTTCTCCCATGGTTTTTTTTAGCATTTGTTTTCTGTGATAATGGAGTATTGATGTAGAACTTTGGAAAAGAAGAACATAAAGAAAATTAAAATCACACATATAATCCCACTACCAAGAGGTAGTTAACATTTTATCTCCTCAGTTTTTTCACTCTGCTTATATACTTAATAGAATGATGTTTAAACTCCTAATAATTATATATCCTGCTTTTTCGATTATATTATATTTTCCGATTTCATTAAATGTTTTAAGAAGATATGATCTTTCATGGCCACATAGCAGTCTATCAAAAATATATACCATCATTTAACCATTATCCTAATTTTAATACATTTGGGAGGCTTCTGTGTTTTTTCATTACTACAAATACTGCTACATTGAGCATCCTGGTCCACAAATCCATCTCTTGTCTGCTGAGCCTATTGCTAGGAAGTCCCCAGATGTGCTCTTTTTGGGTAAAAATGTGTAACACCTTTAAGACTTTTACACTGTACTTTAAATAAATGTACATAAAAATCATCTAGCACAATGCCTGGCAAATAGGCACTCAAATACTGACTTTTAACATAGAAATTCTGCAGTATACTTGTCATTTCATCCTCAGTGATTTGGTTTTTCTAGTACCTGCCTTTCCTAGATTTGACTGATTCATTCATGTATTCCATAAATGTTTAATGAGCACCTACTATCTGTCCAGCCCTGTTAAGGTATATGTTAACTTGGACTTGGGGAATGTTATGAAAATGCTTAAAAACCTCCTTTGACCCCTTTTTCCTGGAGAAATGAATCTGGGTCTTGATGTTGTATAACATGAGCTCTGCCCTTTCTGAGCTTCTGATTTAAAAAAATGAAATGAAACGTACTTATACAATATAACTTTTTTTTTAAAATTCTGCCAAACTGACAAGGGAAATGCCTTTTTCTCACATTCTTGTTACTTGGCATGGCGTCCTCTGTGAAGGTTAAGTGTGTGGACCAAGTGGACTAGGTCAGGGTGGGTGATGGACTCGCCATCTTACTTCTAGTTATTGTGGGAACCTTATTAAAGGAGGTGGGATTTTATAAGCTGTTTGAAATGTAAGAACGAACATTTAGTGAGCTGTGAATGCATTTGTCTGGCATGATGAAAAATGTATAACCTAATTTTAGGTTTTGTTTTTTGATAATAAGTTTTCTTGTTTAAAGAATGTGAAACATGAATATGTAAGAAATGTTCTATATTCATACATTAGGGTGTTCGTATGCGTTTTTTAAACAGGTGATTATTGGCTCTCACTTATGATTAAAACACGGATTGTTAGGACTTTATACCTTGGTTAGATTTTATTTATCCTGGGAAGTATTTTTCTCTTGTTAAAATATTAATCTGAAATATTTTCACAAACACAAGTGACTTTTTGAAGGTCGTGCTCTTGCTTGTATGTATTTCCTTTTTGCAAATTATGCATCAGCCTCCCAGGGAGGAGGTGGTTCTTTGTGGTTATAGAATATTATACTTATAATAAATCAAACTAATTATATATTGATGAGTTAAATTCCTTATAATCGCAGGTAAGAAACTTTGCTATTCTACTTATTATCTAAGACATTCGATATTTAGGAGCATTACAAAGCCCAATTTGGGTGTATATACTTCGTTGTGCTTTCCAAAGGCTTTAACAACAGTAGGAATGTACTGTCATCTCCAAGGGCTGTTAGAGTATTGTCACGTGAGAACATTAAAAGTAGAATCAATATACCCTTAGAAATATAAGGTTATTTGGATTACTTCCTTTTATTATCTATAATTTTAGATATATTACAAAGTAGAGGTAAACTTGTTTCGTACAGTTAAACTTTTTACTTTTATTTTACTGAATGAAAGTCTCATTTAACTTAACATTTTTCCATCGATACATAACTTCAGCCTGGTGAACAAGTATAGAATAGACAATTTATGTATTGTCATTTCTATTTCTTTTTTTTTGTCATTTCTATTTCTAATGGCCCAGTGGTAGGTAGGTGGGACATATCATAACAGAGACTATCATTAAATGCTGCTTTATATTCTATCAAGTATAATGATAGGAATAAAAGTTAATTTTGTACAATAATGTTTGAAGTGACAGCTCCATGGAACTGGGGAAAGGAAGTGTATACATTGAGTAGTGACTAATCTTTATTAAGCACTTTGTATGGTATGTGTCCAGCACATGGGAATTCTCTTGGAATGCTCACAAGAACCCCATTAGGTTTCTATCTCATTTTCACACTTTTTGGAAAACAGACAACTTCTTTAAGGTAGTAAGCTAGTAAGATGTGGAGCTGGATTGCAACCCAGTCTGAGTTCAGTGATTTCATGCAGTCAGATAATCTTACATTTCTTTTTGAGATAAATAAAAAGTTTAATATCATTGATTTGAAATTAGTACAATAATTATATTTAAAATGCTTTCATTCCATATTATGACCAGCCAGTTAAGAAAGGTGTGACAGTGGGTATAAAAGATTCAGAGGAAACATGAGGAAAAGGAAAGGGAAGAACCAGAGAAAGGAGGTAAGGTGACAGATGGAAACACAGGAAAGGGGAGAGGACAGCAAATGTCCTGGAGAGGAAGAGATATTCAGGCAGAGGTTGGGGAAGGAAGCAGAGAATGCCCAATTATATAGAAAAGGAGAGAACCCAGTTGGTTTGGAAGTCTAAGTTACCTTATAATTGTGGCTTTTCCCTTGCTTTGTGAATCTTAGCGTGCCTTTCGAAATACTAACTAGCTCTTCTGCTATTCAGAGTGCTTCCCCTGTTTTTTGTGTGTTAGCCTTCTGGGACTTAAGTTCATTTCACCCTTTGCGATGAAACCTCAATCAAAGTTAGATGATTCAGAATTCAAGTTGAGTTTACTACTTCTGTTTTTTCCCGTTTTCTTACATAACTCATGATACATCAACACAATCAGATTTTGGTAAGTGATATGTCTGGTGGATTTAATGTAGCCTTCAGTCATATTCTTATGATTTTCTCCTTATACTCTTTGAAATGAATCCTCAAACTAACCATATCTCTTAATTTAAAAGTTTTATTTAGGAATGAAATAAAGCTTGACAGAATGGAAGAGGCTTTATTTTCAGAGAATTAAAACATATTTTCTGTGGTGTGACCAAAGAATTAATTGTATGTTTATGAAGCAACTACTTTATTATCAATTATGTTTAAGGTCTCAAATTTAGTGCTCATATAGATTCTTTGGTTGTATTTTAAGTATATTATTATGTTGTAATGAAAAGAGTACTGGGCTCCTATGTAACCCTGTACAGATTACTTTAACTTCTCTGTTTCTTCCATTTGTAAAATGGAAATTACACCTGCCTGTTTATCTAACTGGGTGAGTGGACAGATGTATATGTGTACAGAAAATGCTTTGTAAATATTATTGCTGAATACAACTATGGCTGTTAGGTTAGTAGATTTCTTTTTAGATTACTCCTTTCATTAATTAAAGGATGAGCAGATGCAGAATAGACTAATTGTTCTGTTTCATTTACATTACCCAAATATTATTTCAATAAAATAAAGCAGTATTCGTCAAAGAAACTTGGTCAGCATATTAAAGGAAAGTGGTTAAGTCATACCTAACTTACCATAGATCTTTTTAATAGGGACAAATATCTATGCCATTAGTTCTGGACCGGTGTCTCTCCCTTTCACAATACTTTAATGCATAACTTATAAATCTCTTTTTATCAGCCAATCTGACTTTTCCAAACCCAGACTAACATTAAGCAAGACAGGATGAGCAAAACTCAGGCAAGGTCAAATAAGCAATCAAATGATCAGATTCTCATTGGACACTAATGGAATTTTAGACTTTTAGAAAATGATTAGTTATGAATCTCAATGCCCTTTGTTGACAAAAGGTCAGTTTTTATAAAATTGTGGTAAATTTTTAATGAGATTTTTAAATTACCGTGTTGGATTGTTACCTCTATGAAACTATACATGGTTCATTTTTCATATTAAGTCTCCCATGAACATTTTTGCTGGAATGATAAGGGTGTTATGGCTCTGATTTTTTAAAGAGCCTATTGTTCGAGATATACTGAAATATTTACTGATAAATGTGATGTTTTAGAAGTGGATGGGGCTATTAATGAAATAAGGTTGGCCATGAGTTAGTAACTAGTGAAGCTAGGTGATTGGTAAATGGAGTTCTATGTATTGTTTTTTTCTACTTTTTTATATTTTTGAAATTTTTCATAATAAAAGGGTAAAAAATTTTACTGTTTTGTGCTTCTGATTTGCTTAATGGAATAGTTGTATCATGCTAATTAAAAGTCAAAGTTGTATTAGTAAATATGAGTTCTTAAATAATCCTTATTTTTCTCATGATATATAAAAGCAATACATATTCTAGCTTGCTACTGAAATGATATCAGGTGTATAATGATATCAGGCATACAATAGCTTAAAATGTTTGAGAAAAATGTTATTTGTAATAATTGAGTATAATTTTTACTTATATTTTTGTCTTCTTTCTACATATATATAGAAAGTAATAATTCATTGACTACTGCAAATGATTATATTAAAGTAGTGATCACACCTGTAATAAATGTTTTTTCTTATATCTTTATTGGAATATAATTGCTTTACAATCTTGTGTTAGTTTCTGCTGTACAACAAAGTGAATCAGCTATATGTATACATATATCCCCATATCCCCTCCCTCTTGAGCCTCCCTCCCACCCACCCTCCTTATCCTGCCCCTCCAGACTGTCACAAAGCATCGAGCTGATCTCCCTGTGCTATACAGCAGCTTCCCATTAGCTATCCATTTTAAATTTGGTGGTGTATATATGTCAGTGCTACTCTCTCACTTCATTCCATCTTCCTCTCCCTCTTCCCCTAACCCCACCATATCCTCAAGTCTGTCCTCTAAGTCTGCGTCTTTATTGCTGCTCTGCCACTAGGTTCATCAGTACCGTTTTTTTAGATTCCATATATGTGCGTTAGCATACGGTATTTGTTTTTCTCTTTCTGACTTACTTCACTCTGTGTGACAGACTCTAGTTCCATCCACCTCATTACAAATAACTTAATTTTGTTCCTTTTTATGGCTGAGTAATGTTCCATTGTACATATGTGCCACATCTTCTTTATCACACCTGTAATAAATGTTTAACATTTACTCTTCTCACTAGATTGTATGGGCAGTCTGTCTTAATCATTGTATGTAACACAATACTTGGCACATAGTATTTGCTCAGTAAATATTGTTGTCTGACCATAGTTTAAAAGAAAACTATTTCTGTTTAAATAACATTATTTTAGATTTCTTTTTAAAATTTACTAACGATATGAAAATTTTATTACATAAAGAGCATAGTGAAAAGGTCTTAATGAAATGATTTATAAAGTCAATCTGTACCAAGTGTTTTGTCTCCATATTTAGCTATTTCCTTTGATATGATCAGTACCAATTTGTTTTGTGTTTTTGTTATACTGTTTCAAAGGAGGGGACTTTCTAGTGCATTAATTGTAAGTGTACACTACACCCTGTGAAAAATAATACAGAAAAACAAAGGAAGGTGAAAATGAAAAAGAATTTTTTCATAGAGTTTGAAGACTCCACTAAAGCAATGGAGAAATTTTGTGTTCCATTTTAAAGCTCCTACAAGTATAATGTATGGTTACTTGGTATCTAAGTAAAATTTCTTCATTTGGGACTTTTATCATCACAGTACTTCACATAGTACTCCTTTGTCTGTCATTAGACGTGGATGCTTTCTGACTCTGGCACGTGCCTAGGCCTCATTGAGGTACCCCTCTGTGTGGTATGCTACTGTTCACGTGGGGGCAGGGACCTGCTGCAGCCATAGTCCACTGGCAGCCTCTCTGAGGCCAGAATATCCCTGTAGCTGGTCCTGGGTACACCTGCTGGGTTTTGAAGTACAACTTTCCCTTTATCACCCTTCTGTTAGAGTCTTCAATGAATGGCTCCATCAATTATGTGCCTGCAGTATGCCGGAACTCAAGGAGACCTTACAGTTTTTTAATCCCTATATTACTCATGTTACCAATAAAATAGATTACCTCCCTCCCTCCATCCCATATCAAGTCATAACCATTCTGCCAGGCTTTCAACCCTCCATAGTCTAGTCACCTCTTCAAACCTGGTTTCAGATCTAGTCAGAAGGTCCTGGGAAACTGAACTAAACTAGACTGGGATGCCGTACACAGGCTAAAATATTCCCAGGAATCTCACTAGTAGTTGTGGCAGCTATACTTTTTTTTTTGCGGTATGTGGTCCTCTCACTGTTGTGACCTCTTCCGTTGCGGAGCACAGGCTCTGGACGCGCAGGCTCAGCAGCCATGGCTGACGGGCCCAGCCGCTCCATGGCATGTGGGATCTTCCCGGACCGGGGCACGAACCCGTGTCCCCTGCATCGGCAGGTGGACTCTCAACCACTGTGCCACCAGGGAAGCCCCGTGGCAGCTATACTTGTTCATATCCCAACCTGTCCCCTCTCTGCTCTCTGTACCTCATCTTCATACTGCACTAGTACTTGACATGAGGCATCGTGCATATCGTAGGTACTCAAATGTTTGTTGAACTAAAGGGATTTAAGAGACTGAGCAACTCTGAGTGAAATAAGCCCTTTACTATAAATGTGCTTTCTTCAATTTTGAAGGCATTGCTGATTCTAGCCATTGACTACTGGGGTCACTTCTCTTCTGCTTTCCTAAACCAATAGGGGATACTTAGACAACCAAACTCTACTCCAGCTGACTTCTGCCCAGAATCATACGACTCTTCTAGTCTGATGAATTTTGATGAACTGGAACACATGGAAATGTTTTTGCCCTTCGGTTATAAAGCTCAGTTAGAACCCAGCCTAAGCAGATTGCTTTATGCTGGCTTTATTTTGCATTCAGAAGGTGAGGGCACCCCATAGGCCCATGGACCACTCTGGCTGAAAGACACGAATAAAAGTAATGAGGTTAGCATTCTTCCTGGAAAATTCTTTAGGAAGTAGACTCACTATGTCCTTGATCCCTATTGCTCTTTGTCTTTAGAGGTGGAAAGAAGGCCTTGAATTGGTCCTAAAGTCCTAAGTGAGATTAGGTAGTCACCCTGCTAATTTCCTCCCATTCGTTTTCCAGTTCACTCCAGAATCAAAGTGCTGGTGTTTCTTTCTTTGAAAGCTGTGTATCCCATTCTTAGCCATGGCTTCTTTGTGGCACTTGGAACCAATAAGATCAACAGATCAAATTTTCTTAGCATTAAAAAGGACTTGTTGGGCTTCCCTGGTGGCACAGTGGTTGAGAGTCCGCCTGCTGATGCAGGGAACACGGGTTCGTGCCCCGGTCCGGGAAGATCCCACGTGCCGCAGAGCGGCTGGGCCTGTGAGCCATGGCTGCCGAGCCTGCGCGTCCGGAGCCTGTGCTCCGCAATGGGAGAGGCCCGCGTACCACAAAAAAAAAAAAAAAAAAAAAAAAAGGACTTGTTTTTCAACATCGAAACAAGGCATTAACATGCATCAAGACAGGACTTCATTCATTCACTCCTTTTCATTTTGGAGCCCCTGTTGTGTGCCAGGCCCTGTGCCAAGCACTGCGCTTAGCGCAGTGAATGGGAGATAGGTGGGGAGACCACCACTTAGTGAGCAAGGGTGGGGTGGGGTGGGGTGATGAAAACAGGTGGAAGAGTTAGGGAGGAGTCACATTATGCAGGGCCTGGTAGGTTATAGAGGAGTTGGGATTTTATTCTTGGAGTAATTGGTGCCATTGGAGCATTTTGAATGGCAGACTGACATGATCAGATTCGCACTTAAAAAGATCACTGTGTCTTGATGGGTGGAGAACAGATTTGCGGGCTCAAGAGTGGCAGAAAGAGGTCCAGTGTGCAAGCTATTGAAAATGTCCAGGAGAAGGAGGACATGTCTTGGACCATGGTGGTCTGTGGTATCAGTACAGATGGCAAAGAGATAGCCCCATGTATACCCAGGGTCAGCTTCAGTACTAATATTTGGAGGGTCTAGTTAGTTGTGAATGTTAGATTTAGTTATGGGACTGTTTCTGGATTGATTTCATAAGACTCTTTAAGAGAACTTATTAAAAGTATATATTTCTGGGGCTTCCCTGGTGGCGCAGTGGTTGAGAGTCCGCCTGCCGATGCAGGGGACACGGGTTCGTGCCCCGGTCCAGGAAGATCCCACATGCCGCGGAGCGGCTAGGCCCGTGAGCCTGTGAGCACGTCCGGAGCCTGTGCTCCACAACGGAAGAGACCACAACAGTGAGAGGCGCTCGTACAGAAAAAAAAAAAAATATATATATATATATATATATATATATATATATATATATATTTCTGGGTCCTGAATTAGTAGGTTTGGGGTGAAGTCTAGAGAAAACTTTTTTTTTCTGAGCAGGGTCACAAAATACTTTTATATTATTTAGGACACTCATGTAGGATTACACAGAACAATTCTTTGATGCCAGCAGTATAAAAATGTCCAAAGATTGCTCCACCTTTTTAGAGTTAGTACTACAAATTCCTTTCCTCCCCAGATATGCTAGCATCATTTCCAAAAGTTAATCTTTCAGTGCAGATTACAAAACCCTTTTCATTGACTCAGTCTTACTCTGATAAAGATAGATCTCTCCTCCCATGTTCCAAGAAAACTTTGTCTTAAAATAAGAATAAATTACATCTCTTTATTTAGAATCCTGAAATTTTTGTAAAAGCTTCTCCCAACCTTATTTTCTTATTCTTTAATTTTAATCCTTTTTAGGTGAAAGTGCTTTCCTGGATTATCAGGTTCTATTTACGTGGTTTTATAATTCACTACCGTTAATCCAGCTTCTTCAACACCTCTGAATTAGACTACCCCAGCCCTCTCCTATGCTTTCCTCTTTTGGGAGGGTTCTCAGGATATACAGGACTATCACGGCATTGGCAGCACACCTGGTCTACCTATAGGAGATGAAATAAGTAATCAAGGGAAGCACTTCTCTTCAGGAAATTCTTTAAAAAGTAGACCTACTGTGCCTTGATCCTTTTCACTCTACTTCTCTGGGGCTAAAGGGAGGGCCTTAAATTTGCTTTTGAGTGAAATTAGCACCATGAAATGAATCACAACCTAGTGTGTATAAGTTAAAAGGGCATGGGTTTCAAAACCTAAAAGACCAAAGTTTAAAGCCCCACTTTGCCACCTGCTAGTGATTTGATTTGGAGGAAGTCAATCTCTAATAGGCTTATTTTAGTCACCTGTTAAATGGGGATAATGTTGCCTCTCGAGGCTATTATGAGCATCTCCTGTGATGCATAGAGAGGACTTAGCTTGGCACACAGTAAGGCCTTAGTAAATATAGCCATTTTATTATCTACTCTCTCTTAAACTCTTTGGCTACTAGTACCCCAAACCTCAACAGAGTGAGCTGTGTCCAGAGACTGAATCCCTAGATTCAACAATTAAAAAAAAAAAATTTGTAAACAATAACTGTCCAAGCAAAATTAGTGACCCTGTACTGCTCACCTTCTGTTCTTTCTCTGTCTTCTAGCCCGGAATAGTTTAGTCATGTATGAACACTTCTAACACAGTGGCTATTACATTTGCCCCGTTTTAGAATTTTCTAGGGCTATTGTTTCTACCTCCTGGAGAGGTTTCTCTCTTGTAGCCACATTTGATCTCCCAAGAAACCACCCTCAAAGGATTTCTGAGTGTAGCTTTCAAGAGCTTATGAGAACTAACATTTTCCTTTTCCCTCTGCCCCCTGTGTTTCTGGTTTTCATTTGCTTAGGGTTTAGCAACTAGAGAAGGCCCCCTTAAGGTTCACAAATGGAAGCTCTACAGGAATCTTTGTGTGTGTTTATATTACTGAGGCTTTTCATGGTTCTTGTGACTCTGAAGGCACAATAGACATTCCCTATCACCAGGGCTTTTCCACCTTGTAACACTAAATGCACTTGCATGCTTTCCATGCCGCTATAAAAGTATAGGCTGGCTTTTAGAATGCCAGCTTAAGGAGACGGTCTTCTCTACGTCTGTCATGTGAAGAGATGACACTATTGAATCTGAGGTTCATCGTCCTCTTTATCTCCATCACAGCTTTGACTAAAAGATCAAAATCTGCTTTGCAAGCTGATCTCATTCCCCCCTGATTTTCCGATACTACTTTCCAAATCCTGAGCCACATTTCTCTTTGCATACGAATTCTTTTCTTCTGCCTGCTTTTCCCACAGTCTGTGAGTAAGTAAGTTCCTTCAAAATCAAACTGTTACAGGTGTCTTTTCAACAAATAGCGCTGGGGCAATTCATATGCAAAAAGAAAAAAAAATGAACCTTTCACCTTACTTCACACTATTCACAAAAATCAACTCCAAGAGCTCCATAGACCTAAATGTTAGAGCTAAGACCACCGTTAAGGAAGTGAAAAGACAAGGCACAGAATGGAAGAAAATATTTGTGAAACAAGAATCTGATAAAGGACTTGTATTCAAGTTATATAAAGAACTCTTACAACTTAAGAAGAAAACAACCCGATTTTGAAAATGTGTAAAATATTAAGCTTATACTTATCACATGACTCAGTAATTCCACTCCTAGATATTTACACAAGAGAAATGAAACATAATGTCCATACCAAGACTTGTATGTGAATGATCACAGAAGCATTATTTATCAAAGCTCCAAACTGGAAACAATTAAAATGTTTATCAACTGGTAAACAGATAAACAAAATGTAGTATAGTCCTACAGTGCAATTCTACTCAGCAATAAAATGAGCCAGCTATTTATACATGTAACACCAAGGATGAATCTCAGAAACATTACACTAGTGAAAGAAGCTAGATACAAAAGACTACTTATGATAGAACTCTATATGAAATTTCTAGAAAAGGCAGGTATGGATGTGTAAAGCATGGTTGTCTAGCGGTGGGAGCTGTGATTGAACATATGGGCATAAGGGATAAAGGGAATTTTGGGGGTGGTGCGATGCAAGTGTTCTACAACTGGATCCTGGTGTTGGTTGCACAACTGTTTAAGTTTAAGGCCTTTTATTAAGTCTCCTAAAACACATCTAAGCCTACTAAGAGTGTTTCTGTACTCCAAGGACTTACTCTGGTCTTGTTTGGCTTATAGGACTCTGTTGATGCTGGAGGCTCCTCCGAGCTCTCTTATTCTGATTCCTTGAGCTGAAAGAGAAAGACCCACCAAGCACATGTTAATACCTTTTTTTCTTCTCTCTGAAAGCTCTAACACCTTGGACTTGAGCTTTCCTGTGTCCTTAATCCTTATCTGAATTCCTCTTCCCCCTTTTGAAGATGGACCTAGGAGAGGCCTGATGTTAGAGTGAGATTAGGCAGGGTTGTTTAACCAAATGGCCATAGTTATTTAACCTTTGTTCTCTCTCATCTTCCCCGCCCACCCCACTTTTTAATAGAAGTTTGTTTTCACTAAAGCTTCAGGCAGTTTTAGTGCCTTAAATATTCTTTGTTAACATAATGTTTTTAGAAAGCTGAGTGTCAGGAAGGCCCATTTTTAATTTATCAATGGCACCCTTACTCTTAATCTGCTGAAGCATACTTTACTTTTGAGGGCAGAATTAATCTTTTATCAGACGTACCATGGATGCTGTTGGTTTCATTATTTTAGGAAAATGTTCTTGGGTTGTTTCAGAATTAATGCTACCCACATACGTTTATTTTCCAATATCTATTCAGAATAGATAAGGAAGACACAAAGTAAGAGTCACCCATATTAAATTTAATGCAAAGGAGATGCAAGTCACTGCTGTTTGAAAAACTAACAGTGGTGTTTAACTTGTTGATTTCATCTTGACTGTGAGGAAAGTGAATCTGAAATTAAGCCTATGATAGAGAATATTTGGACCTTCTTTAATAAGCTACAACTTTCTGGAACAGTGAAGAAAATGTTAGCACAATTATAAGAAGATAATTTTATACATGGAAAGTTTTTGGAGGTTGAGGGAGACAAAAAAGGAATTTCAGTCTGCCCTTTGTTTAAAGCAGGGCCATGTAGAAATGCCAAAAGCTGTCAGTGTAACTTCTTTGCAGCTCTGGGGCCTCAAGTTTTCACATCCCTAAGAGTCTCTTAGGGGCTTGTTAAAAATACAGATCCTTGGGCCACACGCCTTTTGGCTCTGAGATTTTACTAAACTCCTCAGGGGATTCTAATATGTATTACATTAGGTAAGGTTCTTCAGAGAATCGGAATTAGTATGAGGTGTGTGTGTGTGTGTGTGTGTGTGTGTGTGTGTGTGTGTGTGTGTGTGTTTGTAAAAGAGATTATTGTAAGGAATTGGCTCATGTAACTATGGAGGCTGAGAAGTCCCCAAATCGGCAATCTGGAGACCAAGGAAAGCTGATGGTGTACTTCTAGTCTGAGTGTGAATGCATAGGAACCAGGAGAGCCGATGATATAAGTACCAGTCCAAGTTTGAGTCTAAAGGTAGGAAACTGGTGTCTCAACTTGAAGACAAGGCAGAGAGAGAGAAAGAGAGAGAGCAAATTTTCCTTCACTCCACCTTTTTGTTCCATTCAGACCTTCAACGGATTGGATGTGACTAAGGTTGAGTGGTCACCTTGGGGAGAGCAATCTGCTTTACACAGTCTACTGTTTCAAATGTTAATCTCATCCAGAAACACCCTCAGACATACCCAGAATAATGTTTAATCAAATATCTGGGTGCCTCGTGGTGTAGTCAGGGTGACACATAAAATTAACCATCACACTATCCAAATCTGAGGAATTTGAAGCAGTGAGGGGCAAAACCAGATTTCTTGGAAGAAACACTTGCAGGGAGAAACCTTATAAAGAGACCATTGTTGCACTTTAGGAAGCAATTGTACAATTTCAGTTATAAAAGATGTCCAGACTAGGCAAATTCATAGTGACAGAAAGTTGCCAGGGGCTGGAGGCTGGAGTTGGAATAGGGGAGTGACTGCTAACGGGCATGGTGTTTCTTCTTGGGTTAAGGAACATATTCTGGAATTAGGTATTGGTGATGGTTGTACAACTTGTGAACATGCTAAAAACCACTTGAACTGTTCCTTTTGAAGGGGTGAATTTTGTAGTTTGTGAAGTGTATGTCAATAAAATATGTACATATCTATTGAGAGAGATGCGAAGAAGTGGAGGTAGATAGTGTTGACATCTCTGAGACATTTTCTGTGAAGAAGTAAACGAACATGGGGTGATAGAAGGGGATGTGGGGTTGAGGGAGGATTTATAAAAAAAAAACACAGGACATATTGCAGCATGTCTGTATATGGATTCAAATGATCCATTGGAAGGGGAAATATTAATGATGCAAGGTAAGGCAGAGGGAATTTGCAGTAGCCAAATCCTTAAATTCACTCACTGTAATGCCACCTTGACTTTCTTCATGTCTCTTCCCTAGGTGACAGATCAATCGGTGAAAGCATTTGCTGAGCACTGTCCTGAACTTCAGTACGTTGGCTTCATGGGTTGTTCAGTTACTTCTAAAGGAGTCATTCATCTAACCAAGGTAGGAACCGTGGCTACGTCTCCTTAGTTTTAACGAGTATCATTCATATCAGTGCCCTAGCAATGTTATACGTACTTGAATGAGGACTACTCAGACCATTATAGACGTGTAAGTAGCGTTTGGTAAAATTAAAATCACTTTAAGGCAACAATACAAAATCTATCCTTTCTGAAATGGTACATTCATTTAAACAAGAAACTTTTTTGCTTTTTCATTTGCTAATGACTATGAAATATATACATTAAAGAAACTGATATATATGACAAAACATATTGAGATGTTAATGTATTGTGTTAGAAGATATTTTGATGAAAGTGTTCACTGGTCATATATCATTAGATCTTCTGAGCATTTGGCTTTTAAGAAGTGAATATGGTCAGTGCATATGATTAAGCTGAGTATGTAACGTGAAAAGAGAAGCAAATGTATGTCAAAAATTAACTTTATAGTTCAGAGAGTTTACTTGTATACCAAATATATGAAATCTCATATTTTAGCAATAATGAAAATACCAGTTCCTTTGTAATCTCTCCCTTTCAATGTGTCATCTCTGCTGTTTTTCAGAGTTCTAAAATAATTAGGAGCTAATTCTTATATACATGCTTTAGAAAACTGGTTACTATAAAATTTACTTGTGTATTATCTGAAATTTGTCAGGTCTCTTCAAGCTTACAGCTTAGCGGGATATAATGTTTTTCTTTCTTCCTAGGAAAAGAGCAAATGTTTACGAGTTACCTAGAACAATGGCAATAAGGCCCAGTGGATAGGAATCTGGGCTCTGTTGTCAGCTCCTGTTTGAATCTTGGCTCTGCCATTTATTACCTAAGTGAGCAAATTATCTTTCAGGGAATTAATTGAAGTAATATATGCAAGATGCTTGCCTCAGTATGGAAACCACAGTAAGTGCTAAGTAAACTTTAGCTACTATTATTAAAATAGGTGCTACAATATCTAAATTGCTGGAAAATCAGAGCAAACTTTGAAAAAAAAATCAAATCACTGTTCTAGTCTAGTGTATCTGAAACAGAGCCTGTGGTTGTTCTGTGTCTTAAATGACTGATCAGCTTTAATTATATTTTGAGGATCAGAACCTAAAGCCAGCAGAGAGGACAGGCACGTTATTCTCTTACTGCTCTATCAAAACATCTCAGTGTAACCAAGACCATATGTAACCATAATTTTTTATTCATTTTCTATAATCTTGGCCTGAACATTTTGGTAGATGAGTATTTTTCTCGTCACATCTAATGCTGTTTATGGTGTAGAGTAGAAATGCCTTTGGATGAACAGCTTGTGCACAACAAGGGTTATAATGACCGTATGTGGGCTTTTTACGATCACTTGAAATTGTACTCATTAAAGACAAAACAAGACTTATTAGATCAGTAAGTGCTTCCCTGAGCATTTTGAGATGGCCAAAAATTATTGTACACTGGTACTTAAAAGATCAGAATTATTTTCTTTGACAAAATAGTAGCGATAGCAAATGTCAGCTTTGGAAGGCTTAATTTGCTGAGAAGATTATTGTGAAGATTATATACCAGGATTGGTGTTTTGGCCTGTTAGCAGTCAGAATCTACTGGATTCATATCAAAGCTGGTCCACAGCGTTTTAGGAGCATCTTTCTTGCTCAGCACAGTATTTGTTTTGATGAGAAGACTGGTTTGTGGCATAATATTGCTTAGTTTCATGGATTCGGGTAAAGGCAAGATAGCATTTTAAACATGTATAACTTTTGCGAAGCAATTTTGGTTATCTTATCTCTTGAAAACCAAGGGTAGAACTCAAGTTTTAATAAAATAAAAGCTTTTTTGTTAAAATATTTGCATTCTGACAGTATTTTTCTACTAAGACATTATACAAAATGTAATTTACATTCACAAAATGTTTGTAAATATATAAATGTTCCTAGGAAGTTGTGTTACCCTTATTATAATCATGGTATATAGCTCTAAATAATTTATTATCAACATGGTATGTAATTCTTAAATAAATGATTAGGGAGATATGAGATACAGAGTGTTGAGAGTTACTGGTATAAATACATTTAATTTTATATGATTTAGAAAATCTCTCCAAGTTATTACTTTACTAAGTCTTTGGCTCTAAGTTTGCTACTAGAAGCAGGTGCCTTAGTTTCCTCCTATGAAGAGATGTGCCTGTATTAGGTGGTCTATCTCTAGAGTTTCTTACAGCCAGACAAATCTCTGAATTTGAGTCATTGGCCTGGACGGGACTGTGAGTGGCTGTCACTGAAACTAAGGAATGTCAAGTCTTTAGTAAGTTAGAAGGGAAAATTGGGGATTTGTGACATCTTAGATTGTTAAATCAAGGGCAAGAAGACAGAAGATTGGGAATAAATGGAAGAATATTGATATTCTATTACTGTGGTCTCGTGGACTTAATTTTACTTTGATGCTCTCAGTCTTGGCTGGACTCTATTTATTGATGACACACCCTTAGTCTTCAGATAGATTCTGCTAATATCAAGCAATATTGAAGTAAGCGGCCTTCCTTCTAAGCTGCTGTGACTATGTAAATGAGAGTCCAGAAGTAGCCAAGACTGAATGCCCACAGGTGGAGAAGATAAAGTCAGCTTTACCAGAGTGGGTTTGGAAGCAATGATAAGAACTTTTGAGGTCTCTAACAGTTGAGAATGTTAATGACTTGTATCCGGCAGAATTGAGCTTCCTCCAACACAGGTGTGTTCTTTTCACTGCCATGTACCTATTTATAAATGTAAAATATTTCTATCTTGTACTTTTGCTCTCCTTCCCACTTTTCAAAAACAAGTTCAGCAAATGCAAATGTATAGTTAACCCCTAGTGACTAGACTGTAGTGCCTAAGTATCATTTGCCACATTAAGGACTAATAGGAACATGTCAAAGGACCCAAAAGCCAACATGAAGTGCCTCTCACTGGCCTAAGCTGGGATACGTTGAGCATCAAAAAGGAAAATGGCTGAAATGGATTAAAACAAATGTATAAAAGTCATGAGTTTACAATGATCTATAAAAAAAACAAAACAGAACTGGATTTCTTCTTCCAGTTAAGATGGAGTAGTGGGGACCAGATTTACTCTCTTCCCTGAAACAACCTAGAAAAACTGACAAAATATATGAAACAATGGTCTTCAAGACACTGGATATCAGACAACCAAGGACAGTGATCCCTGAGATCTAAGAAACAAACAAGAGAAGCCCTATGCTTGCCTTCGTCTAATATGTTGGAAGAGTTTCCAGCTTGTAGCACAGAGAGGGATAACCCAGGCAAAACTCAGCAGACTATCTGAGTTGAGACAGAACCGAAAGTCCAGGGAGACCAGGATAGCCAGAATTCAGAGGACAGAGTACCAGAGTGGAGAGAACTTGCATAGAAAACCCCAGAGATTGGAGTATGCTCTCCCTTCCTTGCTCATCCAGTCCTAAATAACCCATGAGTAAAGAAGAAATCAAAAGAGAAATTAGAAAGTATTTTGAAGTGAATGAGGATGAAAACACAACACATCAGATTTAGTGTGATGCTACTAAAGTATTTACTTTAAATACCACCAAACACCTGTATAAAAAAAAAGGTCTCTAATCAATGACCTTAGCTTCTGCCTTATGAAACTTGAAAAAAGAAAAACAAATTAAACTCAAAGTAAGCAGAGGAAAGGAAATTATAAAGATCAAAGTGGATATCAATGAAATGGAAAACAAAAAAAAGAGAAAATTAATGAAATTAAAGGTTGGTTCTTTGATAAACTCGATAAATCTCTATTGAGACTACTTAAAAGAGAGAGAGAGAGAAATTGCCAGTACCATGACTCAGAGGAGTAACATAGCTACAGATTCTCCAGATATTAAAAGGATAACAAGCAAATATTATGGACATCTTTATGCCTCTAAATTCAACAAGTTAGATGAAATGGAAAATTTATTTGAAAGATGCAAACTTCCAAAGCTCACTGAAGAAGAAATAGATTACTTGAATACCTCTATATCTCTTAAAGAAATTACATTTGTTGTTAAAAACCTTCCCTCCAATGATACTCTGTGCCTAGATTGCTTCATTGGTGAATTCTACCAAATATCTGATATATTTTAAAAACTTTATCAGTAAGAGATACATACTTGAGTATTTACTAGTGAAATGACACAATGTTAGGGATTTGCATTAAAATATTACAAAGGGATAAAAAGAAAAAAAGTGGATAGGCCACTAAAGGAGACAAAAATGGCAAAATATAGATAATTGAGCTGGGCTATAGGACATGGCGGTTCATTATATTATTCTCATTACTTATATTTGAAAATTTCCATAATAATAAAAAAGCTTTTAAGGGGTTAAAAATGTTGCTATTAATATAACATGATAAAATCATAGTATTCAATAGCATGCTTTTTGAGAATGCATAATACCATGGAAAATGCTCAGGATAATAATTAATAATCATATACATTAATATATAATATTAATTTAAAATCAGTTGAACAGATAAGCCAATGGAATCTGAAATGTCAAAGTGACATATTATTTTTACGTATAGTTGGAGTGCAAACCTCAGAAATGCTGTGGGTTCATGAGTTTAATGCCACAGATCCATTGTGAATTGACTTAGATCAGTTCAAATGATTTCTACCAGTAGTCAGGAAATGCTATTTTATATGACTATTAAGGATGATGGTGAAGAATTTTTGACAAAATGTTCATTTTCATTATATGCTATATAAAAATTTATATTTGTCATAACTTAAGATTGTTGATAAATTTAAAGGTTCTGTTTATTAATTAATGATATAATTCTGATGATATCTTAATTAATGATATTAATTCTGGTGATACCTTAGATCTTATTGTTGCTTCAGTTTTTCAGTTTATAAACATGAACTGAATTCTTAGGATGTGTCAGATATGGGTATGTTTGTTTTTGTTTTTAAATAGAGGTTTTTTTTTTTGAAGGTAACAGCTAAAAAAAATGCCCAAAGTTCAGATATTTTCTTGGACCATATCATATTAAAGAACTTTTTTAAAAACACATACTTTAAAAGTGCTTATGGCTGAAAATATGAAATATTTTCTAAAGAAAAACAAAATTGATTTTTTTCAAGTCAATTTAACATAAGTAAGTGAAAGAATGTTCATTCATGCAGCTAACTCAATTTTCATCTTCCTTTTCATGTTTATTCAGAGACTAGAAATGAAAGAGAACTTTCTTGTCTTTCAAATTTCCAAACAACAGATCAGTTTAGAATGTCTTATTCTAAAGGCAGAACATATTATTTTGCTACTTTAGGGTTGTTTTAGCTGTTAAGTTGTAGATTATCATTTCATTTGTTTCTGATTAATTATAGGTACTTGAGTGATATTTTAAGATGTGGCAAGTGTGTGTTCTTAAGTTCATTCAGCTCTGAAATATTCCCTAGTGAGTATGACCAGTGAGGACTCTGAAGAGGTATTTGTAGGATGACTGTGCATTTGGTTCTTTTTAGCTTTCCGGGAGTTAAGAGTTGAGCCAAAAATCAAGTGTTCAGAATTTAGGCGCTGATTCTCTAGGCCTGGTGTGATCCATTAATAGATTTTTTCTTTGAAGTTCACAACAGAGAGCAAACTGCTTACTGCTGTCATCAAAGCTAATAGGATGACTGCTATTGTATGACCTAGGGCAAATCACCTAATCTCTTAGCCTCAGTTTTCTCATCTGTAAAATGAGGATAATAATAACATCTACCTATCTCTCAGGTTTTAGAGGAAGAGTGCTTGGCACATACTAAGGCAGCATTTGAAAAATAATATATATAAATAAATTAATTAATTAGAAAAATATTCGTCATTATGTGTAAAAGCTTCTTATAACTCTTTAGTCCTAATCCATTCATATTCTTTTATTAAAATAAAAATGAAAAATAATTTTCATGAAAATAAATCTTAGTTAAAAACTTTATGACCCTTCTTTCTACCTGAGTGCCAAGGCTGAATGTTAAGATTAAAAACTGTTTGTCTGCTCTTCATGGTTTTGTTTTGTTTTTTCCCCTTTAATACACTGAACAACTAAAATAATATTTTAAATAAAATCATTAAAAAAATTCCTACCATAGCAATATACTGAATCAGAGGAATACACTTTTGTACCTTATTTTTTCATTTTTTTATAGAAATATAGTGGATTTACATTGTTGCATTAATTTCTGCTGAACAGCAAAGTGATTCAGTTTTACATATATATACATTCTTTTTTGTAAATATTCGTTTCCATTATGGTTTATCACAATATTGAATATAGTTCTGTGTGCTATACAGTAGGACCTTGTTGTTGATCCATTCTATGTATAATTAGTTTGCATCTGCTAACCCCAAACTCCCAATCCTTCCCTTCCCCACCCCACCTCCCCCTTGGCAACCACAAGTCTCTTCTGTATGTCTGTGATTCTGTTTCTGTTTCATAGAAGTTCATTTGTGTCATATTTTAGATTCCATCCATAAGTGATATCATACGGTATTTATCCTTCTCTTTCTGACTTACTTAGTAGATAATCTCTAGGTCCATCCATGTTGCTGCAAATGGCATTATTTCATTCTTTTTTATGGCTGAGTAATATTCCATTGTATCTATATACCACATCTTCTTTATCCATTCATCTGTTGTTGGACATTTAGGTTGTTTCCAAGTCTTGGCTATTGTGAATAGTGCTGCTATGAACATAGGGATGCATGTATCTTTTTGAATTACATTTTTGTCCAGATATATGCCCAAGAGTGGGATTGCTGGATCATATGGCACCTCTACTTTTAGTTTTTTAAGGAACCTCTATACTGTTCTCCATAGTGGTTGTACTAATTTACATTCCCACCAACAGTGTAGGAGGGTCCCCTTTTCTCCACACCCTCTCTAACATTTGTTCTTTGTAGACTTCTTAACGATGGCCATTCTGACCAGTGTGAGGTATGTTGTACCTTATTGTTATTGCACAAATTAGTGACTTTGATTTTTATTTTTCTAAATTAGTATAGGCAGTGACTACGTAAGCTGTGGCAATTTATCACATTTTTTCATTCTGTTAAGTCAGTAGTATCTATTCAGCGAGGCTACTCTTTTTATATTTTACAACTCTATTACTCCTACTCTAGTTGTAATGTATATTTGTGCTACATTTTCATTTCCGCAACTACAGCAGCAAGATGTATCAATGTGACACTAGTAAAATAAATGAATTCATCTTTCAAATGACTCAGTTTTTGAAAGTCCTAACAAAGTAAAATGAACAAATGAATTTCTTTGTTGCATCTATCCTTTGATAAAATGGTTGCTTCAGGCTCTACTATAAATATATAAATACAAAATGAGGAAAGCTGGCTATCTTTTTTGAAAGGGCTTTTTCTGGATCTTGGCTTTATACTTTAAATATTATTTTACTTTGCTTATGTTATCCTCAGTTCACTCCTTGAATTTTTATCACACACTTGTTCGTAAATTATGGTTTTCGTTGCCAGTATTCTTGTAGAAAAGGATTTCAACTTTATTTATCTGGTCTCTAACACATGAGGTCAGTCTTTATCCAAGAAAGCTATTAGGAGACACTGCTTTCAAGCTCTTTTTGGCTTTCAGATTCATTCACACTGTGTTGTAACAGAAATTTTATTTAAGGATCAGTGTGAATCTGCTTCATTCAATCTTGTGGTTTATACATAAATGCATAGTTATATCAGGCACGGATGGGGTCACATCTCTAAATTGACAGAATAGACTACCTGAATTAGAGAAACCAGATCTGGGGCTTAATGAGAATACGTTATAATGAAACTTAATGAGGAGATATACTACTGAGGGAAAGAAAGTAAGCAGATCTCATTTATTAATTAATTTTTTTATTGAAGTAAAGTTAATTTACAATGTGTTAGTTTCAGGTGTACAGCAAAGTGATTCAGTTATCATTTATTAATTTAAAATAAACATTTACTGAGAATTACAGAGTTAGAGTCCAATTAATTTGAAAACATATTCAACTGATTAAAACATTGACAGTTATATTCACTTAATAGTTTTGAACATTTATAAAATATTTAACGGTGTTTTATTATCAACTAATTCAACTGTCTTATTTAAACACTATTTTCACTGCCCCTGGGCAGGTCCTGTTAGCCACAGGGAAATGCTTGCATATGTACATATTATATATTCATTTATACACAAACACAGTACATGCCCACACTGTGCCAATCATTAACCATAGAGAATCCAAATTATCAGATTTTTCTTTACAATTTTGTTTTAACATTGTGCAGTGTTTATAACGATGGCCTAAGGGGCTCCTGAATACTGAGGGGAAGAAAACTTATGTTGCATCTTTATTGGAGTCACATTCTTTGAAAACAGGGAATTCATTTCCATGGTAACTCTCTATTAGTCAAAAGTTATCTATGTAACAGCAGAGGTGTGTTCTAAAATTTTATCTTGGAACCTCAGTATTTAACCAGAATTTGGGTCTACATAATATTACTCATTATTTTCCATAATAATTTTTGGAATAGAGTTTGGTTGTGAGCTCCCTCTTCTCCTGGCACACTGGCCCAATAATAGAGTCCCATAGCGTCTACTGACTAAAGGCAGTTGAGCTCTTCGTATGTTTGCTCTCCAGCCCAGAGGTATCACAGGTATTTACACAAAAGCTGTTGATCACAGTGTACTTACAAAACCATCAGGAACATAGCTGCTTCCCCTACAGTAGACTTCCTTTCAATTGATTGTATCCCAGTGGGATGATTGGCCATCAACATTTTTTTCCAAGAAAAAAGGTGCCCACTGGAACTTTCTCTGTTATATTCATTAGTGGAAATGCTTGGTTATTATGTTCGATCAGAGGTACTTTTCAACATGCAATTGGCTATCAATTTTTGATCTTTAAAAATGAAGCAATACCCCTGTGCCTGAGAAAGCAGAAAGCAGCTCAGGATACTTTTACAGCTTTCATCTCGTTCAAAGGAGAAGAAGTTTATTAGCACCCTGGGTTTCTCAGACAAGGTGTGGGGAGTGCTCTGGCAGTTCTTCCTTTTTCTGGGTTGTGATAACGAACTCTCATTAGATTGACTACTTCTTTTCATTTTGGAATCTGGCTCCCCCTTCCCCTTTCTTTCCTTTTGCTTTGTGCTGGTCCTAGGTCTGTTTGCCCTCACATCCTTTCTTCTCTCTAAGCATGCTCTTATATATCATAGGAGGCTTCCCCCTGCAGGCTGCATTTAGTGGGAGGCAGGAAGGCAAAGTGAGGGTGACAGTCTGGTATCTCTCAACCTCCCTGTCTGTCTCAGGTAACATTTCTGGCAACAGCTTCTTCTCCATGGTTCCAGCCCTGGACAGACCTCCTGCAGCTCCAGCTTGTATTGGAAGACCAGGCCTGTGGCCATGAACACTGAGTCTTCTTTCTGTCTCCCTAGCCTTAGGGTGTTTGTGGCCTCCTGCTGCTGCTAAATCTGTGGCTTACATTAGTCTCTCCAGTTTGTCTTCTCACCTTCTACTTCATCAGAATAACCACTTTCCTTAATGAAATTCCCTTTGTGTAATTTAATAAATGCTTATGGTGGTTTCTGTTTTCCTGGTTAGATCCTAATACATATTCCTTTTTGTGTCATTCAGGGTTTCTTATGTGAGACCACATCTAAGAGAATAGAACTGATATTTATTTCCCCTTAAAAAGTCTTGTAACAATGGGGATCAAGCACAAAGCAGAGAATTGCACATACTATAACATTTAAATTAGACTTGACCATTCCTTAGACACTCTCTAGCCATACTTTGGTCTTGGATCTAGAAAAGCTATAACTAGAGAGGTAGAGGAAGCTAGCTATGTGGTAATTAGGAATAATGAAGCTACAAGGCTGTGGTGATTCCCAAGAATAGGATAGAGGGCTAGGTGCTTAATTATAAAAGAATAGGGGTTTTTTTTGTTTTAGTTTTTTTGAGGTACGCGGGCCTCTCACTGTTGTGGCCTCTCCCGTTGCGGAGCACAGGCTCCGGACGCGCAGGCTCAGCGGCCATGGCTCATGAGCCCAGCCGCTTTGCGGCATGCGGGATCTTCCCGGACCGGGGCACGAACCCGTGTCTCCTGCATCGGCAGGTGGACTCTCAACCACTGCGCCACCAGGGAAGCCCAAAGAATAGGTTTTATACATGACCCTAGAAAGAGTAAAATTTAAATGTTTCTCAGTGCTGTAATGTATAATGTCAATTCACAGAGGCAAATGTAAAGAAAAATATTTGACTAAATAAGTTAGTTGCTGTGAACTAGTTATTTGAGTTATCGATTATTAGTTACCAGTTAATTTAAGTTATATCTTGGATGGTTTTGACTGACAAGTAAAAAGTAACATGCTGGGCTTCCCTGATGGCGCAGTGGTTGAGAGTCTGCCTGCCGATGCAGGGGACACGGGTTCATGCCCTGGTCCGGGAATATCCCACATGCTGCGGAGCGGCTGGGCCTGTGAGCCATGGCCGCTGAGCCTGTGCGTCGGGAGCCTGTGCTCCGCAACAAGTAACATACTATCATGTCAGTACATCTGTTTATTTTTTAATTTTCAGAAATCTTGGTCATGCTTTTTGTTGATGTGAGAAGGTATAAGTGACCCCAAAGTACATAATATTAAAGTAAATCATAAATTTTGATATTTAAAGTTAGCTATATACTAGATATTGTTATTTAAATTTTCATTTCAATTAGTTGAAGCTTTTCAACTCATAGATGGAAGAAACTGGTTGAGAGAACAGAATTAGTTCTTTGTATCAGAAAGTAGTGCTTTAATATATAAATCAAGGTTATATAATTTTTGCACTTCCTTTTTGAAAAATTTGCATTTTTTAATAATAATGTAGTTTCATGTTCTGTGTTACTTAAAATCAAGGAAAACTTCAGAAAGACCTTCTTTCTGAGTGCTATTTCTTATTGGTATCTGATATACTGCCTATAGCATAGTCATTAACCTAGAATTTTAGATCATTTACTTCCAGCTCTTAACATTGAGTATGATTTGTCAATTCCAAATTTAAATACATTGTAAACCAAATGCTGTTGCTTCTTGGAACTGCTTTTGTAAGACAAAGGTAAAACTAAGTAAAACAAATGGGACCTGATTCAGTGTTTTGTAGAGTTCCTGATTTGGATTTTGAGTATGAATCCTTACATGCTCTTTAAAAAGTTTGAGTTTTCTAAGATTTTTCTCACCTGGAAAGTGTTCATTCTTTTATCATTATAGGTGATTGTTGCACTTACGTAGTATCAAGTATAATGCCAGAAATGAAGGTTGTGGAAGAAATAGTATTTTTTCCAAACGTGCATCCTGATTTTTTTCTTTCTCGCTAGTAAGGGTGATCTGATTGATTCATTTTTAGATTGTTAATATCAGACTTATTAATATTTAGATTAATAATATCAATGAATTGTTAATTCATTTTAGATTGTTAATAAAAGTATTAGATTGTTAATGCCAACTAGAAGGGGTATTTGAGGCTTTATTTGGGGACTTCAGGAGGGAGGGTAGGGGGGCAGAGTTACATATACATTTTGGAATGTTTCTTCTCATAAAAATGGCTTGGAGATTGAGAGAAGAGAAAGCTAATGGATGCCTAGGTTAGCTGTGTTCTTCCTGAATGACTCAGGGCGCTCCAGACCTATGGGGTAAGCCTCAGAGAGAAGCTGCAGGTACCTACTGAAGGGGCCTCATGCTGTTCCTCTGTGAACAGTACCTGGTCACAGATTAGCAAGACTAATGTCTGAAATTAAGTTTTGGGCCTCTTTCACTCTGAACTTTGACTTTAGTCTAAGGCTCAGAAATGAGAGTGTAAGCCCAAGAGATTTGCCATGTGAAGGTGAATATTCTAAACCAGAAAGAAAGAAATAAAAGGCACTTCATTTTAGAGAGTAGGTATATCATTTCTGTAACATTTTTTGAATGCCGGAAAATGACAATATATGCCAGAGTATTTTTAATTAAAAATCATTAATGTCGTTTCTTTGTTTTTCAGTTTCATACATTTAGAAATAAAGAATGAAATAATTTGGCTGTTTGACTTTAATAGTATAATATCAAGAGGTCAATGTACAGGTCACTTGGCTTAGATATGATAAGCTTTTGTCTTGGGCTAATGGCATTTCAGTTATTTTACTACTTTTAAAAATAAGGTTGTAAAACTTTTATTTGGAATATATTTCCAAAACTTTTGACACATTGAAGTGTGATAAGTGGATTCAGGTGACTGAAATGGGTTCAAAATTCCATGAATTGTCTTTTTTAGAAAAACAGATCTGTGAACTTGGTATGAGGAAATGAAAGAGAAGTATACAACCAGTCCAATTAGACAAAGTAATCTTTCCTTGCATGCTTCACATTTGACTTAATTTATCCTTAATTTATTTAAGCTTTGATTTTTTTCTTATTTAAGTCAAACAGTATGAATGTTTTATTTTTCAACTGAGGAGAAATTCTTTTTCTTAGCTCCTGCTAGGTAAAAAAGTGACAGGGCTGCTTAGTGCTGCTAACTTTAAGTGCTGTTTGTAGTCTGTTATGAGCTCTAGAAATCTTCTATGGAGAAAAGAAAGGGATTTGGTAGAAAGAAGTCCTAGAAAAAAGTCAATTAGAGACTGTGCTGCCTGCCAGAGTGGAAGAGGAGGAGCGGAGCATCCATTCTGATTTGTTGCACAAAGAAAACAGGAAGCCAGTTAACAAATATGCACATTTCTGCAGCAGAAGACAGTGATTAAAATTTTTGGTGGCTTCCCTGGTGGCGCAGTGGTTGAGAATCTGCCTGCTAATGCAGGGGACACGGGTTCGCGTCCTGGTCTGGGAGGATCCCACATGCCGCGTAGCGGCTGGGCCCGTGAGCCACAACTACTGAGCCTGCGCGTCTGGAGCCTCTGCTCCACAACAAGAGAGGCAACGATAGTGAGAGGCCCACGCACCGCGATGAAGAGCAGCCCCTGCTTGCCGCAACTAGAGAAAGCCCTCGCACAGAAACGAAGACCCAACACAGCAAAAATAAATTAATAAACTCCTACCCCCACATCTAAAAAAAAAAAAAAAAAAAATTTTTTTTGGTGAACTACTCAAAATTCCTGCCACTCACATCAAAACTGTGAAAACTTACAGAGACTGTTTAAATGTTCTTCATTTTAAGAACGAACATGAAAATAAAGAACTGATTATGCTTCTTGTTCTAAAATGATCTTTAATTGCGTAGAGTGAATGTTGTTTTTTATTATTTAATGCTTATGTATTACTGAGGTTTATGTTCAAATATATCACTTTTAGAAACATGTAGCTCCAGAGCTGCAGATCCTGCGTTCGATATAGTTAAAAGAACGGAGACCTGGTTTACGGAAACCTAGGTACATGAAATTATTATTATTATTATTATTTTTTGTGATATGTGGGCCTCTCACTGTTGTGGCCTTTCCTGTTGCGGAGCACAGGCTCCAGACGCGCAGGCTCAGCGGCCATGGCTCACGGGCCCAGCCGCTCCGCGGCATGTGGGATCTTCCCGGACCGGGGCACGAGCCCTTGTCCCCTGCATCGGCAGGCGGACTCTCAACCACTGCGCCACCAGGGAAGCCCTGAAATTATTTTTAATGTTTTGTTCTTAATTTCAAATTTACTCATTCAGCAATCAGCATTTAATAATTTCGTATGATGCACCTAGTACTGTGTGAAGCACTGGTGACACAAAAGTGAATAAGACATGGTCACAGACCTGCATTAGCTTGCCTTAGACTCTAGTGGGAGAAACATACACTTAATTAGACTAAATTATAAAGCAGTGTTTAAGGCCGTGGTGGGAGAATGAGCAACATCAGTGGATGTACAGAGGGCAGATTCTCTTAATCTGACGGTGGGCATCCTGGGAGGTTTTACAGAGGATGTGTACTGGAGGTGTGAAGGCTGAATTATACTTTGACAGGAAGTGAAGCCAGCCTTGTAACTGCTCCAGGTGGCTTGGGACAATATTGCTGCTAATGCTTTTTTTTTAGAATCATGCTAGTCCACTATGTATTATTTTTTATTACTCTGGGTATGTATGCCCACAAAGTAGTTTAATCAATTAATTAATAATTTTTTTTACTCACTATAAATTGAAAGGCCAGTATGATTGTACCTAGCTAACCTAATGAATTTAGCACATTTATATATAATTAATACTTTTATATATTAAATTTAGAAGTGTAAGTGCTACCTGTGTGCTGATGAGGCCCACATTTATTTGACTCTCCTTGGATATCTAACAGGCATCTCAGATATAGTATATTCAAAACCAAAGTCTCTCCCTACCTGTCCCCAAAGCATCTTAGTTAATTGCAGTAATACCTTCCAGTTGCTCAAACCAGAAACCTTGGAATTATCCCTGATTCTTATTTTTCTCTTGTGCTCCATAACTAATTTGTCAGAAAATTCTGTTGATTCTAATTTCAAATATATCCAGAATCTGATCACTTTATACTACCTCCAGCTGCTGTCACTGTGGCCCAGGTCACTGATGTTGCTTGACTAGATTAATTTATTACAGCTTCTCTGCTTCTACCATTGCTCCTAGTCTAGCTAGACTCACACAGAAGCTAGAATAATCATTTAAAAATGTAGCTTAGATCCTGTCACATACCTGCTTAAAACCCACCAAATTCCCAGATTCCTTAGAGCAGAAGCTAAAATCCTTACTTTGGCCTACAAGGCCTCACCCAGTCTTCCCTTCTTTGCTCCCCTCTTTGGCCATGTCTCTAATTAGTTTTCCTTCTATTCACTCTGCTCCAGAACCTCTGGCTCCTTACTAATCCTCCAAAACGCTAGACCAGTTCCCATCTCAGGGCCTTTGCACTTATTCTCGTCCCAGGCATCAGCATGGTTTTGTTTGCTGCCTCACCTCCTTCAAACTTGTGCCCATATATCTTTTCAATGAGATCATTCTTGACTGCTTATTTAAAATTACACTCCATCTTTCTTCCCCCTACTGGTTCCCATCTGCCGTGCCTTGCTTTATTTTTTTCTCTGTAGTACTTAACACCTTTTAACATACTATACAATTTGTTTATTGTTTCTACTGCCCCCTTCCAACTAGAAATATAAGTACCCTATGGACAGGGATTTTTTGGTCTGTTTTGTTCACTGCTATATTTTTAGCAGCTGGAATATTTTCTGGTACATAATGGATGCCCAATAAATAGTTACTGACTATATGAATAATAGTCTTCTATGTTCTTTTTTGAGTGATTGAAGAGGCTGAGCTTTTTAAATTATTTTTACACTTTCAGTAACTGGATTTAAATATCAGTTGCTCTGCACTAGGGAAGTGGTTCCTTGTCCAGGCTGAGATCAACTGGGTATCTTTTTCAGAAATAGGACTTGTTAGCCTTACCCCAAGCCAATTAAATCAGAACCTCTAAGGATGGGACCTGGTCATTAGTGTTTTTTAAAAGTTTCCCCATATGATCCTAATGTGCAGCCAAGGTTAGAGCCACGTGCTCAGGAACACTTAAATAAGTATGAATGAATGAATGAAAGTGCACCACAACTACCGCACCGGAGATGCAGATTTGGACCAGCTCAAGCATTAGGATTGGATGTCAGATGTGTGCAATGGGAGCTTGGTCCTGAGCAGCACAGCGCAGGGAGGGCTGGTGGGGGAGGAGGAAGGGAAGGGGAGAGGGAAGGTGAGTAGATGGAGAAAACAAAGAGGGGACTCCCAGGTAGCTGTAGCTGGAAGGAAAGTTTGTTCCCCTGGTCCCTTGGCAGCTGTTGCCAATTGACGATTTCTGTCTAAAAGGCATCGTTCTGTTGTGGGCTGCCTAGTTAGTAATTTGTGTTAAGGCAGGTATATTATATTTTAAGACTCACTAATTTTTCCTCTCTCTGAAGTAATCAGGAAGTGAGCTCAGTTTTAAATAATGAATACAGGTCTCTGAGCACAGTGAGAATAACTTCTCAAAACTTGGAGAAAGAGATTTGAGCTATTTTAACTTAAGATGTCAGGGAATAGTAGGTATGGAGAGTGAACGGCCTTGATACGCAAGCTTTGGGATTCCTTTCTGCAGTTGAAATGTTTTTGTTTTCCTGAAGGTTTCAGAGAAGGTGGGAGATATGATCAGAGTTATTTAAGGAATATTTATCTGGCTGGCTATGTGGCAAGAAGGAGTTAGAAGGGATAGCTCTGAAGAGAAGCAGTGAGTAAAGTGTCCTAGAAAGCAAAACAGAGAATGAATAAAATGGTGAAAGATGTCAGATCCAGTAGGAGAATGGCAGAACCAGCCAGGCCTTGGCTTTGGAAATAAAGCAAAGAGACAGCATCCCATTGTGATTAAGAAGGCAGTGGTTGGAAGGAACACATAAAGAAGGAGACAGAGAATTAACGTGGTAGCTATTGTGGATGTGATAAGCATTCCAGACTCTGGAAGTCCTATTTTCATGGTTAGAATTAGAAATTTTTATTGTCTCTGCCAGGCTCTCAGGCTATTTAAAAGCTTTCAGTTATACCCTGAGTATCTCAGTTCTGTGAGGTGCTGGGAAGGATTTACCTGATGTCCTAAATGTGACTTATCTAGCTTTTATTACTCTCTCCATACTCGAGTACCAGCCTTAACCAAACTGAGGTTCAGCCTAGTTGATGAGCAGAAGGGATGCCCCTCGCTCTCTCCTTTGTCCAACCAAGTTCTTCTCTAAATGTAGATAACAGAACCTGTCGAGGTGCGGAAGCCTTCCTGTGCTCAGGGACAGAAATTCCTTCTCTGCCCCATTCCATTCCATTCCATTCCCAGCAGCCTCAGTTTCTTTACTATTATTTTTAGTCTTGCCATGCACAACCCCTACTATAGCCCCTCCCTTTCTCCTTGTATATCCCTCCCTGTCCTTAATAGATGGCTCTCCCCACTTTCTTATAAATGCCTTTCTCTGACCCCTCTGTCTCCCTGTGCTTTTGGTCTCTCCCATGATCCCCATCTTGGCAGCCTGACAGGTGTTGGCAGGTGAGTGTGTGTTGCTGATCTACAGCCCCAGCAGCCTGTCTTAACCCTTGACTTTGCTCCCTAAAGATTACAACCGATTGCTTTGAAACTCAGTCACAATGAAGTCAACATCCACAGGGCTGGCAAGAAGTAATTTAGGTACTAGTTGACATTTGAACATATTTAACTATACAGAAGTTTTTATTCTTTTCAAAAATTATCTCCTCCAACTGGCTTCACGTAAATTATCCTCGTTAGTCTGAAACAGTGGAACATCCCTGCTGCCTTTGCCAAGGTACTGTGAGTCCTCTTATGCTGCTTCATCCCCTTTAGTCAACCTGCACAATTGAGGATTTTGTTTCATTTTTTACTTTTCCAGAGTCTTAACAAAATTTGGAAGCTATTTGAGGTCTTTTTATAATCCTCCAAGTCTGTGTTTCCTAGGTAACATTTTAGTGTCTCATTTTATTCTTAAGTACATCCACAGCCATACAATCATTGACTAATTTTAGCCTTTAACCTGAATTGGCTATAAGTAATATTTTTTCGCAATAAAAGCAGTATTAAACTGAAAGTTGATTACCTGCATTCTACATTCTGACTTGCATTTCTTTTAAAATACCTTATGAAGCTGTTTAAAAATTGGAATGAAGCATTTAAAAGATCCTGGTGGTATGGCTTTGCTTATTCAAATCCTCTGTGATTTGTGTAACCCAAGACTACCAGTGAATTTGTAAGGGAAAGTAAGTTTAATTAAAATGTCAGTTTCCTAAATGTAATTATTTGTTTATGAAGGATTATTTTAGGTAGCTTTTTATGAAACGCTGGAGGGCACTATTATGAAATTCCCATAGCAAGGGAGGGAATATGATGAATTTGACAGAGCTGTTTGTGGGGTTCTGAATAAAAATGCCACGCCCCTTAGAGGTGCTCCGTATGTCGTATATTGATGCAGGTTACCAGGAATTAACCTCCTGGAACTGCCTTTGGATTCTGTCATATTTCAAGTTGAACTGGCCAATGTGGTCATAGGGAAGGTGACACAAGCATAGTCAGTGACTGTCAGCTCATGAAAAATGAGCCTTAATTGAATCCGAGGGCAAAACACTCTTCAAGATCTCAGTAGAAAGCTGGCATGTGAGAGCCAAAGTAAACCTGTTTCCTCATGTTTGAGTCTTTGCTCCATTGGAAGAGAAAGAATGCTCTGTTTATGGACAATAAATACAGGGCAGTATCAGCCACAGGTGGCCCAGTGTCATCATCTGACCCACCTTGAACTGATGAATGGGCATGGATGTAGGATTTCTGAAAGCTCAGGAGTCAATGAACTAGAATTTTATCACATGTAGATAGTTTCTGGAATTGTTACTTCTTGCTATTCCATTAGTTCTAGAAGATATCTTTGGGTTTTCCTAAGTCTGAAAAATAGTTTAGATTTGCCATCGACTCTCTGCCTATTATCGGCACTTTAATAAGTTATTCAAACCTCTTTGGTCCTCAGTTACCTTCCCTAATATGAGGGGACTGATCTGGCACAAATAAAGTTTTCTTTCCTACAGAACTTTATTGTATCCTCCCACTGGGTCCTGGTCGAGGAAGTAATTTTTTTTTTTTTATTGTGGTAAAATGTGCATAACAAAAGTTTACCTTTTTAACCATTTTTAAGTGTACAGTTCAGTGGTGTTAAGTGCATTCACAGTGTTGTGATGAGATATATTACAGTGAAGGAAGCTAAGAGGTAAAGTCATAATTCACATAGAAACTTTGTGCCAGAAGCTGTGCTAGACCCCAGAATATGCATGTGTAGGAGATATTTATGTGGCTGGATAGAATTTTTATGATTTTCATCTTTGTAGTGAGTATAATACAGTATAATTGGGAAAACAGAGTGATGCTGTATTATACGTGGCTATATTTAATAACAGTTCACATATGCATATGGTTACACGTAGCAAAATTCATCCTCAACATTCATAGGTTTAATGGTCATGCTTCAAAATATTTTCTAGCAGCTCTGTGGGTCCATTTCGTGTATTTCTGATTTGGCTGTGGTACAGACATGGGGCTGCTGTCAGGACATGAGCTCAGCAAGCCACCCAGTACCTGCAACTCACAGAAGCTACTTCATTCTTTACATGTTCCCAGAACAGTAGTTATGAAAATTTTGGGGGTGTTGGGATCAAAAATACCCTGTAAAGAAAGCTAACTATAAAAGTAATGTGGCTTTAGAAAATGGTGATTTTTTAATTGAGGTATAGTTGACAATATTATATTAGTTTATGGTGTACAAGAGTGATTCAAAATTTTTATAGATTATACTCCATTTATAGTCATAAGAAATGGTGATTTTTATATAGAAAATAGAAATACGGGGTACATTACTGAGGGGAACATTAAGAGGGATATCAAATTTAACAGTGATTCTGATCCTTGACATGTATAAATTCATCTTTGCTTAATCAAGAATAAGAAAACGTGACCAGTGAAACCATTTTAGCTACTAGTTTAGCTCCAATGCAAAATCTTGTGAAAAAGTTTAGTGAAAGTGAAAAGACAGTTCCCTTGTGGTATTAAGATATGTATAGGAAATATGTGACTGTTCTCAGAATATGAATTGAAAGCCAGGAGCTATGCAAACATTTTCATAAAGGATTTCCATTAAAGTCATCTTTCCATGATTGAAGACTGGTTTGGGAAATTTAGTTCCCCAATGTGGAGCTAATAAGAGTGACCACATCAGCGTTGCTTGTCTTCCCAGGAAGTGTTTTCTTGGCCACTGAAGATACACCTAGAGAGAAGGCTGAATGGAGCAAGCATCTCCCTCTAAGCTTTTGTGAACACATGTATCTAAAGAAGGGCAGTGAGCCTCAGAGATTCAAGTGGCTAAGGATATTCCCCCTTGTCTTAAGAGAAACCTGACTTCTCTTCAAATATACAGAGTCCCCTATAGCCCTTCTGTATTGATTTTCTATTGCTGTACAACAAATTACCATAGACTTAGCATCTTAAAACCACATGTATTTGTCATCTTACTATATCCATGGGTCAGAAGTCCAGATGCTGCAACTTGGTTTTTCCAGGGTCTCACAAGGTCACAATCAAGGTGTCAGTTGGGGTTGCATCTCTTTCTAGAGTTTAGATCCTCTTACAAGCTCATGTAGTTGTTGGAGGAATTCAGTTCCTTGTAGTTATAGGACTGAGGTCCGCATTTTCTTTCTAGCCGTCAGTCAGGGACTGCTCTCGGTCTTGAGGGTCTTAGCCACGTGGTCTTCTCACAGGGCCTTTCACAGTCCTTCTCAAAACGTGGTTGCTCACTTCTCCGAGGCCAGCAGGAGAATCTCTCTGACCTCTAGACCCTCTGTCAGAGCTCAACTGATTAGGCCAGGCCCATCCAGGATACTGTCTTTTGACTAATTCAGTGTTTAATTGGTCAGGGATCTTAATTATAGCTGCAAAATCCTTTTACTTTTCCTTATAAGGTCCTGCCCACACTCAAGGTCAGGGATTATGTTAGGGCATGGGTCCTTGGGGTCATTTTAGAATTTTACCTACCATACCTGTTTATTTTCTCACTGTGTCTCTCAGGGTCAGAAAGTGGAGGCAGGATCCTCTTTGCTCTCCATGGCTGCTTCCAGACCATTGCTCTTCCAATATTTGTGAAAAATAACAACAACAAATATAACTAACAAAATATCGAGACTTTGAGACTTGTTCCATTTGGCATTACCATTGTCTCTCCTGTTTTATTGCAGTCTTCTCTGTACTCCTTGTGTCTCCTGCTCTTTCATAAAAGACACGGGTACCGGCCTCACAACCTTGTACTTTGCTCCAAGCCTAGCTGTTATTCTGGATGATTTCTGTTTCCATCACCACATGGAGATACGTCAGGAGTTGGGAGGGAAGAAAGCATAGCAAGGAGCACGTGCATCAGCCCTTTGATTCTTTAAATGACTTTAATGATGTCTGAAAGATTATTAGAAACTTATTTTGCTATCTGTTTTGTATTTTATATAGTCTTTTGGTTATTGTTCCTTTAGGTACTTCAAAACATTTTTGTGGTTTTGTTTAATACCAGCCTACCTTATTTGTGGTAGGTAGAGAGGTCAAGGATAGGAATCAGGTGCCATGTTTGGGGTATAAAGCTAGAGCCCAAGCAGCCCACCTATGGGCTCTGGGCATGGTGTTGGCTATAGCTCTCAGACAGTGGAGTGAGGAGACCCTTGAGGAAGGGGAAGCAGCGAGTCAGCCCAGGTTCTGACTGGTCAACTGTATGGAGCTCCTGAGACAGCCAGAGCAGACTGTCATTTTGTTTGTTTTTGTTTCTTGTTTTGTGTGTTTAACAAAGGTGAGTCTGTTCCCTTTCGTTATGCTTTGGTTGCCAAGTACCAACAATGTTCTGATGTTGGTAAAGCCTCAGTCCATGGTAACTTGAGGAAGAACTTTGTCCAACCCATTTCTTCTTTCCTGGTCCTGCCTCCGTTCTCTCGTGTTGTCCTGAGTCCCACACTGGACGGCGACTTCTTGGAACATCTGACCTGAGAGGCTAATTGCAGAGAGGTTTTCCTGAATCTCGTGCTGAAGGCTCAGAATTCAGCCTTAGTGACAGAGGCTTGCTGTCTCAACTAGAAAACGTTCCCTACTGTTGTGGACCTTTTCGCATTTCACCCTCTTAGCCATCCCTGTTTCTCTCCGTAGCCCTGCAACATGCATCAGAGCAGTGGGCAGGGGCTCTGCATGAAGCCTTTCTGTGAGCTGAGGTGGGGAGGAGGGTGTGCGTGCTGCCTGGCAGACCCAGTTCTCCACAGCTGCTCTGTCCAACACTGTAGCCACTGGCCACAGATATAAAAAGTAAATGCAAACTAAACAACATTAAATAAGATAAAAAAAATTCAGGTCGGGCTTCCCTGGTGGCGCAGTGGTTGAGAGTCCGCCTGCCGATGCAGGGGACACGGGTTCGTGCCCTGGCGCGGAAAGATCCCACGGGCCGCAGAGCGGCTGGGTCAATGAGCCATGGCCACTGAGCCTGCGCGTCCAGGGCCTGTGCTCCGCAACGGGAGAGGCCACAACAGTGAGAGGCCGGCGTACCACAAAAAAAAAAAAAAAAAAATTCAGGTCCTTCCTCACACTATTCGCGTCTCAAGTGCTCAGTAGCCACGTGTGACTAGCGGTTACCATATTCAACAGCAGAATTAGAGAACACTTCCATCATTGCAGAAAGTTCTCTGGGATGGTGCTGCTTTAGAGTGTTTCTTTCCCTTTTGTCCTACAGCAGCGGCAATACCAGTGTCTTCTCTTCTCTTGGGGTCAAAGCTCGCCTCACTCACTGCTCTTACGCCTGCAAGTCAGCTTCATGCAGGAATTACCTCCTTCCGCTACAGCAGGACTTGAGGGTGGCCTAGAGAAGGCTGCCATCTCCTGGAGGGCTCCCTGATGGTGCTGGAAAGGCCATGCACTAGTTTTCTATTGCTGTAACAAATTATCGCACACTTAGCAGCTTAAAACAGCACAAATTTGTTATCTCGCAGTTTATTAGAAGGTCACCACAGGTTTCATCAGACTAAAATCATCCACCTTGTATTGTTTTCTGGAAGATCGAGAGGAGAATCTGTTTTCTTGCTCTGTCAGGTTTTTGAGGAAATTCAGTTCCTTAAGGTTGTAGGTCTGAAGTCCAGATTTCTTACTGGCTGTCAGCTCTAGAAGTTGCCCACATTCCTTGACTCCTGGCCCTCTTCCTCCAGACACAAAGCCAGTAAAGGCAGGTTGAATCCCTTTCACAATTCAAATGTCCCCTGCATCTTCCTCCCTCGCATCTCTCTGACTTTAGCTGGGAGAGGTTCTCTACTTATAAGGACTCACGTGACTAGATTGGGCCTACCCTGGGTAGTCTCCTCATCTCAAAATCCGTAACTTTAATCGCATCTGCAAAGTCTCTTTTGCCATTTGAGGTAGCATATTAGGGCATAGATATCCTTGGGAGGGGTGTTATTTGGTATACCACATGCTTCCAAATTAATTCTTTGCATGTTATTAAGCAAAAATAGCTTATTTGAGATACAGTTTATTTGAAGAGGATAATTAAGATCCTACCATCTTTGTGTAAATGATATTAATTTTCCTTGGAGACAACATCAGGGGAAGGCAGGAAACATCAAGAAAGGAGTAGAGAAAGTGAACTAATAGGGAAGGTGGTACATGGAGAAAATCTTTACTTCTTAAACAATGTTTTATATTGCTTTTCACATAGTGGAACATACAACCCATAATACTGCAATTTGGAGTACATTGATAAAATATCACCAAGATATCTCTGAATTAACCACTTACTCATATTTTATCTTTAAAAAAAAAGAGAGAAAACCTATACAAAAGTGGCATTATAATCACGAAGATAAATATCTGAAATGGAACAATGTTAAAGAAAATAAGCCTGTCAAATTGTGGGTAATTATGTGAGAGATTTAACAGCTTTCCCACCTATTAGATTGCTAACTTTTTTGATTTTTATGACGCCTCAATAAATCTATTTGATTTTAATGTTTGTTGCCATTCACTTGTTCATCATAGATTTCTGACCTCATTTCTAATTTAGTATTAAAATATTATGTAACCATTTAGTTTAATCAAATGATTCTAGACTGTTGTCTATTGTACAGTGATACTCTATAATAAACTATACTTATAGTTTTTGAGGATGAATGTAGTATTTATATTTCTCATCTTTCATTTTATTTATCTCATTAGCTAAGAAACCTTTCCAGCTTGGACCTACGTCATATCACTGAACTGGATAATGAAACCGTGATGGAAATTGTCAAGAGGTGCAAAAATCTAAGCTCTCTCAATCTCTGCCTGAACTGGATCATAAATGACAGGTAACCATTGTAACATCTTAAAAATACTTTTCCATAGGGAAACATGTGCTCTATGTACCAAGTACTGATTATCATTATAATAAGGCATGTCTACTGTAATGAAAATGTGATAAAGCCATGACTTTTAAAATAGATATGTTTAAGTTTTGAAAACCATTTAGAAGTATACTTTTAACCCATCCATTGCTTATATTTGCAACAAGGTTTTTATGTGCTAAGACTCAAATGTTTGCCTGAACAGTTATAATAATAGAAGTCTATTGAATTTTCTCTTTGTCACCCACCCAAGACATATTGTTTATTTGTCACTTTAATATTTTTGCAACTTTTGTGTTAATTTTACTTTTCACTTATCAAGGAAAATGGTTCTGAGAAACTGTTTCAAACATTATGCATTCAGATCCTTTCTCAAGGATGACATTTTGTTTTCTGTATAAATAGAATTTGTTTTGAAAATGAAAGTCATGTGATGGACAGTTTAATATGTAGTGTAAAAATGTGTAAAATGGGTAGTTTTAAAAACAAACAATGATAAACCAGTTTTTCTCTGAAATATTTAATGAAGGGAATAAAAAGATGCAAGAACCCTTGAAAATAGATTTCTTTATAATGAAAACAGCTGCAGAGTTAGCACTACTCTACTACTGATTAGTTTAGGTAGATTCTTAAATATAAGCATGAGATAAGATTCTTGCCCAGTAACTTTTCAAGAATAAATTTTTAAAAAAAGTTAGGCCACCAAAAATATTTTGCTTTCAAAATAGACAGCACTATTTCAGCTATAATTAGAACCTATTTAGGTTTAAATATTTTTCACAAATTAGAGCAGAGGTTTATTAAGTTTGTGTGGGATAATGCTTTAAATTCAATACACTTCCCCCTTTCACTTTTAATTTCCTTTTATACTTTTAACAATAAAATCGTGTAGACTACATTTTCCCCAAGTATGGTAAATTCTAGTGACTTTTTTTTTTTTGCGGTACACGGGCCTCTCACTGCTGTGGCCTCTCCCGCTGCGGAGCACAGGCTCCCGGACGCGCAGGCTCAGCGGCCATGGCTCACGGGCCCAGCTGCTCCGCGGCATGTGGGATCCTCCCAGGCTGGGGCACGAACCCGTGTCCCCTGCATCGGCAGGCGGACTCTCAACCACTGCGCCACCAGGGAAGCCCTCTAGTGACATTTTTATAAAATACCCTGCATTGCTCTTTAAATTATGTGATCGCTTTTGACTTAGCTCTTTCTTAGTAAAATTTTTCTTGAAAAATTTACTAATCCAGAATTGGCCCATGGTCATCATTTATAAAAGGTGTTTATTGTTTTTGAGTAACAGTCACTATGTGAGGTGGATCAAAATCTAAAGAAAATTGATGAAAATTTTAAAAATTAAATTATTCTCTATAATCAACATTCGCCTACATAGCCAATTATGTGACAACTTAAAAATAATCTTTCAAGTGTTTTTCATAATAACTAATAAAATAAAGTACATGAAAAACATCATCCTGTGGTTTAGGTGTTTAGCATTAGCTTAATATTGAGGTAAACGTCTTGGTAATGCTTCAGATTGAAAGGTGAAAACTATTTGTGCCACCATATGGTTATGAAAACGATTGCCTTTCATTGCACAACAGTATTCTATGTCCATGCATAGAAGACTCAGTACTTGGAGCCTACAGAGGTAAATTAGATGCAGTCCATATATGATTATAAGGGCTATCTGCTTGGTAAACATTTTGCTTAGGTTTGTATTATTTACACAAAGATATTCAGAGATTTCTCATCATTTAGCTCTTCAAATGCTTATTTAGCCACAACTGGGTATTTACAAATAAAAAAGTGGGCAGCCCTCACCTTCTCTTTCTTAGGTTCCATCTACTCAGATCTCTTGCTATTTCAGTCATTTTTTTCCTAATTATAATGGTTATTTGGTATTTGATCCTAAATACCTGTACTGTAGAGATTTATTTGCAAGGAATGAAAGTGTATTTTTATGTTTTTAATGGAAAAGTTTGGATTAATTGAGAAAACATGCATTTTAATGAGGCTGAGCGGTAGAGTTTTAAAGATCAGACTCTTTTAGGTTTTAATTACACTGCTTGCACTTATCCTGTGTACTGTAATAGGAGTTTCAAACATTAAAACCCACTTTGTAGTATCATCTAAATTACTCAGCTCATTGTTCTTGCCATACTCTATCACTAAGCTAAGTAATATTTGTAATTATATTGGTATAAATCTAGGACTTCCCATCAGACTTAATTATAATTTCAGCACTTAGCCGAGATGGGTTAGTAACCTTTCATATAGAGGACACTGGAATGCCCTAATGCATTTAGCCTATCAATTAGCGTCTGTTTTACATTTGTTCATCATTATTATCCTCTAGTAAATCAGGAGGCATTTATTAACCCCCTACTAAATACTTGGTGCTGTGTCTCAGACTGTGGAGCACTGAGTCCCTGCTGCTCTCAGAAGGTTTTCTCTTTAGGTGACATAAGACTTAATGAGTGAGATAATAGTGAGCCTTGTAAGGATAGAGGGGAGGAAGGTAACCTGTATCACCCAGGTAATTGATAGACACTTTACATGTGTTCTCACTTAATCCTTTCAACATCTTTTGTCAGCGGAAGGTCATACTATTCCTATTAAATTTAGCCCATTTGTTTGACTTTTCTTCGGCTTTTCCAGTTGTATGTATTTTACATCTTTGCTGCAGTAAAAACTGGATGGCGACAAACAAGAAAAAGCAAATGGCTGATGAGTCAATTTCCATTTCATAGCTAGGTTCACATACAATTGACATTTATATGTAACATTCTTAGTTTTTTTTTAGACTAATCTCATCATTTCCTTTCATAATAAAGTTACAATAGAACCTTTAGATACTATTTTAAACTTAATACCTGTGAAAAGGATCTATGTTTAATGCTACTAGCTTTAATAAAGGATTCCTCACATGAAGATACACTTTGATACTCTTCCCAGATCTTTAGATATAAGATTTATGCTGGATTTTAAAAGATTTTATCAATAAACTTTTTTTGAAGCTCAAAATTTTAAAATATTTAGCAATTGAAGATCTTTACTGTTAAGCTCATGAAACCTTTTAGCATTCTGTGGTTCTTGAATTGATCTGTGTGACTGAGACATGCTGTTCTTTATCTTTGTTTTCTAAAAGGACTTTTTGTGTTTAGAGAGTTAAACAGCGTGATATTTTCTTGTATTCAGAAGGATGGTCTTAGTAGTCGTTTGACATTTACCATTGCTTTTGAATACAAATCAAATCCAAGTGGTTTATGAAAAGACGACGCTGACTATTTCTATCAATGATTTAAATTAAACATCTGGTTATTATGTCTCCTCTGCTCTCTCTGACTGTAAGTTTATTGGAATGTTTACTTGTATTTGATGTAAATCCTTTGTTATTTCACATTCAATTTGGTCTTCATTGTTTTTGTATGTTTGGTATAGAGTCCAGAAGCAGCATGCTTTGAATGTAAAAAAAAGATATATGAAAAAGGAATGGTTCTGAGCATCTTTATAGTAATATGCCTATAATGGCTTTTTTATTTTGTCAAGAAGAATTAAGTGAAATCTAATTTATTTTAATAGATCTTTACGGAAGCTATTTTTAATATTTAAATTGGCTACCAAAGAGAGAATTAATCTACCTAATTTCAATTTTTAACGTTAGTCCCGAAAATAAAATTTGATCATATAATGTACATACCCATTATCTAATATATGATTCTTTCGTTGACAGTTGACCATGCTTGCTCATGAATTAGGAAAACAGTAGAAGATAACAATACAAGAGAAGTGAAAGATTCTCTAGCATCCGTCAGCTAAAGTCACAAAACAGCAAAAGTCAGGCTGGTTGTTAAAGCCAGTTATGCTGCCAACTAGTTGAACTTGCCTAGCTAGAGATTTATTCTTTGAATTTGCAGTTTAAAACAAAATTGAATGTATAAGTTTGTTGAACATGGATAACTAAGGATACCTTCTTTAAGGAGTTAATTTGCTGTATGAATCTTATATTTATGTAAAGGCAGCTGTTGCATCAGTGGACACTCTAAAATTTGAGGACTTTTAAACCTGAGACTGTTGCAACCAGTTTCTTTCAAGTATAAAATAACATTTACAATATGTTACTCTTTCACTTTATATGTACTTGTGTTTAGAATAGTAACTATAAATATCTTCTCTTTAAGTAAAACTTTTGAATACCATCATTTTGAAATTGCAGACTGGTGGGCTCAGCTGAGTCCGGTCCACAAAGCTGTTTTGTTTGACCTATACAATATTTTAAAAATTGAATTAGTTACCAACTTAAAAAAATTGGGGTAGTTCACATAAAAATTCTGAATTTTGGCCTTCTCTTGGGAAAGTTGCAAATCTAGCAACATTGGACCCACATTTTCTCATGTCAACAGTTTTTCCAGGGTGAGTAATGGGCTTTTCTCGTTGGCCATTCTCCAATATTTCCACTATTCCCACCCAGCATGACCTATGTTTTTGTATTATCTACTTGTTCCTTACCCAGTCTACGAATTGAATTCTCCCTTATTGAAATCCAGAATGTAGAGATTTTTAGGTAAAGATTTCTTATTTTAAATCAAGTAGTTCTTTTTAAATTGAGTCTGACAACATACGTTAACAGATAATACAGAGTTGATTAGTTTACCTAAATTAGTTCTTCATTATTTCAGGCCTCAGAACTTTGACCAACATGTTGAAGTTACAGAGGGAGACAGAATTCAGTTTAAAATAAATTAAAACCTTCGTTTTCATTGACTGCCTTCCAAAATGGAGAACTCACTCCCACTTAGTGTTCAAACGAGTGTTCTAAAACAGTTTCCTGAATAATAGAGTTGAACTAGTTTACTAAATTAACTCCAACTTCAAGCCTGTGATTTAAAATGAATTTATTTGCAATGCTTAGTATTTGATTCACAGTTCCTTTGTTTATAATATTAAGAAAAATCTTAAGACTATTCTTTCTCTTTTCTTTTTCTGCGCAGAGCCCTTTTTAGTCTTTTAGGTATACTGAGATTGAGGTTGTAGAGTGACAGATTACTCCACCACCCCTTTCAGGGAGACTGACAGCATCCTGGCTCATGTAACACTCAATGAGGCTTTCTATAAAGATTTTTCTAACTCCCTTGATCTTCTCTGGATGTTTATTCTGTTTCTTCTTTAAAATTTCCGTTGATTCAATAAAAAACGGTGACATTTAAAATAAAGTTCAAAGAGGATTTGAGCAGGTGTTGGTGATATAAAATATTTGCTGAGTGCCCATTGTGTTTTATTTCCAAGAATTGTTTTGTGAACATATGCTATATATTGTACTTATAAGTGTTCGAGGACTGGGTGGATAATCTACCATCTTCCTGTGAATGTCACGTCACAGTGGACTTAGAATTTTATTTCATTTCAATCCCCTAATATTACTTAATTCTCCTAGAGACTTAGGTTCAAAGATTGCCCAAGGGGGACAAACCTATCCATTAAATCCAGCAGGCATGGTTGAATTTGAGTTGGAGAATATTTTGTTTTCTATTAAAGTTAAGTGATCTGGAGGAGAGGAATACTTTTCACCTTGGAGTATTGAGTGTGAAGTTTGAACAATTTGCTCCTATAAAAGCATGAAAACTTGGAAATAAAGAGGTGGTAAAAATAATGCTGCCCATAGAAGCAGCTCCATGGTGGTATTTAGAGCAGCGCTCTCCTGCCAGTGTAGAATGCTGAGCAGTCTATCTGCATACTTTTGGTGCCTAATAATGTGGTAGGGCTGGTTAGGTGGAGTTTTAGTAAATCTGAATTTTAGTTGTTTCCGTAATTTACTACATAGTTTTGAGTATGTTCTATATCTATTCATATTTTTTAAAAAAGGATGAATATATTTTACTGAGTTCTAGGAGAGCTGCAGGGACAGAATGGAGCCTTTCTGAGCTAGTGACACTTGTTTGAGGTTGGCTTATTATTGATACTCTCTTTTATAGTCACAGTTATTTGTAAGACCATCCCTAGAAGAATAGTATGATTTTGGGGTAACTACTATTCAGGCCCCCTAACCATCTTCAAAAATGATGCCTTAGGTGTCCTTCTATCCATTAGACCCTCTCTTTAAAACCATGATTGCTTTTTGTAGTGCCCCTGAGATTGGAGGGTATAATATTTTCTCTCTTTTGTTTTTTAACCAAGGATAATAACAACAGCTAATAATAGCTACCATTTATTACAATCTGTGCCATACAGTGTGCTAAGTGTTTACACCCTGTGTTTCATTTAATCTTTACAACAGCCCTGAGGAAGAAATTAACCTCCTTTTTAAATGGAGGGATTAAGGTCCAGAAAGGTTAGACTGCTCTCAACTAGTAAGTGGTGGAGCCAAGACTGGAACCCATTTTTCTGTGTCTTCAAAGTCCAAGCTCTAACCACGAGGGGCTCCCTGTCTCCCAGTACCTTATTCTGACTCAGACCTAATGACCTAATGTCCTGATTTGCTCAGGACAGTCTCAGCCCATTCCTGTTGTTTTGGAATTCTGTCAGGGTTAGCACTTGCGCTGCCATTGCTCCTTTCTGTGTTCCGGATGTCCTGCTTTGGATGATAAACTACGTGGTCCTCCTACCTCAGGCTATGCTTGATCATTCTGAGCATCATTAGAGTGTTGCCTTCTCTTTTCCGTATGGGGTATCTGAGAGGTAAAAGTTTTAGATAAGACCTGTAGATTTAAAAAACATCTAATTTTGTAATAAAAAGCAATTTTCCCCCCAACAACTCCATTTATAAACACTCTTCTTGTTTCTAAGTTTCTTGAAGAAAAGTAGAAAGTATTGCTCATTTTTGTGTCTTATACCACATCTAGCTCATACTTGATATCAAAAAGAATTTCAAAATGAATTTTGAGTAGATATTTAAGCATGTGATGATACACATTTACTTCTACAAATAGTTTATTATCTATAAATGCTCTCTGTCAGTTGTAACAAATTAATCGTTGCAGAGTGAAGGAGAATACTGGGTGGTATATACTTTGAGTAAGTTGTTACTGAGTTAAAAAGGAGGAAGTTAACTTCATTGAAGGTTTCAGTACCTTTGGTAAAAACTAACTGCCATAACTAATCCGTACAGTTTCCCTAGCATATGTGATTTTTCAGAGAGCTAATGATATTTTTCTACAGAAGGAGAAGTTTTTCTGATAAAGCGATTTGTGCATTTATCCTCAGATGAAATTCAAACTAAAGGTACTTTTTCATTGCTTGGTATGTAGTGCTGTTGGGTATCGGTTCTGATATTGGTTCTTTCAATAATTCTAATTGCCGAATATCATTTTAAAGGAAATATTAATTGATATGTAACATTAGAGCATTTAACCTAGTACAGTCACTTGAAAGGAAATCTATATGAGGTCGTCTTTATCTCATCTATGTCAGCCTGCTTTGATTTTTAACTCCAGTTCTGGAGATGGAATGGAAACTGGATTTGATGTGGAAGAGTTTGTCTTATTGATTCTCCACGTTCACATTTTTGTCGTATAGAAAAACGCGAATTTTTATGATAGTTCCAACGTATAATGGTAATTTTCAATTTCTGCTTTGTCTTTGGTTCCCAGTGAGCAATAATGCATAAGTAAACATTTCTGCAAATAATAATAATTAACAGAGCTTTTATAGAATCATATTATTGGTATTCCTGGATGTGCTATTCCAAATGCTGCCACTGATTTTGTGTTTTTAAGACAATATAAAGATGAGTAAATGTATATTTTAAGCACTTAGTTTGTGGGATTAAAAAATTATGTCTTATGTGTTATGAATCAGAATTCGTGATCAAATTATGGGAAAGAATGGGACACAATATATCAATATATGATGATGAATGCAGTGCTGTATACGCATAAATTTGGAGGCTTCCTAACCTCAAAACCCATTTTAAAATTAGCAACAATGAACAAAATCTTCACTTATTGATGAAAATGAAAATAGTTTATTGACTGTTGGGACAAATTTATGACTTCCTGCCCTCCCCCCTCTTCCCCCCAGCTGTTGTCTTTTTCTTAATCCCCAACCAGAAATGGTAATTAAAATAACTCACTGTTGTCAAAATTTTTAAATGTATGATAAATGAAGCCCAATAAATAGTAAAAATATGAGAAAGGTGATTAAATCTGACAATTTCCTTGTAAAAGGCTTGAGATGATAAATATCTCCTGTGATTAGTTATTAATTTAGTGCAAGAGATTTTGCTTCAGCCTAAAATATTTTATAAACAGTGGCATAAAGAAATATCTTAGAAGATAGGTACAGACATGTTTAACCAGAGGAGAAATAGCTGGAACTTGATTGGTATTAATTAAAAATGGCAGAGCTGACATGTATGTGCCTGGGCTACTTTCCGTATGACGGTGCTTTCAGAAATTAAAAAAGAATACATGAAGACATGAAGAATTGACAGAGTACTTTCAGCTTGAACCTTTTTGTCTCATGAAGATGGAAAGGCTTTATGTTTATCATTCCTCAACTGATAAAATATTTGGTTTAAGGTAGTATAAAATAACTCCTTGCTTATTGAAGTTGACAAAAGCAAACTTGTTTCATTAACAGTTATAGTTGCACTGCTAATAATTTCCCTTAAAATGAATTCCTTTATATTTAAAGAAAAGATGAAATAATAATGGTGGTTGTAATGAAGTGCTGTATCACGTTACTGTTGGCTGAATCCATAGCCCATCAGTCTACTGGTGGCATATATCATTGTGTGGCTGTGTAATGTTTTGTTTATGAATCTCTCTCTTTGCAAGGGCGAATCTGCGTCTTCATCTTTGGCCCTCTGCCCCAGCCTCAGCCCCTGGAACCTCACATAGAGCCCAGCTCAGAGAAGCGATTTAATACCTACGTGTTGAGGGAGTTATAAATGTTGCTTTTGTAGGATGGATAAGTCTGTTTTTAAATTTGGCTTGAACTCTGGCCAAAATCCAGGCAACTGGTTCACATGTCCTCCTTCTTCCAGATTTACTTATTTCTGAATAAAGTTGATACTTAATAAAGTGAGGACAATGTCGTTGTCTTGATTTAGATAGAGCTTGCTTTATGTATTGCATGCTTTTTATCTGAAAGCCATAGCTTCGTTTTTTGAACAATACCTAGGCTTTAATGTTGAATCGTTGGTTTCTGCTTTTTTAATAGAGTCTTTGGAATACTTTTAAATGAAGATCCAGAAACTTCATTTGCTTTTCATATGTGATGACACCTTGTATTAATTGAAAAGAGGCAGAGGAGACAGTTACAGCTTTTTTTCTGTTTCTTGGTGAGAAAAGTATGGCTATATGAAAAAACTTGCATATTTTTTTCTTAATTCTTCCTTGTAGCACTTTTAAGTGCTGCTCTTTAAATGTATGTTTAATATTTGGTTAATTGTAACTATGAATCTAAACATACTGATTTAAGTCCAGGTTCACATTAGAATAATTATCTGGTTAATTGCTCTTGTGCAAAAATAGGCTAAAAAATCATCAGAACATCAACTTGTGAAAGCAGTGGCAGGAGTTTCAAAACCACCAAGCATACCTACTGCAAATCACATCAGCAAAGCAATTAATTTAGGCTAATTGCTTTTCTGTTTGTTCAAGATGCACTTTGGAACTGTCTTTTGAAATCGTGGCAATTAAGATTAGTAAGCAATATAATTAAAGAATGTTAGAATTGTCACTACTTTTCAAAAATGGTAATTATTCCATATGAACCTATATAGTAGATGTATCACCCATGTGGGACTTGGAAATAATTAAAGCAAAATAGGAGTATTTTAGCACACAAGTTTCCCTTTAAAAATAAATCGAGTAGATTACCTTTTCAGCAACTGTAGCACAGGGTTATCTTTAATCTCTAATTATCAAGAAGAATTATCTCGTTTCAATAATGCACACACTAAGGAGGTTTGTTCACACAGAGGGAGAAATAACCACCGAAGATGGCACTGGCTAGTGGCATTTTCGCTAACAGATGTGTTTTGGGGTTCTTGTATGGCTTGTCCTAACATAATCAGGATTTTTAAATGTCTTAAAAAACAGATTAGGCATACCTCATGTTATTGAAGTTTTCCTTTATTGAGCATTATAATTTGGGCAGCATCAATTTGTCTAAAATTGAAAACGACTTGAGTTTCCAACTGTTTCTGCATGAAGCCATGTTGTAACAGAACCTCAGCAAAAAAAAAATGGCAACTTTAGGAATCAGTTCTTCATTGGAAATGTAGGAATGTCATTAGTGGGGGAATTAGTCATTCCCCAAACTGCTTCTCTGTTCACCATATTGTCAAACAGCAAGTAGCTATTTCTTTCATCTCTCTCCTTCCCTAAGGAGCCATTCTTATCACGCAGTGTGTTTAGTGGCCTGTCCTGCCCCATGAAATTATCCAAAGCAAATAGATTGGATTGTATTAAGGACTGTGGCTCTCCGAGTGAATCTTTGAGAGACACACCTGTTAAAGGAAGTCTTGATAGCAGTTACTTTGTGACTTTCCGGGTCTGTGACAAGAAATTTAGGAAGATATTCATTAAAATTAGATTTGATGCAATCAATTAAATTTCAAGTTTTGTTTTGGCATTCTACTTTTTGTTTGTTAGTAGATATAAAAATTATTTTCTTTATTTCTGCTTAAACCGGGTATGAATAGATCTCTAAGCCTAGCTAGTTAACTGTATCACAAAACTAGATTTTTCTTTAGTGATCACTTTCATGGAGAAGAACAAAAGTATGTTTAGTTTTTACAAGGATATATTTTTCTTTACTTCTTTTACAAAACTTCATAGTTTCTAGAAGTGCAGCATACTTGATCCATATTTCCCGGTGATGCTGTTTGTTGTGGAATGTTTGATTAGAAAGCTTCATGTTGAAGGTAAAAATATCAAATCAGATGAAAATAAATATATTGATTAGAATAAATAGAAAAGTGTGGAGGACTCCTAGAATACAGAAAAATGAACAAAGAAACCTAAATGATGTTGGTCTTCTTTTGAATCTGTCATTGAAGTAGCAGAACAGTGTTACTCTAGTTTGGGGAAAACTCAAGCTAGTACTTCTTTTTGGCCTTTAAAACATGAATTCTGCAATTATTTATAGTTGAAAGACAGCATAGGTGCTATAAAATTTGTCACTATTTCACAGACCTTAGAAGATTGCAAATTATAGCCACATATTTACCCTATCCCTATATGCATGCCTTTGTGCATTGGTATATTGACTACCCTTACATCAAGAGGTGGCATCTGTTTCTCTATCCCCTTGAACTTGGGCTGGCTTTGTGACTTGCTCTAACCAATAGGATGTAGTGGAAATTATGTTGTGGGACTTCCAAGGTTTGGCTTCAAGGGGCCTTGCAACTTGCTTTTCTGGAAGCTGCCCCACCTGAAGAGGCCCAGAGTAGTCTCTCTGAGAATGAGAGATCACATGGAGATAGAGGTCTAGCCAACAGCCAGGGTCAAACTGTCAGACGTGTGACAGAGGCCATCTTAAACCATCCAGCCTCAGTCAAACCTTTGGATTCCTGCAGTCCTGTGAATGAAATCCGCAGAACTGCTCAGCTGAGCCCAGGGAGTTGTAAGCAAGTAAGAGCAGTTTTTTTAAGCTGTGAAGTTTTGGTGTAGTTTGTTATTCAGACATTGACTTTGTAGCTGCTCTACGTTGAACGTTTTGTACTAAGTTAGGCAAGGTGCCAAGAGTGCTTTATTCATTATCCTATTTAATTATCACATCAACTCTGTGACATAGGTATCATTATGCCCCATTTTATAGATGAGGTAAAAAAAAGGCTCAGAGAGGTAAAAGGTCTTGCTGGCGATCACAGCTAGGAAGTGCAGTCAGGATTGAATGCAGATCTGCCTGACCTTAGTCTCATCTATCAAACTAGCTCCAAAAGCTTATTTTAAGTTTAAAAATACATTTGGTTGCGATAAGCAGTTAAACCTACCAGTAGAGTCTATGAATATAAGTACTAGCTAAATTGCATTATAATAAAATACATCTCATTGATTAAAATAAACATTACAATAAAATAACATCCATTTGCAGTTTCTGGTGTAACTATTTAATCTTGGGTAATCGCCTAAAAAATGCATGGGGAAAAGAGACAGTTCTTCTGAAAGGAATAGTGTGAATACAAAATTAAGAATACATAAATGTAAGGCCTTGATTTTATATGTATTTAAAACAGTTTTTGGCGTTTCATATTATTCAGACTAGATCTCTTTCTACCCTTTTGTCAAGTTAGGGAGAAATGGAAAAAGAGGAGATCATCTTTTAGAAGAATTGTGGCTGAAGCTTAATCACTGTCATGTTTGCCTTCAACACTGTGTCTTTTAGTAATAAGTCTTGTAAGGACATAACTTCTATGGCCTATAGGCAGTAATGGTACTAATACCTATGACGAAAATACCACAAAAAATTCTACAAATAGAAGTGGTAGTCTTTTCATTTTTTGAAATGCTTTTTTAAAAAATTTTAACTATCACCTTAGAAACCATACATCAATAAACTAATTAAGACTAGTGGGTGATTCTGACATGTATATCATATCTCATCTTACCATTTACTATAGCACCACACTAATCAGACCTGCCTCAGGGTTTTATTGCCTGTTAAATGAAGCCTGGGAGCATTTCCTCCATGATTTATTATGGTATTTGGAGAACTAGTTTCATTTGGGAAATACAGTTTCATTTGTTTTCCTTTTAACTTGAATTTAAACTCAATTCCTATTTTTGGTTTTGATTAATCTTTTTTTCCATTAGCAAATTACCAGTGTATTTTAATATTTTGATATTTTGTTGTATTACACACAGAGATGAATATTTTGTTTTGTGTGAGTATATATCTGGAGACTCCTGTGTTTGGGGAGAGGAGAGAGAGTAGGTTGCATTTTTTTTCTTTTAGTTTTAACTTACACGCAGATGGGTTGTAAATTTCTTAGAATGTGACATTGATAACAGCATAGGAATTAAAGCTGTATCTGGGAATTTTGACTTTTCCATATTCCTGGGCTCCTAACCAGAAGTTCAGTAAGTGTGTGTTGATTGATTAGATGGCAATATAAATAAACCTAGTAAACGTAAGCTTATGTTCAAGGTAAAAGAAAAAGAAAATGAACTGTTCACATTCGTCAAGAAATAGAGCAAATCAAAATAAGTCAGTCAAAAGAGTCAAGTTCATTTAATGAATATAGACATAGCCTTTAAAAATGCGTTATAAGTGTAATTGAAGAGTTAAAGAGGCACACACTGAATTCTCTGACAGGGGTGTGGTTTAAGTGTGAGGTACTTGGATACAGTTTTAGTCTGACAACATGTTAACCTTGCTGGATTAAAAAAAAACTGAATGAAAGGGCTTCCCTGGTGGCGCAGTGGTTGAGAGTCTGCGTGCCGATGCAGGGGACACGGGTTCGTGTCCCGGTCCGGGAAGATCCCACATGCCGCGGAGCGGTTAGGCCCGTGAGCCACGGCCGCTGAGCCTGCGCGTCCGGAGCCTGTGCTCCGCAACGGGAGAGGCCACAATTTATTTGGAAAGGGGATGACAAAATATGTCAAGACAATGCCCTGGCTTTCTTCATTAAATTTAGTAATGATTTGGGGGAAAAAAAGAAGAGTTTTTCTGTAACATTTTTTCCTGCAGATTTATAGACGTTTGTGGGATAAATATCTTCAAAGAAATATATATTACTTATCACACAGTTAATATTTTGCATATTATGGTCTTATTGGAATTAGAAATGTTTAGTAATTTATATCTTTAAATAGATGTACAGCTTCTTTTTGTTTCCAAGATTTTTCTTTTATGAGTTTATTTCCAATACTGAGACATCATTATGTTATAGAGGAGCTTTGTTTTTGTTTTCTTTTTTGGTGATGGCTTTTGGCAGCCATCCATCTCCAAGTACAGTGTAACATGTAACAGTGAAGCTTGTTAAAGGGAGAGAAGTATGAACTATCACCAGGCAGGCCCTGACAGACATTCAGACATCCACACAGACACTGCTGCTACTTGATGGTGTCTCCCATTTTGAAAATGTAGCTATTTAAAAAGGGACAAGGTCGCGATAATTTTACACGCCTGTTGCTTGTTGTATGCACATATATTTTACTTGTGATTCTTTCCCCACTGACAGTATCTTTCTAATGTTTAATTTGAATGGTTACATTTATCTTTGCTAACTTGTCACTGTTAGTTGTATACTACGTTTCAATCCTCTAAATAGATTGTATATGTGCACACTGTACTTGGTAAAGAATTTAGAATTTGTGGTGATCCACACTGATGGGCTTGGGAGTATGTATGGGGGAGAACATGGGATAGATAGTAATTCAAAGTAGCAGGAAATCCTAACATGCACCTCTCCATGTTTTTAGCACTGGTAGGCATTGATTTCATTTCATTGTTGAGATAATGGTGTCCTGTAAGCATTTAGGTGGAACAAAATGCCTAGGGTTAAACGTGGACTATAGTTAATCTTCAGTGCAACTCATCCTCAGGCAGGTAATCAAAAATATACACTTGTTATTTTGAAAGTTCTGTTAAAGCTGTTATTTAAAAGTGCCAATCATATCCAGATGAAAATTCCAGAATATACCCCCAGTATATTATAATCATCAGCATCGAGCTGCAATCATTTATTTTAAGAATCACATTTGCAAGCTAGGTCCATTTAAAATAAATATCCTGAGCTTCCCTGGAGGCGCAGTGGTTAAGAATCCGCCTGCCAATGCAGGGGACACAGGTTCAAGCCCTGGTCCGGGAAGACCCCACATGTCACGGAGGAACTAAGCCTGTGCGCCACAACTGCTGAGCCCGTGTGCCACAACTACAGAGGCCCATGTGCCTAAAGCCTGTGCTCTGCAACAGGCGAAGCCACCGCAATGAGAAGCCCATGCACCGCAACGAAGAGCAGCCCCCGCTTGCTACAACTAGAAGAAAGCCCGCAGGCAGCAACGAAGACCCAACACAGCCAAAAATGAATAAAATAAATAAAACATTTAAAATAAAATAAAATATCCCAAATCTTAGTGTAAAAGTAATTTTGTAGTGAAATTACTTCTTTTTTTTTTGAAGTAGATACACCCAACTGGGTTGTTTAAGTATTTGTATGAGTGAAACTTACTTCCAAAGACTTCAGAGTGGGAAAATCAACAACTTTTTTTTTTGTCCTAAGCTCCTCTTTTTTTTTTTTTTAACATCTTTATTGGAGTATAATTGCTTTACAATGGTATGTTAGTTTCTGCTTTATAGCAAAGTGAATCAGTTATACATATACATATATCTCCATATCTCCTCCCTCTTGCCTCTCCCTCCCACCCTCCCCATCCCACCCCTCTAGGTGGTCACAGAGCACCGAGCTGATCTGCCTGTGCTATGCAGCTGCTTCCCACTGGCTATCTATAACCAACAACTTTTGACTTTATATTTTAAGGGCAACACAGAGGAAATTTTCGTTCAATTTCTGTTTAATTTGCTGTGACTGCTGTTGACATTCACAAATTATGTCATTAATTTTGACATGCAAATAAGAAAACCAGCGACTTTGGGATTCAGCTCTGAAGAGCTCTCTCACAGATGCTTAGACATGTCGCCTCTGTCTCCCCGCCAGGCATAACAGGACGGTCGGTAAATGAGATGTTGTAGTTTTCCCACAAGCCTTTGTAAAAGGAGTCTTTTTTCCTCTTTCTGATCCATTACAGAGCAGTTGATTCTCAGGAACTTTTCCCCCTTTAATTTATGCCTTCTTTCCGTACTTAAAGCCGTGGTCTCTTTTACTTTTTTGTTGATGAAGTCATTGATGGCATTTCTCAGGTAATTTTTTCCCCTTTAACTTGGATCTTCTTCCATTCCTTCAATCTATAGAGTATTTTCTTTTATTGTTGTCAGTGTCACTGATGACATTTTCATCTGGTTCTTGACATATTCATTTTATAATACATGGCATTGTAAGGAGTTTTTTGGTCAGTGACATTTTGGCAAACACTTGCCGGTGGCTACCAGAGAAGGTCAGTTAGACATGGAGCAATGAAATAAATTACCCTGAAAGGCTTCTGTGCAATACTAATGAATAGGGCTCGCAGAGGACTATGGGAGTCTGGGGTTCTTTGTGCTGTTTTTTGTTGTTGTTGTTATTGTTGTTCCAGATTTTTATCATTGTCATTCACTATATAACCTTGGTAAACTTATTTAAGTTCTCTTTGATAGGATTGAGTTAATAAAGATTGAGTTACCTTAGTGAAATGTTTGGAGGCTTAATCATGTTTCAGAAGCACCTTGAGTATGAATCATTTGTTCATTATTAGAATGGTGGCTTGGGTGGTACCATCCATCACTGATGCTTTATCACCATTGTAGCCTCATGGTTCCCTGCGAATTGACAGTGAAGGTCTTATATCAAACATTTTAAAGACACTAGCAGATTCTTGATGGCTACTTATTGCTTATTGAGTGGCAATACTGAAGTGTTCACAATTATCTGAAGAAAATAAGGCAATTAGTGTGTACTCATTATTGTATATTTTCATAAATGTCTCTATTTTCAGATTAAATGGGTGAAGTGTTTTCAGATTCATAAATGGAGGTTTTTTTTAAAAAAACCAGTGACCCCTACTTATGTTGCCATAAAGTAAAATACCTTAATATATAGCTACTTTACCTCTGTGAATGTTTTTCACTTGCAGTTTTTATCCAAATACTGTATATTTTAATGAGTTGCACTTTTCAAAATATACTTTAACATTATCTACACACACACATACTCACACACACATGATGGACTAATAAGGAGATTAAATGAAATTCAAAATATCTAAGGAAGCAGGGCTTTCAATTTCTAATTTCTGGTTCAGTTGAGGAAATATAATGACTGAAAATTAAGGAAATTAACTGTTTACTTTGAGTGTTTATATGTAATTCTGTGTTTGATATATTCCAAGAATCCTAAGATCTGATCTGGAAGTAGTGTCAAAGGACATGTAACTCAGCCTTCTACCTGTAAACTGCTGACTCTTCATCTATTGCATATATGTGGTTCTTTCTTTTTTTCTTTTCTTCCCATCTTCTTACCACTTTTCCTTGATCTCTCATCTGGGTCTATTTAGTTAACATACTAAATCACATTCTGACTATCTGACATTCAAAATGCTTCATAACTAAAAGATCAGCACTTTCTGAAAGTATTTTAAAAATCAGGTTATTTATTCTCAGTTTTAAAAAAAGACTGCAACACATCCCCTGAACTTTAGAGCTTGGGCAGGTGTATCAGAGGTTTTAAAATACAGAGACATCTCCCTGGAGTGTGTGTTTTGCAGGAGTGGAGTGGGGAGGACACAGCGGACTGCCAGGGGGGGCAAACCGCTAGAGGGAAGACACTGCACATGCTGATTTCCCTTTGCTCTGTCTTGCTTTGTTTTTCCAGCCCTGTGGCTTGCAGGTTTATTAAAATGCTAATGATGTTTATTCTATTTTTATTGGCAGCTCTCCAGATTTGGTTATTGATATATCTGAGTAACAGTGAAATGCAACATCAAGGTCTCACTTGACTCTTTTCCCTAGATTTTTGTCAGTAGAAGTATAAATACCACAATGTCAGATGGATCATATTGTAGTTTTTTTATCTGTATAAAAGTGAAATGTTACAAGAGCACTGTCAACTGTTTGGAAGTGAGCTTTTATTGGGATAGCGAGGGGTCTCCCGTGGGCTCCAGCCTTAGGTGTGTGTGCTATCCCACTCTCTGAGGAATAATCATATTTCTAATAACGAGTGCCTGAGTGTGTTTATGGGTTTTCATTGCTGTTCTCATTTTCTGGGTTTTGGTATTTCACATCTTGTACAAACTGTCTAACGTGTATACTAATAGACTGCAGAATACACCTGTGACTGGCAAGGGATTGAGGCATTACTATATTTCTACCTGCTCTTTCTGAAAATTTTAACCACAGCCCTTTGGGGTTGAAAAGACTTCTGAGAACACCTCATGTGACTTCTTCATCTTGCTGTTTTGAAACTGAGGCTGAAAAATCACCTGTGACTTGTCTAGGTTCACACAGCCTGCTAGTGGTGAAGGTGGCCCTTAGGCTGCTGGGTCCCACTTGGCTGAGCTTCTCCCTTACCTTCCATTATAGCCACTTATTTGCCATCAACACTTGTTTTCTTTCATGGCCTAGAATGGAACTGGGTATCTCTAGATTGTACACTCCTGTGTTTCTTTTATGCCCCTTTGGCAAAACAACAACACACACACAAGGAGGTTTTTAGTAAATATTTTTTTAAAACTGGAGACTATCTAAAATCTCACTTTCTAAACATTTCCATTATTGACATTTCGGTGAACATCTTTTTAGATACGCACATATGTGCATGTCCTCCCCCCACCTCCGTTTGGAATTGCATTGTGTGTGCTATTTTGCAGTCTGTGTTTATGTCAACAATATACTACGGATTTATTTTTATTTTAATAAATATAGATACCTCTCACCATTTCTCATGGATTTACAGTAGGGTTTTAGCACATTGCACTTAACCAATCTCTTATTGATAGTCATTCTAATTATTTCCAATTTTTACTCTTATAAATGACTGTATGGTGAACATCCTTATACCTGTGTCTTTGTGTACTTTTTATTTTTGTCTCCTTAGGGTTAAATTCTTGAAATGGAATTCCTGCATATAAGGGTAAATATATGTAAACTTCTTATACATCTTGCTTAATTCCCTATAGACGATTATATCAATATATGTCTATATCCCTGGAGAAGAGTTATCTGTTTCTCCATACCCATGCCAACCCTGGATGCAATCATCACCTATTTTGGAGCATTTAAAAATAACTTTAGGGCTTCCCTGGTGGCACAGTGGTTGAGGGTCCGCCTGCCGATGTAGGGGACACGGGTTCGTGCCCCGGTCCGGGAAGATCCCACATGCCGCGGAGCGGTTGGGCCCGTGAGCCATGGCCGCGGAGCCTGCGCGTCCGGAGCCTGTGCTCCGCAACGGGAGAGGCCACAACAGTGAGAGGCCTGCGTACCACAAAACAATAATAATAATAATAACTTTAATGTTTAAATTTAATGTTTTTTAATGTTTAATAAAATTATTTAGGCACTAAATAATTATTTTCCACTAAGCGACAGTATGCATAGTAGTTATGCCTGGAGCCAGAGAGTCTGGATTTGAATCCTGGTTCTGCCACTTGCTACACATTTGTCACTGGGCAAGTTGCTCTGTCTTATTATCTGTAAAATGAAGATTCCAATAGTACTTACTTCATAATGTTTTTGTCTGATTTGAATGTGATTATACGTGTAAAGCACTTAGGACAGTTTCTGGCACGTAATTACTCAATACATGCCAGCTATAATAATAATTATTATTACTATCAGTCAGTGAGCATTTGATTTCCATCTACAGTTTATAGTACACAATGCTGGAATATGGGGTTTGAAAAGAAATATAAGACACAAGTATCCCACTGATCAAAAAGACCCACCACATACCAGAGATAAGGCATAAGTAGTAAATGAAAGTTACATAATCAAGTTAAATAACACAAAATTACACTGTAAGAACAGACATGGATTAAAACATTATTAATTACCAAATGAATGGTATATTTATGAAACAGGCTTCCTATTATAGTATTTGGAAGAGCAATACCGCAGTTTGGTCTACTGTTTTGTATTCTTTTTTTCCCAACAGGACCGACTCCTCCTGTGATTTAGGGTGATTGTATATCTCAATTCGTGCAGCACAGTCCTGGTTTGTGTCTGGCCTAATATCATGGTTGGATGATAAATTATATGGTTACCCTTTTATCCCAGTGATACCTTTCTGTGAATGTCATTGTGATGATGATGTGATGTCAAATTCTTGCTTTGGCCTAGGAGCTATTTTGACTATTATCTTTGCTCATTTGTTCTACTTTGGATCAATTTTATAGTTTAATTTAGAGGACAATCTTATTTCCAGGTGCTCAGGGGAAAGCTCATTCTTAACTATCACTTACTGCTTGCAAATGTTAGAAGAGAAACTTGGTTTACTGGCAGAGAACAATAGTTTATTGCTGGATTATTGATGATCCAGCATGTTGCATCAGGGTATCAACTGAGACTTTATTTTTCTGAAACCAAAGGGAGAAATATTTCAGGGTGAATTATGGCAGTGGTGGACAATTTTAAATTTATAAATAAAACAAATCCACTCTTCCTTAGAGGTCTAACATGTTATTTTGCACACAGGTGTGATTGTAATGATAAACATGTTTTGAGCAATGTGTAGTTCTCCACATCTTCAATACAGATTTTTAAAAATATTTTAATGTCCTGCATTGTTGACATCTTAGCCAGTGTCCTAATATTTGATTGTTAGTTGAACCTTCTTATCTGCTTTCCTTGCCATTGATGTCACAATAATACATTTAAAAGATTGAGAGTTTAGTTTCTGAATGATGAATAACTGCTAAGAAAGAACATAAAGGAACAGAGGTTCACTATGCTGGGCCCTGGCAAAAATGAAACATTTTTTAGCTCTTTCATTATAACTGTCTCTTAATTAGATATTATCAAATGTTAAAGGAAGATGCTTGTCACATTTGGATTTATTGTGTAGGAAATTCATGCTCTGAATCATAGTGGGCCTAGGTGACTTTTTTCTCATCTAGATGAGAACATTGTCATATTATAATATTAGTGTTTGATTCAATATAATTTGTATTCCTTTTTTTTTTTTTTTTTTTTTAGTCATTGATTATGTGCCAGGCAGTGTGCTTAGTACTGGCAATACATAGTTGAATAAGAAATGGTCTCTGCCTCCCAGAGCAGGGGAGGGTAGGGAGAGGCTAATAAGACTTGTGAATAGCCATAGGATTTAAAAAACCTACCTGCATATCATTATAGAATAACAGCTGAACCACTAACACTTAATATAGCATTGACTTTGCTAACCACTGTTCTAAGTGCTTTACATATAGTAAATTTCTAACAACCCTGTGAGGTAGATACTATTATTATTCCCATTTTTCAAATAAGGGAACCAAGGCACAAGAGATTAAGTGGCCCAGTGTCACATAAGTAAAATACAGTTTTCTATTCCAAGTGAACTCTTTAGAGAAGCAGTATTCACATGTCTCTTTTGTGTCTGATAAGCATTATGAGAAGTAATTGTCATGTGACCCAAGAATTTGTGACAGAAAATTACTGCATATGATTTTGTTTATTTGTCATTCATTCACTTACCAGGTATTTATTAAATACTTACCATGACCGGACATTTGGGCTAGGACAGTAAGCAGAATCTTTGTGTTCCCTGCCTTCATGGAGTTGATAGTTAGCAATACTTGCCTCTGACAGGGGATTTCTGGATGATTGTATAATACTTTTGCCGCTTTTCATTTTCATCATTTCTATGCACTCTTTTTAACTTTGTTGAGCACGCTCTGAAACCCTGTTTGCTCTTTCTGTAATTGAGGGAGTCAATGGTCTCCAGTTTCCATGAGTAGATAGTTTTTAATTACTGTACATTGCACTTTGGTGTAACCTGGATTTTTACATATTGTACAATGACTCCCTTAAACTGATGTTTATATACCAAATCTCATTGCTCTCACTGATGAAAGATGGTCCCTGGCTCTTACTTAGATTTTCTAACTTATTTTCAGTGACTAACGAATTTAACTAAAATTCGTACTGCAATTATATTCCATTTTACATATTGGGGAATGAGTAAACTTTTCCTGTCCAAATGAGAAAATAATTCTGGGTCCTGAGTTGATTTATCAGTGCTCAGTGGTGTGACTGACAACTACTGCAGCTGCTGGGAGAGTGTGACCTGTGTGGAGGCCTTGGCATGCTAATGGGTGATAAGAACTTGTGATAAGAACTCACTCACTGGTTGAGTTCGCACTGTTTTTTCTTTCAGCATGTCATGATTCTCTCCCCAGGGTCTTGCAGAGAGGCGATCACTTATGTGCAATCTGGGCTGCTGAAAAAGAAAGCTTCTCCCATCTCTCCTTCAGGGACCTAGTGTTTCCCACCTTGGAAGCTAAATGGCTTAAGGGCTGGCTGACCTTCACCTGAGACCCAGAAACAGGGTGGAAAAAAGGGCAGTTGCTCTTAGGTAAGGGAAACTGCTCCCTTCTCAGCCTCAGCCATGAGGCTGAGCCTTTTCCTTAAGGCCCCGTCAAGACTCTTACCTCCGTGCTAAATTATGCAGGCCCAAGGAAGACATGCCTGCAGGATCACAGTTAGGGATTTTATCCTGCCCTTCCTCCATCTGTCCCAAGTAACATCTTAATTCTTTTCTTTTTACTTTCAAACTTGTTTTTAGGACTGGTTTTTATCCTCAAGTCAGGGACTGTCTCTAAGTATATGAAAAGGGCTTTCATCTGGGATTTTTTTCTTTAGTTCAGATATTAAACATAGAACGTAATTTATGGAAAATGATTTTTCTTATTGGTGTGGTGGCCCATTTTCCCCCAGTAGAATGCCAACCCAATTTTACTCTGCATTCTCAAAGCTGGTGGCTGAGAGCTTTCTTCCTCTCCTCTTTATTTCAGAAGTAAGTAGTGGTTTGTCTAATTACTGTACTGTAGTTAGAATTATAGAGAAAAGGTCAGTCTAGTCCTTGCCAATTAAAGTAGGAAAAAGCTACATTTATAACCACTAAGAGCCATTATGTCAATTTAATGCTGTTCATCAGTGTGTAACCTGTTTTCTAGGATATATAAATCTTATTTTGGTATTATAGTATACTCACCCTTTTAAAGGCCTTTGGTGCTGCGGAAAAGACATTATTGCGAGTGACATATTAATTGTGCATCCTTTCATTGTGTCTCATCATGGATTTTAGGATCTGGATTTTGTAAAACCTGGTCATCATAATAAGTAGGAATAGACCCTCCGAGTCACTGGTTGATCCTTTTATTTTTAATTATTTGACAAAATAACATAGCCTGTTGTGATTTAGGTTTTCTAACTTTTTTTCAGTGACAGACAGGCATATACTATATAACTAAAATTCTCATTGCTATGATATTTCATTTTATATATAGGAAAAATCTATAAACTTTTACTATCCTAGTGAGAAAATAATCCTGGGATCTAAGTTGATTTTTCATAGCTATTTTCTTATGTTTGCTATTTTCATTTTTATATCTGTATAGTATTTAAGGATTTTTAACATCATTGACTTAGTACATTAAGAAAATATGATTGAAAATGAAATATTTGTGTTAATTTCACCCATTATGAAAGGTCTGAACACAATATATCTTTATATGCCGTGCAGGATGTATCACATATCACCAGGTTTTCGCAAACCTGAAATGTTGTCTTCTTAAGTAATCCTTTTGCTTAGGTAGTTTTTTGAATAAAATCGCATAGTGTTTTGAATCAAGAAAAAGGGGGGTGGGAAAGTTGAGTTTGTCTGGCTTAGACTTGTGAGGGTTATGAGAACATACCTACAACTTGATATTCCAGAGTAGATTTCTCTATTCAGAGTAATTGTCTGTAATATTAGCCAAGGACATTCAGATTCTTGTTCTCTGAGACTTTACAAATCTAAAATATGGGAATACTGATTGAAATACCACCATTTACTTGCTAGGGACCTATTATCTTGGTTTCTTTTTCCTTGTTCCAGTAAGGTTCAAGGTATACCTTCAGGTCTTTGAAGCTCCCCATAGCTATATTTGCCTCTTTCAGTATCTTCTACATGCAAGAGAAAATGTACAACTTAGTAGACTTATCATGGCTTTCTTTTCTTGTTTTAGCTCTTAGAAGCTATTGTCTTGAACTCCAAGATCTGAGTATGTCATGGTTGATTACATTAACCTCCCCACCAAGCCTACTTTTCTCTAAGTCAAACTGGGACTGAGACATTCCACTTTTCTATGCAGTGACTTTTTTCCTGACCCTCTAGAAATCAAATTTTGGATTGAATTGATTTTATGATCTTAAATCCTTGGTCCGTATGTCACCTTGGAATAGTCCCTGGCTCTGTTCTTTCTCCTCCAATCTCTCCACTTACTAATGTGTGAATAATAATGCCAACGAGCACAACCACCATGTGCGCGCACACACACACACACCCACACACACACCCACACACACACACACACACACACGCACACACACCCCATTAGAAGTTGGTGGTTATTGCTTTATAGTTACAGTTTTATTTGTGGAAATTTGATATCTTTTTTTAAATATAAATTTATTTATTTATTTTTGGCTGACGTTGGATCTTCATTGCGCGCAGGCTTTCTCTAGTTGCAGCGAGCGGGGGCTACTCTTCATTGCGGTGCATAGGCTTCTCATTGCGGTGGCTTCTCTTGTTGCAGAACACTGGGTCTGTGTGCACGGGCTTAGTAGTTGTGGCTCTTGGGCTCTAGAGCGCAGGCTCAGTAGTTGTGGCACACAGGCTTAGTTGCTCTGCGGCATGTGGGATCTTCCCGGAGGAGGGCTCAAACCGATGTCCCCTGCATTGGCAGGCAGATTCTTAATCACTGCGCCACCAGGGGAGTCCCTGATATCTTTAAATATTATAAAACATAGCACTTCCTATTTGCTTAAGCCTCTCATTCTTGGGATTTATAGTTTTCTTATTATAGGTCCTATGTATTTCATATTAAATTTAGTTTTATTCAGTAATTTTATTGTAGTGAATGATATCAATTTAATGCTTTTTAACTGGTTATTATTGGTCAATGAGAGTATACTTTTTGTACATTTTAAATATACTTCTGTATGTAAATTTTGTAATTGACCATCTTTCTGCATTTATATAGTTTCTAATAGGTTCATAGTTGATTCTCTTGGCTCTTAAAGGTAGACAGTCACACCATTTGAAAAGAATGATAAATTTACCCTCTTTTTCCTAAGATTTTGCCTTTTATTTCCTTTTATTTATTTATATATTTGATTGTATTCTCTAGAATGTCAAGAGGCAAGTTATAGTGCTTAAAGCTTAATTTAAAAAGTCTAGTTCTTGCTTTTACTGTAAACTTTCTCCACACCCCCCCCCCCCCACTTTTTAACATCTTTACTGGAGTATAATTGCTTTACAACGGTGTATTAGTTTCTGCTGTATAACAAAGTGAATCAGCTTTATGTATACATATATCCCCATATCCCATCCCTCTTGCGTCTCCCTCCCTCCCGCTCTCCCTATCCCACCCCTCTAGGTGGTCACAAAGCACTGAGCTGATCTCCCTGTACGATACAGCTGCTTCCCACTAGCTATCTCTTTTACATTTGGTAGTGTATATATGTCCATACCACTCTCTCACTTTGTCCCAGCTTACCCTTCCCCCTCCCCTTGTCCTCAAGTCCACTGTCTACGTCTGTGTCTTTATTCCTGTCCTGCCCCTAGGTTCTTCAGAACCAATTTTGTTTTGTTTTTTGTTTTTAGAATCCATATATATGTGTTAGCATATGGTATTTGTTTTTCTCTTCCTGACGTACTTCACTCTGTATGACAGACTCTAGGTCCATCCACCTCACTACAAATAACTCAAATAACACTACAAATAACACTACAAATAACTTCGTTTCTTTTTATGGCTGAGTAATATTTCATTGTATATATGTGCCACATCTTCTTTATCCATTCATCTGTCGATGGACACTTAGGTTGCTTCCATGACCTGGCTATTGTAAATAGTGCTACAATGAGCATTGTTGTACGTGACTCTTTTTGAATTATGGTTTTCTCAGGGTATATGCCCAGTAGTGGGATTGCTGGGTCGTATGGTAGTTCTATTTTTAGTTTTGAAAGGAAACTCTACTGTTCTCCATAGTGGCTGTATCAATTTACATTCCCACCAACAGTACAGAAGGGTTCCCTTTTCTCCACACCCTCTCCAGCATTTATTGTTTGCAGATTTTTTGGTGATGGCCATTCTGACCGGTGTGAGGTGATACCTCATTGTCGTTTTGATTTGTATTTCTCTAATGATTAGTGATGTTGAGCATCCTTTTTGTGTTTGTTGGCAAACTGTATATCATCTTTGGAGAAATGTCTATTTAGGTCTTCTGCCCATTTTCAGATTTGGTTGTTTATTGTTTTGATATTAGCTGCATGTAAATTTTGGAGATTAATCCTTTGTCAGTTGCTTCGTTTGCAAACATTTTCTCCCATTCTGAGGGTTGTCTTTTCATCTTGTTCATGGTTTCCTTTGCTGTGCAAAAGTTTTTTTAAGTTTCATTAGGTCCCATTTGTTTATTTTTGTTTTTATTTCCATTTCTCTAGGAGGTGGGTCAAAAAGGATCTTGCTGTGATTTATGTCATAGAGTATTCTGCCTATGTTTTCCTCTAAGAGTTTTATAGTGTCTGGCCTTACATTTAGGTCTTTAATTCATTTGGAATTTATTCTGTGTATGGTGTTAGGAAGTATTCTAATTTCATTCTTTTACATGTAGCTGTCCAGTTTTCCCAGCACCACTTATTGAAGAGGCTGTCTTTTCTCCATTTGTATATTCTTGCCTCCTTTATCAAAGATAAGGCAACCGTATGTGCATGGGTTTATCTCTGGGCTTTCTATCCTGTACCATTGACCTATATTTCTGTTTTTGTGCCAGTACCATACTGTCTTGATTACTGAAGCTTTGTAGTATAGTCTGAAGTCAGGGAGCCTGATTCCTCCAGCTCTATTTTTCTTTCTCAAGATTGTTTTGGCTATTTGGGGTCTTTTGTCTTTCCATACAAATTGTGAAATTTTTTGTTCTAGTTCTGTGAAAAATGCCATTGGTAGTTTGTTAGAGATTGCATTGTGTCTGTAGATTGCTTTGGGTAGTATAGTCATTTTCACAGTGTTGATTCTTCCAGTCCGAGAACACGGTATATCTCTCCATATGTTTGTGTCATCTTTAATTTCCTTCATCAGTGTCTTTTAGATTTCTGCATACAAGTCATTTGTCTCCTTAGGTAGGTTTATTTCTAGATATCTTATTCTTTTTGTTGCAGTGGCAAATGGGAGTGTTTCCTTAATTTCTCTTTCAGATTTTTCATCCTTAGTGTATAGGAATGCAAGAGATTTCTGTGCATTAATTTTGTATCCTGCTACTTTACCAAATTCATTGATTAGTTCTAGTAGTTTTCTGGTAGCATTTTTAGGATTCTCTATATATAGTATCATGTCATCTGCAAACAGTGACAGTTTTACTTCTTCTTTTCTGATTTGGATGCCTTTTATTTCTTTTTCTTCTCTGATTGCTGTGGCTAAAACTTCTAAAACTATGTTGAATAATAGTGGTGAGAGTGGACATGCTTGTCTTTTTCCTGATCTTAGAGGAAACAGTTTCAGTTTTTCACCATTGAGAACTATGTTGGCTGTGGGTTTGTCATATATGGCCTTTATTATGTTGAGGTAGGTTCCCTCTATGCCCACTTTCTGGAGAGTTTTTATCATAAGTGGGTGTTGAATTTTGTCAAAAGCTTTTTCTGCGTCTATTGAGATTATCATATGGTTTTTATCCTTCCATTTGTTAATATGGTGTATCACATTGATTGATTTGCATATAATGAAGAATCCTTGCATTCCTGGGATAAACCCCAGTTGATCATGGTGTATGATCCTTTTAATATGCTGTTGGATTCTGTTTGTTAGTATTTTGTTGAGGATTTTTGCATCTATATTCATCAGTGATATTGACCTGTAGTTTTCTTTTTTTGTGACATCTTTGTCTGGTTTTGGGATCAGGGTGATGGTAGCCTCGTAGAATGAGTTTGGGAGTGTTCCTCCCTCTGCTATATTTTGGAAGACTTTGAGAAGGCTAGGTGTTAGCTCTTCTCTAAATGTTTGATAGAATTCGCCTGTGAAGCCATCTGGTCCTGGGCTTTTGTTTGTTGGAAGATTTTTTTGTTTTTTTTTTTTCCACGGTACACGGGCCTCTCACTGTTGTGGCCTCTCCCGTTGCGGAGCACAGGCTCTGGACGCACAGGCTCAGCGGCCATGGCTGACAGGTGCAGCCGCTCCGCAGCATGTGGGATCTTCCTGGACCGGGGCACGAACCCGTGTCCCCTGCATCGGCAGGCGGACTCTCAACCACTGTGCCACCAGGGAAGCCCTGTTGGAAGATTTTTAATCACAGTTTCAATTTCAGTGCTTCTGGTTGGTCTATTTATATTTTCTATTTCTTCCTGGTTCAGTCTCGGAAGGTTGTGCTTTTCTAAGAATTTGTCCATTTCTTCCAGGTTGTCCATCTTATTGGCATATAGTTGCTTGTACTAATCTCTCATGATCCTTTCTATTTCTGCAATGTCAGTTGTTACTTCTCCTTTTTCATTTCTAGTTCTGTTGATTTGAGACTTCTCCCTTTTTTTCTTGATGAGTCAGGCTGATGGTTTATCAATTTTGTTTATCTTCTCAAAGAACCAGGCTTCATTTCTTTTTCATTTATTCCTGATCTGATCTTTATGATTTCTTTCCTTCTGCTAACTTTGGGGTTTTTTTTGTTCTTTTCTCTCTCATTGCTTTAGGTGTAAGCTTAGGTTGTTTATTTGCGATGTTTCTTGTTTCTTGAGGTAGGATTGTATTGCTATAAACTTCCCTCTTAGAAGTGCTTGTGCTGCATCCCATAGGTTTTGGGTTGTCGTGTTTTCATTGTCATTTGTTTCTAGGTATTTTTTTATTTCCTTTTTGATTTCTTCAGTGATCTCTTGGTTATTGAGTAGCATATTGTTTAGCCTCCATGTGTTTGTATTTTTTTACAGTTTTTTTTTCCTGTAGTTGATATGTAGTCTCATAGCATTGTGGTAAGAAAGGATACTTGATATGATTTCAATTTTCTTAAATTTATCAGGGCTTGATTTGTGGCCCAAGATATGATCTGTCCATGAGAATGTTCCATGAGCACTTGAGAAGAAAGTGTATTTTGTTGTTTTTGGATGGAATGTCTTATAAATATCAGTTAAGTCTGTCTTGTCTAATGTGTCATTTAAAGCTTGTGTTTATTTATTTTCATTTTGGTTAATCAGTCCATTGGTGAAAGTGGGGTGTTAAAGTCCCCTACTATGATTGTGTTAGTGTCGATTTCCCCTTTTATGGCTGTTAGCATTTGTCTTATGTATTGAGGTGCTCCTATGTTGGGTGCATAAATATTTACAATTGTTATATCTTCTTCTTGGGTTGATCCCTTGACCATTATGTAGTTCCTTTGTCTCCTGTAATAGTCTTTATTTTAAAGTCTATTTTGCCTGATATGAGAATTGCTACTCCAGCTTTCTTTCAATTTCCATTTGCATGGAATATCTTTTTGCATCCCCTCACTTTCAGTCTGTATGTGTCCCTAGTTCTGAAGTGGGTCTCTTGTAGACAGCATATATATGGGTCTTGTTTTTATATCCATTCAGCCAGTCTGTGTCTTTTGGTTGGAGCATTTAATCCATTTACATTTAAGGTAGTTATCAATTTGTATGTTCCTATTACCATTTTCTTAATTGTTTGGGGTTTGTTTTTATAGGTCTTTTCCTTCTCTTGTGTTTCCTGCCTAGAGAAGTTCCTTTAGCATTTGTAGTAAAGCTGGTTTGTTGGTGCTGAATTCTCTTAGCTTTTGCTTGTCTGTAAAGATTTTAATTTCTCCATTGAATCTGAATGAGATCCTTGCCAGGTAGAGTAATCTTGGTTGTAGGTTTTTCCCTTTCATCACCTTAAATATGTCCTGCCACTCCCTTCTGGCTTGCAGAGTTTCTGCTGAAAGATCAGCTGTTAACCTTATGGGGATTCCCATGTATGTTATTTGTTGATAGTTTTGATAGTTTGATTAGTATGTGTCTTAGCATGTTTCTCCTTGGATTTATCCTGTATGGGACTCTGCACTTCCTGGACTTGATTGACTATTTACTTTCCCATGTTAGGGAAGTTTTCAACTATAATCCCTTCAAATATTTTCTCAGACACTTTCTTTCTCTCTTCTTCCTCTGGGACCCCTATAATTTGAATGTTGGTGTGTTTCATGTTTTCCCAGAGGTCTCTGAGACTGTCCTCAGTTCTTTTCATTCTTTTTTCTTTATTCTGCTCTGCAGTAGTTATTTCCACTATTTTATCTTCCAGGTTACTTATCCCTTCTTCTGCCATAGTTATTCTGCTATTGATTCCTTCTAGAGAATTTTTAATTTCATTTATTGTGTTTTCATCATTGTCTGTTTGCTCTTTATTTCTTCTAGGTCCTTGTTAAATGTTTCTTGTATTTTCTCCATTCTATTTTCATGATTTTGGATCATCTTTACTATCATTTCTCTGAATTCTTTTTCAGGTAGACTCCTATTTCCTCTTCATTTGTTTGGTCTGCTGGGTTTTTACCTTGCCCTTTCATCTGCTGCATATTTTTCTGTCTCCTCATTTTGTTTAACTTACTGTGTTTTGGGTCTCCTTTTCTCAGGCTGCAGGTTTGTAGTTCCCATTGTTTTTGGTGTTTGCCCCCAGTGGGTGAGGTTGGTTCAGTGACTTGTTTAGGATCCCTGGTTTAGGAGACTGGTGCCTGTCTTCTGGTCGGTGGGGCTGAATCTTGTCTTTCCTTGGGTAGGGCAGTGTCCGGTGGTGTGTTTTAGGGTGTCTGTGAACTTAGTATGATTTTAGGCAGCCTCTCTGATAATGGGCAGGGTTGTGTTCCTGTCTTGCTAGTTGTTTGGCTTAGGGAGTCCAGCATTGGAGTTTGCTGGCCTTTGGGTGGAGCTGGGTCTTAGCATTAAGGCGGAGATCTCTGGGAGAGTTCTTGCTGATTGATATTACGTGGGGTCAGGACATCTCTGGTGGTCCAGTGTCCTGAACTTGGCTCTCTCACCTCAGAGGCTCAGGCCTGACACCAGGCCGGAGCACCAAGACCCTGTCAGCCACACTGCTGGATCCACATCAGAAGAGCAAGGAATAGAAAGGGCTTCCTCAGAACTTAAAAGCCTCACTGTCGGCCTCCTGGCTGGGTCTCTGCAACACGTAATCCATTACGTTGTAAGCTGATGGAGGTCCAAAGCATTGCCCTCCTCTGAATGGCTTCCTGGAGTGGCTTCCTGAGTTGCCGTAGTCCGCCCCACTACAGCAGCTGCCTCGAACCGGAAGTGGTGGTGCCAGCACCCCCGTTTGTTTTTTAAAGCAGATATATTAAATAAAACAAAATGGCGAAAAGTATTAGTAGAAAGTTACCTGTGTCTGGGTAATTAGAGTTGAAAGGTGACTTATAGAAGTAATTGGTGCATCAATTTTATTTAACACTGAACATTTAAAAAGCTAAACTGAGTTTTGCTTTTGATTCCTATCAAGTATAAATTTATTGGCTTTCAGAGGTATTTTTCTTTTATCTTTTCTTTTAATTATGTAGCCATATTAAAATTTGACTGTTCTCAAACAGCGTCGTTATATAATTTATTTTGTATATAGTGTACTGAAACTAATAATGCATCTATGCCTTTTAGTTTAGTTTTGTTTTTTAAGAAAAATCCAAGTTGAATTCACTGGTTATTGAGTATTCATAGACCATTCCTAAAATTCCATAGAACACAGCAAACATGATCTTTCAAATAAAAAGTGTTGCATTGGGTTTTGTTTCATCTTTTCTCAAAAAAGCGAACCTTCCTATAAGAGATACTTTGGCATATTTCTATGACTAGATCTGTATAAAACATACTTTATAGTAGTGATTTAGAATTTTAGACTCTTTGTTGATGCAATGTATTTTAATGGCTCTAAGTTGCACCACAAAATGAATTATTTGGAATGGAAAAATGTTCTGGAAAAAATATTTCCCCCCTACCCGTAACCCTAAAAAAAGAAATCCCCTTAATTATCTCACATTTTTATGTTGTCCTTAGCTTACTCTTTTTTTCCCAGTTTGTTCAGTGCCATTTATAGGGGTACATGAAGTGAAAAATCAAATACTACATGATGCATATTTTCAGATGATGAATATTTGCATATCTGACAGCTAGATCTAACTCTTATCTTTTGATGTAAAATAAATTTATCAAAACTCTTGTTTTCTAATTTGAATAACATAGATCATTTCAAGAGTGCTTAAAAATAAAATTATATTAACTTAATAGGTTGTTAGTATAGCCATTTGTATAACTAATTATACTGGTCCCCATATTTTAATTTTCTTTTCTTTCTTTTTTTTTGGTGTCTGTTTGCCTGCAAAAGAGCTAACATGTGCATTAGAATCAAATTATTTTTCTTGGAACTTCAGATGAGAGAAGTGCTGCTAATATTTTTTGTTTTTTGATATGTAAAGCTAGAAGTATATTATAAGAAAAACTCCATTTTAGATAGATACATACAATGATGTTTAAAACCTGTTTTATGAGCAGGTGAAAACTTGCTGATATTAAGTGTTTTAATAACAACACATTTAAATTTTCTCTAAGTGAGGAAAAGCAAACAGTAGGGGTTGATTCAGAGCAACATGCTAAGCTATCAGCTAGCTTTGATACTTTCTCTACTCCAGAAATTTTTAAATCCCCAAGTTGTGAAAAACACAACTATTCCTTTTTTGTACTTTAGTATAGTACATCTAGTATATACAAGTAGGATTTCGTAACCAGAACGACATTAATGTACATTCCTCCGGAAATTATTCTTTGATATCGAGTACATAAATTTTGTTCCTAAGTTGAATAGATTTACATTTTATATTCCATAAAGAATTTTGTCCTGTTGATTAACTGTATGAACTCAAATATCTATGTGTATTTTGAGCACCTAATATATTCTGATACTATGTTAGGTGCTGGGCACAAAAAGGTAAATAAATAATGTGATTTCTTGTGTTAAGTTGCTCATTGGCATCAATAAGGGGAAAGACAGATTTACGGATGAATAACTGTAGCATGGTATGATGCTTATTATAATAGAAATCAAAAGAAGCAAAAGTAAATCCCTTATTAAGGTCAAGGCAAATATTCACCCTAAATTTTAGTAGTTTATGGCTGTATGCAGTTAATCAGAATTATATATAAGCTGCTTCTATAGAATTAAAATTAGATTTTAATCAGTATCTTTTTTTGGCAAAAGGTAGCCTCTTTATTTGTAATCCTCTAGCTTTCCAGGCAGTCTCTAGGAATTCTGTAATTTTCATGTGCTATAAGTTGAATTTAAAAAACAATGCAGAGAAAGAAAGATAATAACTACAATTAAAATTAACTTGAGGGCTTCCCTGGTGGCGCAGTGATTGAGCGTCTGCCTGCCAATGCAGGGGACACAGGTTCGTGCCCCGGTCCGGGAAGATCCCACATGCCACGGAGCGGCTAGGCCCGTGAGCTGTGGCTGCTGAGGCTGCGCGTCCGGAGCCTGTGCTCCGCAACGGGAGAGGCCACACCAGTGAGAGGCCCGTGTATCGCAAAAAAAAAAAAAAAAAATGACTTGAGAGTATAAAGTGTGTATTGTAAGATGGATTTGTTAAGGAAGCTTTATTTTTATTTTTTGTTCTAAATTAGAATTTATTTTAAGACAAATTTATATCTGAGCTCTAATAGTATGCTAGATGTTTGCTTACAAATAATGAATTTATAGGCCAGGAGGTTAGTGAAATTAGGAAGGCACACTTGTAGGTTACTCAAAAATCAAGATTGGGGCTTCCCTGGTGGCGCAGTGGTTGAGAGTCCGCCTACTGATGCAGGGGACACGGGTTCGTGCCCCGGCCTGTGCTTCCGGAGCCTGTGCTCCGCAACGGGAGAGGCCACAACAGTGAGAGGCCCGCGTACCACAAAAAAAAAAAAAAAAAAATCAAGATAAATTCTTACAGAACATTTCTGGGATCTGCTAGTCAGGATTTCCTTCATTGTTCAAACCCAGAGAAGCCAAGGTACTTGGGGGTTAATTTTAGAGCCCAGGACTAAAATTGGTATTAGTCTATCTCTAATTGGAAACAACAAACAACTGTAAAAACCTGCTTTATGTATCTCATTTTTCTCAGTCTGAGAAACTTCGCTTGAAGACACCTTTAAAATATGTGTATGTATTTGAATGTGTGTGTGTATGTTTAAGTTATTTCCCTACTTTGTTACAAAATGATTCAATTAGTTTACCATGAATATTAGTTTATTAGATTAATTTACTGGCAGCTACTTAGAAAAAAGTGGCGAATTTGGATTGTTTTTCTTATTAAGGCCGAAGGGAGGCCTGACTTCTTGTTTATCTCTGGCCTGTTGCTTAAATTTACAGAAATCCCTAGTTTCTTGACTCCAATCCTTGGCTTCTTGCTTTCAGAGCAGTCTGTGAGGCTTATGGTCCTGCCTGATTTCTCTGGTGTTGGTTGGTCTACTCAGGGGTAGTGATTGGATAAATCGCCATATTTCCTCTTTTTACCCCCTTTTTTTCATTTCTTTATCATCATCCCTTGGCTTTTTTTTTTTTTTTAGATGTTGGGGGTAGGAGTTTATTAATTAATTCATTCATTTTTGCTGTGTTGGGTCTTCCTTTCTGTGTGAGGGCTTTCTCTAGTTATGGCAAGCGGGGGCCACTCTTCATCACGGAGCGTGGGCCTCTCACTATCGCGGCCTCTCTTGTTGCGGAGCACAGGCTCCAGACGCACAGGCTCAGGAGTTGTGGCTCACGGGCCTAGTTGCTCCGCAGCATATGGGATCCTCCCAGACCAGGGCTGCAAACCCGTGTCCCCTGCGTTAACAGGCAGATTCTCATCCACTGCGCCACCAGGGAAGCCCGTCCCTTGGCTTTTTTTTCATATCTCTTTTTGTTCCCTAGCTCTCTCATTTCATCTTTGAGATTATCTATAATCCTTTCTACCCATTTTCTTCTTTCATCTCTTGAATTTACCCATCTCTGTTTCTTTATTATTCCTTTCTCTTGGCTATCTCCCATCCTTCCATTTTGAAGTTAATTTTGTGTTCACATCTTTGGTTTGGTGGAAGATGGAGTACAGCAGAGTAAATCACTTGTTATTGGTCTTACCCTGACATTTACCTGATGTACCAGTTACATTTGACTGTGGGCCTCTGGGATAAGTGGGAGTTCCTTCACAGGTCGGAGAAGGAAACATTGCCTGCAAGAAGGAAATTTTACAAGTTGCCTGGGCCCTGGACACCTAGAGAGGACACATAGATATCAGTGTCAAAGGTGTTTGAGCATTCTGGATTTTATAAAACAGTTTTAAACACATTTTTACACAATAATTCATCATCGGTAGAGGATCCTGACAACAGTGGAACTGAGTGTTCTTGTGAACTTTACCCCTTATCAGAGGATGGTCCCGACTTTGAATAAAGCTTTGTGTTCAAAAAGGCAAGATAGTCCTTGGTATTTTTTCAATGAAATTTCCTAACTCTTAGTGGCAGACGTCATGGTCCGTGGATCAAGTGGATGAACTGTGGGGTAACCACCTATTAGATCAGCAGAATAGGTGTTGGCTCCCACAATAAAGCAATGCTTTATCTTAAATTTTTATTCCACTGATACTTACACCTCAAAAAGCATCTTCAGATTTTTTGAACCTACCTACTCTGCAGTGTATGTAGGGCAAATAATAGTATATTGAGTGGAAAAATTGAAGTTCACAGAAATAACTTATCCAGTCAGTTGGTACCACAATTGTATTTGAATTCAGTTCAATGCCTTATGTCATAATGCTTCCTATTTGTTGAATCGTAATTTCAAAGTAGTGATATAGGAGTTTCTTATTTATATCTATATATGAAGATTCAACTTATATGCTACCTACCACTTTAGGATAGCCAAATAAAATATAAGATGCGCAGTTCAATTTGAATTTCAGATCCTTTTAAAAAAAATGAAATTGAGTTACTTGTGAGTTACTAGTGAGGTGGATGGACCTAGAGACTGTCATACAGAGTGAAGTAAGTCAGAAAGAGAAAAACAAATACTGTATGCTAACACGTATATACGGAATCTAAAAAAAAAAAAAAAAAGATGGTTCTGAAGAACCTAGGGGCAAGACAGGAATAAAGATGCAGACATAGAGAATGGACTTGAGGACACGGGGAGGGGGAAGGGTAAGCTGGGATGAAGTGAGAGAGTAGCATGGACATATATACGCTACCAAATGTAAAATAGATAGCTAGTGGGCAGCTGCCACATAGCACAGGGAGATCAGCTCAGTGCTTTGTGACCACCTAGAGGGGGTGGGATAGGGAGGGTGGGAGGGAGACGCAAGAGGGAGGAGATATAGGGATATATGTATAGCTTTGTTATACAGCAGGAACTAACGCACCATTGTAAAGCAATTATACTCCAATAAAGATGTTAAAAAAAACTGAATTTCAGAATAAAAACAACAAATGCTTTTTAGTATGAATATATCTCATGCAATGTTTGTATTTTTATTTGCTAAATATAGTACTCTATACAACTTCCAGGGGTCTTTTCCTAATTCTCTTTCCCCCAACAGAGGAAGCTCTGATCTCCCTGAATTCTAGGATTTTTGTTTTCTCTCTGTGGTACTTTGTATTTCATTTTACTTCTTTGTAAAACTGACTCTTCATTTCTACATGACTGAAAGCTCCTGGAGTAGAGGCATTTATTTTCAACATTTTGGTGCTTCACCCGTTGAAAAAATGAATCCTTAGATTTAGTGCCCTACTGAGCCACGTTAGAGCTGCAGAGAAATATTAAAAAATGTGTCCCTATGTACATTTATCAAAATACCCTCTCATATTTTGTATCAAGTGGAAAAAGTTGATAAAAGCTCTATTAAAGAAGTATGACTGTATATAAAGTAGTTGCCCTGTCTGTTGGACACTGTGCTCGACCCTTATAAACCTTCCTGATGGGGAACAGCCTCATGGACTGGGAGCTGATTGGAAATGACAGTTCCTGTTGCACAATTAATGCAGGGTCATAAAACAAACAACAATGACTGTCTTTGTTTAAAATTTTGATATTTTGTTCATCATGGATTTTTGCGATAATTTTTATTTTTTAAAATATTGCGCCAAACTATTAATTACCTTGATGGCTGAGTATTTTTGGTACCTCTTTTAGTCTTGTGCTTCTGGTTCAGTCTTTTGGGGGAGAGCAAGGAGTTATTTTATTTTAGTATCTATTTATGTTTTGATATCTTAGTCACATATATATTCTGGTTCATAGATCACTGTGACTATAAAATCTTTGGAACTCATCAAGCCTAATCTCTTTTTTCATAGATGAAGAAACTGATCATAGTGGCCAAGTTGAGACTAGATTTCCTTGCTCACCGTGCTTTCTGCTGGCCATTTAGGCTTCCCTGTGGAAGAATGCATCATTTAAGTCAAACATTTTTTTTTCACCTTTGACATTAAAGTTCCTGAGGATAAAGAGTGTCACTGGGGCATATTGTATTCATTACTGGAGGCATTAATGCATATTACTCATTGCTAGATCACTTACTTTAAAAGTCGGCCAGGTTTTTAAACAGAGGAAAAAAAGTGGAAACATAGGCATCCTTATTTAAATTGCTTTTCCATTTTGCATAATAGAAAGATCAGTTTTGATTTTTATGGGTAACATTTGAGCCTAGGCCATAGTTACTTGCTCAAAAAGTTCCACTATTATAATTATCTGTCTTAGCAGAGTTTCTTTTCAGTGTCTACAGATGGCTATGCTCTTCCCAGGATTGCCCTCTTGACTTCTGATTTGGGAATTAAGATTTTGATGGAAACCTTATCTCACCTTCCTATGTAGCTAGCTTCATTAGAGCTGATAAAGTAAGATCCACAGCAAATACAGAACGCTGGAGATATGACAGACAACCTGGTACAAATCTTTTAGGAGAAAAGCTAAGAGTTTGATTGACAGATTGTCCTGTAATTTTGTGAAGCAAAGAGAATTTTCTTTATTAACCAGTGAGACAGATGGGCTCAAGTTTGATGGGCTAAGTTTAGTTCTGCTTGGATTTTGATGACTTTTTTCTTTCTATAGAAAGTAAGGCAAGCAGATAGACTAGAGTTTGTCCAATATGAGCTATGAGGCAACTACTATGTCAAATACTGTATTGAGGCTTTTACTAGAAGGAGGTTTAGAAGATTTAGAAAGGGGTAAAAAAGGGACTCTTTACACTGATAACTTGAGCAAACGTAACAGACTTAAAACTACGGACTTCACAAAAGAACTTTATGGTATTTTCCTTAAATAGGCATTCTGAGGACAGATTGGTTAATATAGCATCCATGAGGAATGAGGGCCCCCATGTGAAAACTAAGGTCGTGAGATTCACCAGTGGTGCTAAAATCATTGTGTGAAAGTTGTTGGGGGAAAGATAGTTTTGTAACCTCAAAGATTATTAATTGTGAAGGGCAAAAGGTACGTGTACAATGTTGAAATCCAACAGACATTACCTTAATCAGGTGATCAATCAGAACCACCAGTATTGGGGAAAATGGACATTATGTGCATTCAGATGTGATCCTGTGGGAATTACAGCGCCTCCTGTAGTATTCTCTCCAAAAATGCTTAATCTGAAATTAATCACAAAACAGTAATCAGACAAATCGAGATTATAGGACATCCTGTTAAGACAATTTATATGGATTCTTTCTTTAAAAATGTCAGTGTGATGAAAGTCATGAGTAAAAGTTAAAGGCATATGACAATTAAATGCAAAGCATCATTCTTCATTGGATCCTGGATTGAAAAAAAAATCTATTAAGAACATGATTGGGACAGGTGGAGATAGTCTGTATAAGAAAAAAAATGATTGTTATCAAAGTTAAATTTCTTAGGTGTGATAATGACACCATAATTTAATAGGAGAATGTCCTAGTTCTTTGGCTATATATGTTGAAGTATTCATAGATAAAATGTTATGTTGTTTGCAACTTGACTTTCAAATGATTCTGCAAAGAAAAAAAATGTATATTGAGAGAGCAATACAACAAGTGTGGTAAAATATTAACAATTGATAAATCTAGGTGAAAGGTTCATAGGTATACATTCTACTCTTTCTTCTTTTCAGCATGTTTGAAATTTTTCAAAATTAAAAGTTAAAAACAAACAAGCATCAGATCCCTCATCATATACAACATTGAAAGTTAAGGGGGTAGGATCAGAGGAAGTCTCCCAAGAGTTTTCTGCCAGCGTTTTTTTTTTCTCTCTTATGCATTGGATTTAGATAGGAAGAGAAAAATAATCAAGGTAAAAAGAAGTACTTTTTTAAACACAAGCCATATAGTTCATAAGAAAACACTTAGAGAATGTGTGATATCTTGAAGTTAGGGCTGTTATTTTCTATTCATAGTAAATTAATGGATAATTAACTTGGACTTAATATGAGAAAGAATGAATGTGCCTTCTTGAAAGTACAAAGAGTGTGGGCTATGATACTAAGGTTGGTATTTGGAATGCCAAGCTGCAGCCACTATCATGGACTGTCCAAGGAGTCCATGATTTCATTTACTACCCTTGTCCAAGTGTCAAGGGTAGTAAATGAAGCTAGGACTAGAGCCCAGATCTTTTATGCTTTACACATGCTTAACGCACTTCAAGGTGGAGAATAAGGAAACTTAAATGTAAAATCTACTTATACTTAAGTAATACAAACGGGTGAGAATCAGAGTAATGAGAAACTGAGTGCCAGTCAAAAACTATCTTTGAAGGAAAAAATTTGTAGCTAAGGGGCTTCCCTGGTGGCGCAGTGGTTGAGAGTCCGCCTGCCAATGCAGGGGACACGGGTTCCTGCCCCGGTCCGGGAGGATCCCACATGCCGTGGAGCGGCTGGGCCCGTAAGCCATGGCCGCTGAGCCTGCACGTCCGGAGCCTGTGCTCCGCAACAGGAGAGGCCACAGCAGTGAGAGGAATTGTAGCTAAGACATCTTTCAAGTGTCAGTATCTCTTAATGTTTATACGTAATGATCATTAATGTTTAATCACTTATTTAGTTGTTGTGCTATTTTGGCTATTTAGTAAAAGTTTCCTCCTCCTCCATAAAAGCCTGTGGTATGTACGTTGTTTTTTTAAAAATTTTTATTAAAGTATAGTTGATTTACAATGTTGTGTTAGTTTCAGGTGTACAGTGTACATTGTTAAATGACTTACTCCAAGGCACAGATTGGTTCAGCATGGTGGTGACACAGTTGATTCTGAGCCTGGACCATCTAACTTATCAGGCCTTTATTTCAGTATGCCTCCTACACACCTTCCTCAGAGAATTTGTTAGAAGGTTTAAATGAGATCACTCATGTGAAAAGGTTAGAAAAATTAAAGTGTTTATTCCATGTACAATTTAGATATTCTTTAATTGAATGTTTACTTTGAAGGACGATGAATCAGATATAGATCCTACCCTCAAGGGAATTTACGGGTAGTTGAATCAGATATATGTCTATAAATCACTGTCATCCTACAAGCTTCACTGTGGTACGTGCCACAAAACAGTGGTGGGGAGAGAACAGGCTTGGAAGTCACGTATAGAACCCTATCATTTACTGTGTACAATGTAACCTTGACAAATTGACCCGAGACTTGGTTTTATCATGAGCAAAGTGAGAAACCCCTGCTTTGCTTATGAGCCATGAGGAGTGATAATGTCTTAATGTCCAGTGACTGACACATTGTTAGTCCTTTACATATAATAATAGTAATGATATTGTTGTGGCCTATTTGTGTGTAGTTCAGCATTCTGTGTTTTCTCCAGAATCTGTAGCATCAGCTGCCACTTGGTGGTAGTCATCAAAATTACACACACTAGTATGGAGGATTAAATAACTTGACCTGTTTTGCCCTTTGAGACACCTCCCTGAGATATTAACCTGTCATCTTTGGATGTGGATATTCAGTTTTTCAGAGTCCTCCTCATCACACTTAGTCTGTCACATTTTATCATAGATGTATCACCTATGTATGTAATCGTATATGAATAACTTAGTTCTGCCTATTTTTATTTCTTTATATAGATGAAATCATACTGTATGAATTTCTCTGTGATTTGATTCTTTCACTCAAAATTATTTCTTGAGATCCATCCATCTTGTATGGAGTTGGAGTTTACTGTTGTTTAGGATTTGACTGAATGAAGATAACATAATTTATTTATCTATTTTATTTTGTAGTATATTTGGATTGTTTCCAGTTTGGGGATATTACAAGCAGTGCTGCTTATATGAATGAATATTCTTATACACATCTTCTAAGCACATGTGCAAAAGTTTCACACCTAGGAATGTGACAGGTGAATTGTATGTATGATTGTGTATTTTCCACTTCCCAATGGAATACCAAACTATTTTCCAAAGTGGTCAAATAAATTTACTGTCAAAACATAGGTGTGGGGCTTCCCTGGTGGCGCAGTGGTTGAGAGTCCGCCTGCCGATGCAGGGGACACGGGTTCATGCCCCGGTCTGGGAATATCCCACATGCCGCGGAGCGGCTGGGCCCATGAGCCATGGCCGCTGAGCCTGCGCGTCCGGAGCCTGTGCTCCGCAACGGGAGAGGCCACAACAGTGAGAGGCCCGCATACCGCAAAAAAAAAAACAAAACAAAAACAAAAACATAGGTGTGTCAGAGTTCCTTTGTTCCATATACTCACAAATGCTCGTGAGACCAGCTTCTTAATTATTCCTCACTCTAGTGAGGTTTAAAAAGAAATATCATTGTAGTTTTAATTTGCATTTTCTGGATTAGATAGCATGCTTTTCCATTTATTTAGCTCTTTTTATGTCTTACGATAAGATTTTATAATTTTCCTCAAGAGCTAGTATATATCTTGTTTATCATTCCTAGACATGGTATTGCTATTGTAAATTTTTTTTAAGTTTCCTAACTCTTGCTGGTATATAGCAATACAATGGACTTTTAATGTTGATTTTTGTATCCAACAGCTTTGTTATCTGCTCTTATTAATTTATCTGTAGATTCTTTGGAGTTTTCTACGTAGACAGTTGCAACATTTGTAAATGATGACAGTTTTGTTTCTTATCTATTGCTGTGTAACTTTTTGCTTTAGGCTGTGTTACTATGTTCTTACAAGTTTAGAATTTCTATATTTTTCTATTGAGAATGTTTTATTATTCTGTCATGACCCTCTTTTTCTCTGTTAATACTTTTGATTTCAGGTATTTTTTGTCTGATATTAATGTAGGACCTTGGCTTTCTTTTACTGTAAATAGTTTAATTGTTGCTGCAGAGTTTAATCATTTGGATTCGTGTGACTTCTAATAATTGGATTTTTTTGATCAAGTTATTATGTTTTTTATCTATTTCACTCTCCTAACCTTTCCCCCCATATTCACTCTTACCTTCTTTTGGATTCACTGATTCTTTTGTTTTTTCTCTCTTTAGAAGTTATACGCTCTATGTTTGTTTTTTTAATGGTTACCCTCTCTATTTTAAGATGCATACTTAACAAAGTATAAAAGTTAATCAATATGTACTCTTTGGTCAAACTTACCTTTGCCTTCTCCCAACAGAAATTATTGTTTTATACAATTGATGTTTATTTAGATTTAACCCATGTATTAACCAGTATTTTTGCTTAACATTTTGTCTTACATTTCTCTTCTTCCATCTGGGATTATTTTCCTTCCTCCCCAATGGTATTCTTTAGAGTTTTCTTTAATGAGAGGCTCTTTCAGTTTTTGTTTTTTTGAATATTTTGTCTTTGTTGTTTTGGAAGATAGTTTGGCTGAGTATGGAATTTTGATTTACAAGTTATTTTCTTTCAACTCAGTGAAGATATGATTTTACCATCTTCTGGCATCCTTTGTGGTTGTTAAGAAGTCATTATACATCTAATTACTATTCCTTTATGGATAGCAGTCTTTACTTTCTGACAGGTTTTGACATTTCTTTGTCTTTGGTATCAAGTGGTTTCATGATGATTTATCAAGCTGTGGATTTCTTTTTATTATTATGCTTATAATTTATTAGACTCTAGATCTGAGGATTGGTTTTCATCAGTTCTCAAAAATCTTTGCCATTGTGTCATTGAAAAATTTCCCTTTCCCATGTGTTGTGTGGAATTCTGGAATTCTGATTATGTAGAATGTCGTTTCCTTCTACGTATCTCCTGCTTAATATCGCCTAACCTCTCCTTCATATTTTTCTTCTCTTTATCTGTCTGTCCTACATTCTGAATAATTTCCTCAGATTTGTCTTGAACTTCTTGGTCTTGATAATCGATTTTCTCTAAATTGTAAAGAATATAATTAAGACAAGTGAAATTTAATACTATATTCTATAAGAATTTGAAGCATCAAAATGAATTAATTTGCTGTTGTCTCAATGGCTTACTCCAGTAGAATACTCACACAGTCCTGTAGAAAAATGAAAAAATGACATTTCTTACATAAATAATTATGTGAATTGAGATTTATATTTTTTTTGTATCTAAAAATATTTCCCAATTTCACAAAAATGTCTTATTTTACTTTTTTTTTTTTTTTTTTTTTTTTTTTTTGCGGTATGCGGGCCTCTCACTGTTGTGGCCTCTCCCGTTGCGGAGCAACAGGCTCCGGATGCGCAGGCTCAGCGGCCATGGCTCACGGGCCTAGCTGCTCCGCGGCTTTTGGGATCTTCCCGGACCGGAGCACGAACCCGTGTCCCCCTGCATCGGCAGGTGGACTCTCAACCACTGCGCCACCAGGGAAGCCCCTTATTTTACTTTTTAATTTGAAAGCAAATCAAGTGATTTTATTTTCTAAGATGTGTATTAATAATTTTAGTTAGCATCAGGGCTAAATTTAAGGTTTTATGTGCATCTTTTACCTTTCATTTACCTGTTATTTGTGTCAAATTACTTTATTTATGAGTTTAAAAGAAATCTCTTACTTTTAAAAGTGCTCTTCCAACTAGAGGTGAACTTGGCTCTATGTCAAATAATTTCTGAGTAGTAGTCATTTAAATTAAAAATACTACAATTATTCTGTTTGATTCACTATCATTGCACCAATAAAACCACTTTAAAATTGAAAACATGTTGATTTGATTTTGAGTTGCTGAATAATTTAATATTTCCTTTTAAAATTCAATTAAATTTCAAGAAAGCACATAATGAACAAAACAGAAAGGTCCTTTAAAGGAAAATAAAAACTGGGATCATAGATTTCATTTTAAGGAAAGTTCTTTTAAAAAGGAGAAGAAACTTTAAAGTAACAGCCGTATAATTGCAAATTGGTAAAATTAGATAAAAGCATGTATACACTATGAAAAAACTAGAAATAAGCCTTTAAAAGATGTAAATATTTAGTTTGATAATGCCAAAAAAGGAATACTTGTAAAAAAATAGCTCTATAAAACATAAATGAAAAATATAATTTGATAAATTATGAATGTTTGCATTTTATTTTTGGAAAGTAAGAATGTAAGTGTTTTTCATTTTTCTGTGAAGAGAGGTCATCAAAATTATATTTCTGCCAATTTTCTCTAAACACAGTACTTTCAATTGATAGAGGAGAGAGGGTGTAGAAGGTGAGAGAGGAGGATGTTCTTGCCTTAGCAGGTATTTATTCTGCTCCCATTTCATGCTGGATCCTTCATCATACTTCATTTTCTTGTGGGGAAATTATAGTCTTGGGGGTGGGAGGAATGACTGACTCTCCAGTAGTTTTCTAGATCTTTGATTGATGGCATGAACCATATAACTTAAGTCTTTATAGCTTTTGAAGCTTAAAAATCATGTTATTGCAACTCAGAAGTCTGGATTTATAAAACTCAAAAGAAGCATTTGATTATTGTTTTCCTGTGATTCCTTGTCTAAGGCAGTGAGGTAGATTGTCTTAGCCACTTGGACAGGAGGATGAGGCATGTACCAGGAACTGAGCTGGAAGAGGGAAACTCCTGTTACTAAGTCCTACTGCAGTGATAATGAAACAGAAAGTAACTTTAGAATTATCTTAAGAGAGCATGAATTAAAACAATCCTTATTTAAATGGGATTTGTAAATCCCTCTTTTTATGCCAAAGAGGTGACAATTTAATTCAGATTCTAAGATTCTGGTTGCTTTGGTGATAAGAGGCTTAATAGCTTATGCTTACTACTGCTGTCTTTGTGCATCTCTCTCAGTGTTGACAATGATTGTCTCCAAATTGTAAGAAGAAAATTTTAAGGCAACAGAGATGTAGTGCTATATTATCTTTCTCTGTCCTTTAAAAATGCCCTTTGGGAACTAACTGAGGCACCTAAAGTTCTGATTTTAAATAACTCTTTAAAACTGACCTCTCTGTTTTTTAGAGTAATTCCCTTTATCTGATTAAGTCGCTTTATTTATTTGCAGAACTGCATCTAAAAATATAACCTCTTTCATATCCCTGACTTCCCCACAGTAATAAACATTGTAAGACACTTCTTACCTTTTGTATTAGTAAATGAAAATAAGTAGGAGAATGAAGGAAACTGATGAGTTTAATGGAGTTAGTATGTGTTTAATTAGGGAAATTTTTGAGTAAGCTGGTTTGGTGGGGAGAGAAAATGGAACTTGTCTTGACCTACCTGAAGTTGGATTATACAAACTTCAAAGTTCTGTCTGCCTCTAACTGTTCTGAGAGAGGGGATCTGAGATGCTAGTGTCCTTAAAAAATAGAAGTCTGTTTGTTGCCGTGTGATCCCTACTCATTTGCTTTTATTAAGTTAATTGTTTTGTTCTTGATGTATTTATCCTACAAGTACATCTAAATGCACAATAACAGTATTAGAAAATGATCTGTCAAGTAAACTTCATGCATACTTTTAAGTCACAAATGTTTCTTAATTTATCGTTGGCAAGTGCCATAAATTAGAATTTATGGAAGTATAGGAAAAATTGGGTCCTATTTTACTATTAAAAAAAAACTTTCATAAAACTGATAATGAAGCAACTGTTTTCTCTATTTAATGCCATTAATTTCTTGGTTCTGGTGGGTTTGGAGTGAAAGTGCATGATTTTAAAACAATGGGTTTAAAATGTTATTGTGCTTCTCTATCACATTTGCATTTTTAAATATGAAAAGTATTCAAAATTATTGTCTGAGGATTTAACTTAAATCCTTACTTAAATATTAAACATGTTTATTTTCAATGTATATGGAGGTTCAGAGTCATGAGTTCCATTTTACCAGTTTCTCCAGGTAAAACAGGCCAACTGAAAGATTTTGTCAGTTTCATTCCTATTATGATTTAATTTAGTTTGAGAATTTCAGCAGATTATATGTGCTTAAAAAGTTTCTGATAAGAAAAAGTATGCAAAATCTATTAGACATACTGTATGAGCAATGTTTATGAAATTGTTTAAAATATATTGGCAGTACAGAATTACTAGATACAGTTTTTTTGCCTACAGCAGTTGACTATCAAATGATTAGAAATGTTGGAATGCTTGGTATATCTTTGAAAGAGAAATCTGCAGACGTCCATATCTATGCTTGGCAAGTGACCAAATTCATGTATTATTGCATTTTAATATAATTTTATTCTTATGTCAGATTTTAGAATAGTTTTAGCTGTGGGAAATTGCTTTCTCCAGTTGACAAATGGTTAAATGAGGGCCTTTTTATGTTACAAGTAATTCTAGTAGATATATATTGGTCCATGAGAGTACATAAATTTAAGCCCAAATGATTTAACGTTTATTGTATCATTTGGGTTCATATAGGATTAGCTTATTAAACACCTTTTAAGAATCACTTTTCTTAATAGCACGTGCGTTAACTTTTGAGTGCATTAGAGTATAATCAAGTGTATGAGATTACATTAATCTAGTGAAGTAGAGTTTCCTCCTTTGAGAAATGGTTCAAATTAAAAAAAAAACTTTAATTTTTGTTTCTTTTTAATTTGATCTGAGTGTGTTGGAAATACCAAAGAATTATAGAACCAGAGAGGTTTCCAGGGATATCACACATCTTTGGTTCTGCTCGCCTTAGAGACATGCGTTGCTAATCTATTTTTTGAAAGCCACAGATGAAGAGATGTCGTAACATCTCTCTATAATTTTTCAGTCATAAGTTTTTTTCCATTGGCTCAAGTTTTTAAAAAATCAAGGTCTCTTTACCAGCTTCCTGGGACGTAAATTAAAGAATTAAAGAATGTGAGTTGTACTTTTCCTGTCAAAATGGAGTTTTCTCCCACATTCACATGGAGATAAATTGCAGAAGCACCCAAGGCAGGAGTATCCATCTAAGAAAGCAGACTTGCATGTTTTTTCATGAAAAAATGCAAGGTCACAGGTATGAAGAGCAGTTCACTTCAGTTGAAAGGCCCAACAAAGGTTTATTGGATGCACCTTTGTTAGAACTATTTGAGTACATTTTGGGCTTCAAACTATACTCACATATTCCTATTCATAAATAAGGATGGAGATAGGAGAGAACAGGGTGTAGCCAGAAAGTTGAGTATTCCATGGTGAGTGAATGTTGTGAAAAGTCTGGGCATGAAGAGTTGCCTGGGGTGGCACTTCCGATTCTTTATAAAATACTGCAGCAATGAATAAATACATGAATAGCGTGTTCTTTTCATGTATATGTGAATGTTGTTCTTCTGGTAAAACACATTAGCAATCTATGTTCATTTTGTTTCATTGAAGAATGTATTTAATAGCCGAATAATTCTACATAATGGTACCTGTAATGCCATCATTCTTCTTTAAGCATTGAAATTCATCATGTAAGGACTTTTTACGGTTTAAAAGAAATCTTGTCCAATTCCTCATCAACATTTTTTTCCTTACTGTTTTCCTCGTTTCCAATTAGTTTTTAAACACAATGATTAGTATTACTTATGTAGGCTTCAGGGGAAAAAATCAGTTAACACACTGATATATATTTATAAACAGACAGCAGTTTTGGACAGGGGTGCTCTTGCAAATGCCAGAGTACTGTTGCTTTGAGCTGATTTAAGGAAATAATAAGGAGCATCTGGAAATTCAAGCCCGACTAATTTACCATTTACTGTATCGTTTTGGTTCTGTACAGATTTAGCTCATTTAAACACCTTTTAAGAATCTCCTTTTGCTGGAAGTAGAGTGGGAAAAAAAATTCCCCAAGCAGTCTTTGAAAAATTACTGTTTGCAAAAAAGATTATAGGGGAAGTAAAACATTGAATTCAAAATAATTATAATTAGAGTGTAGCTTCTTATAGTTTCTAAAGTGCCAGTACAAAAGTGATAAGAATAGAGGTAGAGAATATTTTAAGTGTAGACAAATTAATGCCAACTAAAGTATGTTATAACGTGTTTGTATTTTTGTATTTGTACATGCTTGGCTTGTCTTCTTATCCTGCTAGCGCTTGAAACATAGGCTTTTATGTGTCAGAGATTTAAAGGTAAATATAACAGCTGCTACTCTGAAGGAGCTGACATTCTCATAGGAGAAACAAACTTTTAAACAAATAATTAAAGTGTGTGAGGTAAATGGAGAAGTTAAAAAAAAAAAAGGTACACCAGAGGGTAGGTGAATCAACTCAGCCTGGGTTGAATGATGAGGCCAGAAATATTTCATGGAGGTGTGATGCCTAGACATTAAATGCTTTCATACAGTCATAGTGACTTGTAGGATGAGGGGGATTTTCCCATATAGACCCTGGAGGAATGTAGTACCCATGAGTGCAGACCGGGAGGCATAGAACGACAAATAGTCTGATACTGCTGGAATGTCTGATTTGTGGGTGAAGGAGTAGAAAGTGATTGTGGAAAAGTAAACAAGGTTCAAGTAGGTCATGTAGTGACTTGGATGTCATCTTGAGGTATTTGGAAATTCCTTCAGAGGTCTCTCATTGCTTTCAGATTAACTAGAGGAGTAACCTGTTCAGATCCATTTTTAGAAACAGAACTCATGTAGGTGTGTGGAAGGAGACAAGTGATTGGAAAGAGAACAGACTAGTGTCCTTTTTCACAGAGAAAGTATTGACTGGTTCCTACAATGGCTTGAGCGTGATTTGAGGCTCGAGTTACAAAGCAAAGAAAACCTGGCCTGGCTCTGTTCACAGAATAACAGGCAAACAGGCATTCGACAGATCAGAAGGTAGTGTGGCAAGGACTACGGTCATAGTGGTCATTTTGACAAAAGGAAAAGGAATGTGAGAAACTGCCAGGGCTGTGTGTGTGTCAGGGGTAGGAGTCGGGGGCAATCTGAGGACTGTTTACACTAAGAAGGGAGGAACACCGGATCTGTCACCTGGAAGCTGAGTGGAACTTTGTCGAGTAGTTGAGCCATTCTGCCAGGTAAATAAGCCTCTCTGGTTAGACAGAACTAGACCATAGGAGGGAACACCACATGTGGAGGAACAGGATAGTTCATTGTTACGAGAGCATAAAGGGTAGGAGATGAAACGAGAGAGGTAGACAGGGCCCATCCTGAAGAAAACCGACTAGAGAAGTAACATCGTCACATTTCCATGTTAGGACAGACAGGAGAAGTTCAAGATCAAGGTTCAGGAAAATTGATGAAGGGAGACAATTTGGGTGGTCCAGGTAAGAGATGATGATGCCTAGACTTAAGGCAGGAACAGGGAGAAAGTACTAGGGGAAATAAGTTTACAAATTAAGAGATGGAATTAATGAGTCTTGTCATCTGGTTTGATGTGGGGAGTGAAAAAAGGATGGCTCAGGTTTCTTGTGGATGTAATTGGATGGTGCCATTCACTGAATAAGGTAAGTAATCTTGAATTTGTGGGATATCCTTGAGTTTATATATACTTCACCATTGAATCTAGAGGCGAGAACTTGGGAGAGAAATCTGAGCCAGGTTTTGAGAGATGTCAGTACTGCTGGCAGCTGTTAAAGCCTTGGGTGTGGATGCACTCTCCTAGGATTGCTGTAGTATAAGGATCCAGATGTAACCTCAACAAAACCATGGATAAAGGGTGGGCAGAGATAGAGGAATTTCCAGAGAAAATGAAAAAGAGGAATCAGAAAAATAGGCAAAGTTGTTGTTACTTGAAACCAAAGGAAGAGAAAATTTCTAGAAGGAGCTGTCAGATGCCTTAGAGATAGTTATGAAGTTGAGGACTGAGGGGAGGCCTGTGGAGATAGCATTTGCGAGGATCATGCTGCCTTTAGGGAAAGCTGTTTTAGCCAAGTAGTGGGGGAGAAAACCAAGTTTATAGTAGATTGAGGAGTTTTGTTTCCTTTTTTTAAAGTGGGTGAGACTTGAACTTGTTGGGAGGGTGAGGCAAAGGAGATGAGAGATGGAGAGAGGTATAGGTGAGAGGAGGGAGAAATTCATGGAGGGAGGTCCAAGAGGAATTCAGGGGACATGGTTAGGAATAAGGGAATGTCAGGAGGAATTAACCTTGAGAGGGAGAGACATCCTCTAGCTCTGAGAATAGAGGGTGGATGCTGATTAAACATTCCTAGGGTTTGTGGAGTATAAGAAGTTGAATGAGTACATGCTCGATGGCCCCTAATTGTTCTTTGAAGCCAAACTAGTTCTGAGATAAAAGCCCGAGGCAATGAAGGAATTGGGTAGGGCCCTTGGGACGGGAGCTAAAATTTGGAAAGCTGCTGTGGGAAGTGGCAGAGGGAGCTGACAAGCAGAATATAGAATTGCTGAGTGGTTTTGAGAGCTTGGAAACCATAAATCTGTAGTGGCACCAGTCCACATGGTTGTTGTATTTCCTTCAGCAGAACTCAGCAGCCCGGTGATGAAAACTCTAAAAACGTTGATTGAAACTGAATCTGGAGGTGCTGTGAACCTAGGATAGTATAAGACAAGTATCAGATTCCATAAATTCAAATTTGTAGATGACAGTGTAGACTCAATAATCCTATGAATTCTAAAATTAGCAAGTGCTGTATCTCAGGTGCTAAATGGACATAATTTGTTTCTTATTCAGTGTTTTCTATTCAAGAATATCCTCAGTTACTTAAACACTATGCATTCACTCTACATCCCCTTCCCCTACCCACTTTCTTCACCATACACACACACACACACACACACACACACACACACACACACATACACACTCATTCTAAGTATGATGTGATCTTAATTCTTCTAGGGCCTATTTTATGCCTGGAAGCTTCCTTATTTCAGTCAGATCACTTACTCTAAGTATTGAAGATTTCTAAATTGGTCATTTAAGAATACAAGTTTTTTCTTTGATGAATGATGTCCCTTGAAGGGAAATAAACGCTCATTCCCAATGAATTAGTAAATCGGAGGCACTTCTTACCTCAGTCTAGCTCTTATGTGGCCCTCTCCATAAAACTTGCCCTAAGGTCTTTTTCCCCTTTTAGATAGACAACCTGATCTCCTCTGCCTGCCTGTTCTAGCAGCCTGTTTTCCATACCTTGTCCGTAAAGCAGCTATCACAGAATTTCATGGCATTTTCCATACACTTTTGAGTTCTATGAATGCAGGGACTGAGTCTTTGTACTTTTCCAATGTCTCCCCGTTGCCCGGTACAAATTAGACAGTGAATAAGCAGTAAATAAATAATAAAGGCATGAATAAAATAATAAAGGCATGAATGATTCATTACTTCCTCAATGTAAAGGCCATGAGTGAGAGAGAGGAAGAATAAAACTTTATTTGTGATTAGCTATAATTTCTCTTTGCCCCTACACCCCACTGCAGTTCCTCTGGTTTACCTTTGCAATACAGGAAGGGGTGTTTGGGGCTTCCCTGGTGGCGCAGTGGTTGAGAGTCCGCCTGCCGATGCAGGGGACACGGGTTCGTGCCCCGGTCCGGGAAGATCCCACATGCCCTGGAGCGGCTGGGCCTGTGAGCCATGACCGCTGAGCCTCTGCGTCTGGAGCCTGTGCTCCGCAATGGGAGAGGCCACAACAGTGAGAGGCCCGCGTACCACAAAAAAAAAAAAAAAAAAAAAAAGAAGGGGTGTTTTACTTTTCTGTTTGATATCAAGCCCAGTTATTCTAGGCAATGAAATAGGCAGAAAGCATAAAATTGCATACAATCTAAAAGCCCATGCAAAATATTTTACCAAAATTACTGAGACAAAAAAATTGAGAGTTTTAAATTTTCCCTTTTATTCTCTATGCTTAAGTTCTATGGATAATGCATATTTAGAGTAAAGCCGATGAAAAATTAGCCAGACATATCAGAAGACAGAGAAAATGGGAAAGAAGTAAAGGTTTTCTATAAATGTCAGTAATCTTGATGTTTGTAGTCTGAACCATATTGTCTTTGCTTGACATGTTCTCACTTTTGCTCATAAGACCCTTTCCCCCAATTAGCTAGTCTTTTTTTTTTTTAAATAACTTTGGACAAATTCCTTAACAATACATTATCTTGCTAATAGTCTTGTCCTTTTGATTTTTGATGTTTAAGTTATCTTTACATTATAAACACCCTAGTCCTGAGAACTTTTATGGGGAGTGACAAAAAATAGACACAAAGATTTTAGAAAAATAAGACGAAGTAACTTAAAATTTAAGTAATAAGCAGTTATAAATAGTTTTAATAGCTTTGGAGTTTTTATCTTAGAATTGTTGTGCTCAGATTATGAATAGTCTAGCCATAGATAGTGTATTTCCTAGCAGCTCATCCAGTTTTCCTGGACCTAAAGTTAACTGTAATACTCCTCTTTTCCCCATCATTTGAAGTTTCACATTGTTCAACAGTTACTGTATGAAATAAATGTAAAAGTGGTCATGTCAGACTATTTATTACGAGGAAGAGGGCACTAACAAGATACCTATCCAGAAATTTTGGTTATCAAACTGATTTCATGACTTTCACTAGAAATACATCATTCACAAGCATAGTGCATCTCTGAAGTAGATCACTGTTGGGCAGTGATAAGCTCTGGAATAATTAAATGCTCTCATCAGTGTACAGTTATCATCTAGAGCAGCTTTCTCAAAGGAGGCATGCCACTTTACTGTCATACGTGATTACCAGAAGGTGATCATGCCAGTTTTTTAAAACACAGAGGTTATGGTGATGTTCCTGATTTTGTGAATGTGGGTGATAGGGAGATTAGGAGCCACATGTCCTGATGTGGAGGCAAAGTGCAGGGAGGAGGCTTTTCTCAGTAACGCAAAAAAGAGAGCAGTGGCCAATCCTCATACCCTCCTGTCACAAAAAGCAGCCTTAGGGAGGCAGCACGTGCTGTATATCATGTGGTGCAGATAACCAATTTCCATAGAGTTAGAATGAGATAAATTACACTTATAAGAAATGACACTGAGTGTCATTATCCTTCTTTAAAAATGACAGACATTTCAAGATTTTTCCATATTTCATGATTTAATATGATTTTCATCATAGAGGAGATGTATTTAGTTCATAGAGAATTTCAGTTAACGACAACTTCTATAATACTACAGGTTAATATGGAATTTCTGATGACTATAGTTTTTAATCTTTATTATTTTTTGTTTGAAAGATGGGTGATGTTATCTGATCATCAAAGTGAGTTTCTTGGAATTTAAAGTAAATGTGACCTTTTCTTTATATATGTATACGTATATATAATTTTAAGTTATAGTTTTAAAATAATAAGTTAAAACCTGATTTCAAAATACCATAACAATCCTAGATTCATTAAATTTTATTTTTGTACTATATTAAGAAAAAGTGGAATGATCAAAATAACTTTTTTCAGACTAATATAGAAACATGAGGGTTCCCTCTGAGTTTGGACCACATTTCTAATAACCACTCACAGAAACTTCTGGGATTACCAAGTCCTCTAAGTTTTCACTAGCTTGGGCTCTTTTCACAGTGCAAATTTAGTATCATTATAAACTTTTCTTCTGAGGGATCAGTTTTATGTATTAGTAGATAAATTTTTTGTTGTAAGCACAGTACTATTAAATACTACATTGTGTGTGTGTGTGTTTGTGTAGATTGGCTATAGCAGTTCTTGTACCTACTTCTTTGACCATAGTCCTTCATTCCATATTGCCTGCCTGGGCAAGAAAAGCTAGTTCTTATATCCACAGCCCACTTTAGGACAAGAAATACCATTGTTTAAACTTGATTACAGCATACCAAGAAACATGTTACTGAAACTTGCTATCACTGCAACTTAGTGGTTTTGGATCTGATATATGAATACTTTTTTCTTACATTTAGCAAGCTTAAAAGTCCATTTTCCTTTTTGTGAGAATGAATGAAACTTATTCAGAGGAAATGAATGATTCAAGAAACATCAACCAGTAGTAATTTGAATTAGTTCTGCAGTTAAGCTCATAAATAGATAAAAGAGGGTCTTTCCATTTCCAAATCTAAGAGATTTAACTTAGCTGCAATATTTTTCTTTTACTGAACACAGCACACATATATACATGTGCACATTTAGAGATGAAAACAGAATGTTATCTTCAAAAGGAATCTTACTTTTTTCTCCCGTATTTGGAAATAGCAATTGTTGTTGCTCATCCATGATTGAAATACCCCTTATCTTTGCTATGTCTGCGAAGTACTAACTGTATTGGAGACACTGACAGCTGGATGGTGTGAGAGGAAGAGGTGAATATTTCAGAATTTCCTTTGCCTCCATCCTGCTGCTCCCTAAAATATTCATCTAAAATGTTTCTTTTTCTGAGAGATCAGAGATGTTCAACTTATTATAGAGATTAGAATGATTGATTAGAGAGGAAATAACTGTCTTATTTTTCTACCCCTGAACCCCCAAACCCCAAAACCCCAAATCAAAAATTGAGAAGAAAAGGAAATGCCAAATGCAAATGTTACCTTTTAAAATAAAGACCTTTTTACTCCCTTCCCGTCTCTGGTTTTCTTAAAATTCCACATGTAGCCAAAGTTCCATGCTGTTTAGTCAAAAAGAAATTTTTAAGAGTGTAAAGAATTGTGAAGGAGGCCAAACGGTAGAAACATCTAGATTTGTTCACTTCACTGCTGATGAGTGCTTAAGGCGTTAGCAGAGGACTGAATCTCTTGCAAACATGGTTTGAATCTCAAGGATGCGTGAAGTTAGCCAAGTCCCTTTTCTCACCAAGATCCAGATCCTTGCGTAATTCTTACCCTTTTGAATGTCAGGGTAAAATTACCAGGAACAAAAATAGCACGTTGTGAGTAAGTATTCTCTTGACTCCTACCTTTGCTTCTACTCCTCATTGAAACCATCCTCTTGAAACATGAAGGAGCTGTATCAAGGAGTGGTTTGTGGGGGGTCTTAGCTCCCCTTAGAACCACCACCAGCTTTCCCCCTCCAAATCTATGCTAAATGAACAGATAGCATGTAAACACTATGGGCCAATTATATAAACACACTGGTAAGATGATTTCCATAGACGACCTCCTCCCATCTGATTGACATCCCAAACCCCTTCTCTAATGAAATTCTGAAGCTGCCACCAAATATATGGAATATATTAGGTGGTTGCTAATCTTTTTAAGTCTGTAAGTTTTTGATTACAAAGAATTATTTTGGACCATAATAGATAGCAGTAATACTTTCTATCTAAACATATAATAACAAAAATGTATTTAGAGGGCTTCCCTGGTGGCGCAGTGGTTGAGAGTCCACCTGCCGACGCAGGGGACACGGGTTCGTGCCCAGGTCCGGGAGGATCCCACATGCCGCGGAGCGGCTGGGCCCGTGAGCCATGGCCGCTGAGCCTGCGCGTCCGGAGCCTGTGCTCCGCGGCGGGAGAGGCCGCAACAGTGAGAGGCCCGCGTATCGCAAAAAAAAAAAAAAAAAAAAAAAAATGTATTTAGATAATGCTGTGATTATTAAAATATAAATTTATGGGGGCTTCCTTGGTGGCGCAGTGGTTGAGAATCTGCCTGCTAATGCAGGGGACACGGGTTCGAGCCCTGGTCTGGGAGGATCCCACATGCCGCGAAGCGGCTGGGCCCGTGAGCCACAACTACTGAGCCTGCGCGTCTGGAGCCTGTGCTCCACAACAAGAGAGGCCACGATAGTGAGAGGCCCGCGCTCCGCGATGAAGAGTGGCTCCCGCTTGCCACAACTAAAGAAAGCCCTCGCACAGAAACGAAGACCCAACACAGCAAAAATAAATTAATTAATTAATAAACTCCTACCCCCAACATCTTCTTTAAAATATATATATATATATATATATATATATAAATTTATGAAACATGTTTCTAAATTCATAGCAGCTCTTTGTCAACAAGGAAGAGAAAGAAAAGGAAGTGCAGTGGAGGCTTAAGGCATAGCAGAAGGTAAGGAATCATGATCTGAGAATTTCTACAGAAGAAGCTGCCAACCTATGGGTGACTTCAGGGGCCAGGAGGCTGTCGGAATTAGGATTGGAAATCAGTGGATACATCAGTACAGTACACATTTTACATATATGTATGATCTTAAAGTCTGCTCCTTCATGGAGAACTTCCAGTATTTACTTTTGTCACAATGTTAGTCTCCTTTGGTGCCTCTAAGGATAAAATTGTGCTTTTCTTTTCTTCACTGCACTGTGCCAGGCACTCCTTGGAAAGAAAACTCTGCTATTATCTTAGAAAGAGTGGTTGTGGTTCAGTTGTGTGGTTTGAGGGAAAAATTAGTTGCGTTTTTATTTGTCATTTTCTGAAATTACATCTATCTGTTCTTTTTAAATATATGGGTAGACAACAAGTATGCCCCAGTTTAAGAAAACCTGATATATTAAATTATAAAATAAAAAATAAGACAAATTTAAGAGGGAGTTATTTTCACCATAAAATGATTTCTTAAAACAGAAAGAAAAAGGATTCTCTCTTTGGCTCTCCTGATGTATTTTGTATATTTATTATCACATATTTATTCATATATTTGCTTCCAACTCTGATTTTGAGATGAAATACAAGGGTTTTTTGTCCTTCCATATAATTTCCCTTGGTGGTCTATTATGGTCATGTAACAAATACTAGAGTTGTTTGCCATTGGACTTAAGAATTGCTATTTATTGTTTTTTTGCCATTTTTGGAAAAAATGAAGTTAGATCTTTGGACTTTTCTAAATAATGGTTATATATCTTCAAAACAGCTAATAAGGGCAGCCAGTGTTCAGCCTTACTTTACTGGCAGTGCTTTGTAGTATTAGGACATTAGAAATGATTTTAAACTATATATTCTTCAAAGTATATTGAGGCATTAACAGGGCAGCCAGTATGTACTGAGTACCTACTATGTGTTGGACTTCTACTAAACCTTTTACAGATGCCAGCTCATCTGACTCTCAATTTAACTGATGAGGAAAAGGGAACATAAAGATTTAAAAGCATTCAAGATTTTCTACTAGTAAGAATAGACAGAATTCAAGCTGAGATGTTTGACTCTAAAATTTAAGCATTTTTTCACTCTCTTCTTTCTTCTCTTCCTCTTCCTTTTCTTTCCCTCATTTTCATTTGCTGTGTACAGACCACACCCTTTTCCTTCCTTTCCCCTCACCCCTCCATTTCTTTCTTTCCTCTACATGCTGTCTGGAATCCTGACACTGGGGTTGGCACTGGGAATTCAGTGTTGCTATCAGGGAACTTAAAATTCGTTCTCCAGAATGGGCTGTTCCTTTGTGCTCTGAATGAATGTGTGGAAGAATGAATGAATGGAGAAAATAAAATAGAAATTTTAGATTTCTCATAATTTCAAATAGCTTATTATTGCTATTAGTAAATAAGACTAACTTGGCATATAGAATTTAAAATGAACAATTAGGAAATATTAAAATATAGTATAGTAAAATCTCAGTGGTCTCCACTTTCCCAAGATATAGTACTAGTTGGTCTCCTCTCAAAGAAAGAACCAGATTTTTAAATTTATTTATATCTATGAACCAGATTTAATATAAAAATTTTTAGACATGGACAGACAGAAAGAGGATACTTCAGAGAGGAGATAGTTTATGGGAGAAGTTTGAAGTTTAATAATTTCAGAATTTTTAATGTTTTTTCCGCCAACTCTTTATTAATAGTGCCTTTTAAATTGTAATCATAGTGCTTGTACAGTTTACCACTGTTTGCCTCCGTATTCCTCTGGAATCTTCAGAGTGATCATATTCATTACTAGCTTGCTGCCAAGTGTGCCTCTGAGTGGATATTTACCACAGTTTACTTAATCATTTACATTTCCCTCTTTGAAGGGAAAATTTATTAAAGTTATTTCTGATTTTTCCCACCACTACCAATACTGCAGGCAACATTTTTATGCATATAATATTCCTTTCTTTTGGTTCCATGTTTATGTGCTGAGTTTAAGGTAAACTAATCTAGGACATCCAAATGGAGATGTTCTATACATATTTGGAGTTACGGAGTATGTATGACGTCCAGCAGCGTAAACATAAATGTTTTTTGGTGATGTTTATACAGGCTGGCCTGGGAAATCATATTACTTTTTGTACTGTAAGAACATCATTGTTAAATCGTTAAAGTGTTTGTTAAAAGGAAGTAGTAATGAAGGTAAAGATATTTTGTAGATCACTGTTTACTTGAATGAAAGGCTACTGAAATGTAAGCTTTTTAAACTTGCAAATCAAATCAGTTAGAAAATGAAGTCCCTCTAAAGCAATTCTTAAAGAGAAAATATTATTTATATAACTTTTGAATATTTGTTATAAACACAACATATTATATGAAGCAAGAAAAGTTTATTCGTTAGTGTATTAACTAATTAGGGTTTAGAACTGTTTTGTATTTAACGTTAATAACAGTACACAGATTTCAGTCTCCTGTGGTCATTGCTAACTATATGTAAGGGACAATTTTGAATTGTCAAAGCTGTGTGTAAACTGTTTACACTTTTGCATTTCTTAAAAGGGACTTCCTTCAGTCAAAGTTAACATAAAATAATTTTACTCTAAATAACTAAAGTGATTTCGTGAAAAAAATTCCTAAAATTCAGCCTTGACATTTATTCAGATAATTTTAGATATTATAAGAGAAAATTAAAGGTTTAATGGAACCATAATTATGATAGCTATATAATAATTAGCATTCATAATTATAACAAATACTATAATATTATTTCTTTTTTACTAACCAGTCAGTGTTCTGAATTCCCTCTGTAGTAACGATTTATGTTTTGATGAAAATGTGGTCTCTTGCTGCTCTGAGAATATAAGGGAACTCACAGTGGTGATTAACTTGTAAGGAGGATATCCCCTCCCCCCCACTTTTTTCCCCTAATGGAATGTTTTATTAGGATTTTCCTTCAAAGGTGTGTATTCTCATTATTAAAACCAATAAAGCTCATGTAGTTTGTCTCTCCATAGAAGCATCTGCCTCACCACAATTTTAAATCATTTATAGTCATCCTATTAATGAAGACTCTGGGGGTCTCTTCATTTGTGATTTTTGATACCTGAACTTTTGGGCTGCTTGCAGATCTTTCACAAATCAGTCTTAAAGCAAAATATTATTACCAGTCATGGACTTATTTATAATAGAATTCAGAACTTCCAGTGGCGAATAGTCAAGGAAACACATTTATTATTTAAGATTCATTAGATACTCAAGGAAATCTTTTAATGTAACCAGGAAGTAATAATTTACTATTGTCAGAAGTACCTTGAACCAAGAAGTTTATGTCAGAATAGACATAAAACAGGAGTAGATCTGAACCTTTAAAGTTGTTCCTATTCCTGTTTGAAATATGTTATTTATTTCAGTATCAGAGTCAAGAACTGCATAGAGATTTATGTGGATAGTATCTCTTGAGTTTTGCTGTTTTGCTAAAATTTGAAGGTTTAGAAAGACTTGAAAAACCTGGAGTAATGAAAAATATTACTTATTCTACCTTTATTTTTCAGAAACAAAATCTAAATGAGAAATATATTAAAAATGAGGACTGTAACTTTAAACTCAGTCTTTCAGGTTCGGTCACAGCAATATGGGGCTATTAATTCAATGTGTAAGAGCTGTCCTACTCTCAGCACACCTGGCTAACGTGGTTGTGGCCGTCTTTGAGCACATAAGTCTTATTATGTAGTTGGAACACAACTGATAGTCTAGATGAAGTTTAAAAAAAAATACAGTGCGGTATTGAAGCAGATTTTGTTTAGCACTGAAGTTGATAAATGTGCCTGTAAGGGAGCAATAGAAAATAATTGGTTTAAGAAATTTTCAGCATGAAGAAAAGCAGTCTTTACAAGTGAACTTTTCCTAGGTTTTTACCTAGAAAAACCTAGAGTAAAATCTTGAACAGATAGTGGTTTTTTTTTACTTCATCCACATAAATTGAATCCACATGTAATAACAACCCTTGACATCCTATCCATGGGCCTAATAATGACATTGACACATAGTAATTTCATTGTAGTTTTAAAGGCATCTCCCCAAATTATATGACTGTATCCAAATACTTATGAATATCTTTTTTCTTTTCACTCCCAACTACAGCTTTTTGATTACTAAGATATATGATTTTTCTGCTAATTTTAAGTTTTGTGATTCTTACGTTAGAATGGCAATTTCACGTGTATATGAGAGCAAGAAATTTTTCTTCCTTTCATTTCTTTCCTATTCTAAGTCTCAGTTTTGACTTCACAAAACCTTTTTAATGTTTCTTTTCTCACTTACAATAAAAATTATATATTAAAAGTCAATTATATTTATTATATGTTCATGGTTATATAATAATGTATGACAAAATCTGGAAGGGAACATGAAAAATAAAAAGTTTGTTTATAAATATCCTTCCTTTAAAACAACTTTTTCTCCTGTTAATATGTTACTATTTAAATAAAAAAATTATGAAGAACGGAATTGTTTACATAGACTTATCAGAATGTTTATCAATTCTTACATGGCCTGGTCATTTTTATAGATTATTAAGCATATGTGATTAAAAGACATCATTTATTTAGATAAAAGACTATGCAACAGTGTCTTTTAAAACCTATCCAAAAAATGGTAATTTAATATTATTTTAAATTTAAGAGAACTTAGTGTGCCTGCCAATAATTATTTTCATTTATTTTGAAAAATCTTTGTTCTAATTAGGTTTTAGAATAGATTTTAGCAATCTATCATGGTAATGAATTACTGCTTTAAGGAATGATATTAATATATTCTCAGGAGTTATGCAACTACTGTGACATATTTTTATTCAGTAATTTTCATCTCAGTAGATACATATTTAAATAAGTAATGTTATTCAAAACTGTTCGTGAAGTCTTTTGACTCCTTTTCACTGTATAGAAAATATTAAGGTTAAAACTGCAAAGTGATTGAAGCTAAATGGGAGCCTACTTTGATTATAAAGGAAAATGATATTCAATTAGACAGTTTCATACCTGTGAGACTTTTCAACAGATAGTGGTAGGTTGTCTATTTTAAGAGCATAAATCAGACTGCAAATGGATTCCTTAGAAATATGTGTATGGAACTCTGCTTGAAGATGCATCCCCTTAATTTACAATACTGTCATCCTGTGACTGACAACCAGTGAATACATTGCATTGATTTCATAATAGCTGACAGCCTATACAACCACAGTACAAATTGGTAAAACCGTACTTTGTGAAAAGACAGTGCTAAAAGACCCTTTCTTTTGCTTTTCTCTTTCTTAACTCATGTGCCCCGTCAGGATGCAATATAGGTAGATTGATTGCTTACAGTTCAAAGAAAATACTTAAATTCAGATTTTCTGCTAACAATAATCAAGACTGGAGTACATTTTTAAGTCAATCTGTGTGATGCAATTCTCTGAGAATGCAATTCTCAGTAGCAGTTGGTATCACTTCTACTTAAAAAATCACATCAACCAGAAAATTTCATTTAAATAGCTAGATGGGGAAATGAATTTCTATAATACCATGAACATAAATGTAATAATTGAACTTGGTTGTACTTGTTTTTATAGTACAAATATTTAAATATCCAGATGTTTCTGCTGAAATTATATATAATATTGAAGTTTATTTTCCTTACAGTTGGCATTATCTGCAGAAGTATACACTGGAAGCTGTACTCCCCAGTGTATCCCAGTTACTTTCTTTAGCTAGTGTTGCGCGATCTATATCTCATTAAAATTTAAAAGTGCTTGAAAAAACTGTGCTATGGATCTTCACATAATTTTTAACTGTGTTTTATAGACTCTTGTTGATTTTGGTATTTTAATCAGCTATCATGACAAGCCATCAGAAGTGTTGTGTTAAGGGAAGCTTTCTTAGTTATTGTTTTTATCACAGAGTTTCTGTGTGCCACGGGGCAAGTTATAATAAGGTGATAAATTATTGTTGGTATATTAACTCTTTCACTTTTCATTTATTTCATGGCTTTCTTTCTAATTGTAATAGTATTTTTAGCACTGAAGCTGGCACAGGCTGGTTGACTAAAGAACCCTCAGTAACACAACTGACTGTTAATATTAGAGAACGCTACACTGGAAATGAAAAGCATAAAACGTTGTTTCCCCCCCCACCAATAATAGACAAAATCCAGGGAAAGCAAAAAATTATGACTGGATGATGATTAGATTTTCTGCTTAATGGAGGGTTATGGAGAAATTCTTAATAATGAATAAGTAGAGAAAGCAGAAAAAATGTTGTTTCATGAAAACTTGTAATTCTGATTTAAAAATCTCAATTGGGCTTATTATTCAAATCATTTTTCAATGTTTGGATGATTTTATACATAGCATATTTAAAAATCAATTTTTAATCCATGCCTTTGTAATTTTTTTACGTGGGCCTCTCACTGTTGTGGCCTCTCCCGTTGCGGAGCACAGGCTCTGGACGCACAGGCTCAACGGCCACGGCTCATGGGCCCAGCCGCTCCGTGGCATGTGGGATCTTCCCGGACCGGGGCACGAACCTGTGTCCCCTGCCTCTGCAGGCAGACTCTCAACCACTGCGCCACCAGGGAAGCCCTACACATAGTTTTTTGAAACAGAATTTTAAAAATCTATTAAACAAAATTTTGTTGTTGTTGTTTTTGAAACAATGGCCTGCTGCAGAATTTTCTCCTTTCTAGTTTCTTATGTTTCTAAGCACCTCTTTCCTCATCATCTTCCTAAGGCTAAGCACCTCCCTTTCTCCAAGCATTCTGTGTCAATAACCTTTGAAACCCAAAGTCCTTTAGTTATGCTGACTCTGCATTTTACTTACATGAGTCGAACAAGCATTGATGGCAGTTTTGAAAAGGGAATCAAGATGAACAACCCTCTTGAGCTTGCACAGCTTTTCTATACTGTTTTTCTTCATTTTATGTTTTGGACAGGACAATGGCAGCTGTTTGGTATTAGTCCTCATAGTAGCTGAGCATCAGAATTTATCACCGTGGACTCACCGTAGCTTCAATTTGTGCTATAGTGAGGATGACAGACAATTCAAAAGCCACTTATACAAAGACATAAATGTCTGACTCTTCCAAATTTATAATTACTTTCTTAGCCAAAAATGACTTCTTAAATTTTATGTTTATATCTTTCTCCGTATTCCTATTGGCACAAGCCAAGTAACAACAATAAAGCATAATACAGAGACACAAAGACAGGACTAAAATTGTATTGATTTGAAGATTTTAGACACCCAAAGGCTTCTGGTGACTTTAAATGGAATCTGTGTGATGTTTGTAATATTGTCTTCGGTGACCACTGAGATTTTTTTTTTCCCTAAATGTGTCTCTCAGTGAGCTAAAGAATAGACTAAACCTGGTTATCTAAAATGTTGTGCCTTAATAGCTTTAAAGACAGTAAGCTTTTTCATCTGACCCTTCTTTTAGAAAATAGGCCCTCAGCTGACCCATGCTCTATATTTGCTCTGAGAATTAATGATATATTCACATATAAATGAAATAAAACTATGACTATGGTAAAAATATAAACTGGCAGTTTCTCCCAGGGTCTTAGCTGTCTAGAATGTTAATAAAATCATTTTTAATCTGAAGTAAAAATAGTCTGACTTGAATTGGATGGAATTTTCAGGTTTGTTACTTTAGCAGACAAATTTTTTAAAAATGCTTAGTGGTTTAACAAAAGAAACTGAATCTTAAATGAAAAGAGAGAGAAGTGAGTGACCCTAATCTAGTTTTACCTACAAAACCTCCAAAATAGTTTTAAGAAAATATGCCCTTGGGCTGATATCTCATATGCCAGGTTCTAGCCTAGGGCCCAAGTTTTTTTTTTTTTCTGCCTGATTTTTAAACTGATCAAATTAGAGGCTAAATTATACTCTCTATTTTGGTTAAGCTATATGCTATTAGCCAGGTTCTCTAGGACTATCTCTGGTCTACAGCTGACCAGAAACTACTTACCTCTGCACCTCTCGTAACTGCACATGATCGCTGTAGAGAAAATTCTCAAAAGCCCCATTCCATCAGAGCAATCTAAAATTAAGGAGTTACCAAATAGGAATTTTACACTTGTGGGTTTTTAGAATTTTTGTTGACTATTTTGGGCTCTTTGGACTGTGAGCTTATACAGGTGTTGTGTTTCACTTGGTTACATTTCTCAGGAAAATGGAAGAACATATATGGACTAAGGAAAGGTTTCTAGATCTTCCTGGGGTTTGGATAATATTTGAATGATAATACCATAAACTCATCCAGCTTAAAAAGGATCCCCTCTCTCCCATGCACAAACTGTAACATAGTTCTGGTAACACAATGAAAATTATATGCAAATATCAGCCAGAATATCCTTTGACATAGCCAACCAAAGCCATCACCGTTGATCAAAACTGTCTGCCATTTTAGGGCTTCCCTGGTGGCGCAGTGGTTGAGAGTCTGCCTGCCGATGCAGGGGACACCTGTTCGTGCCCTGGTCCGGGAAGATCCCACATGGCGCGGAGCGGCTGGGCCCGTGAGCCATGGCCACTGAGCCTGCGCGTCTGGAGCCTGTGCTCCACAACGGGAGAGGCCACAGCAGTGAGAGGACCACATACCGCAAAAAAAAACCCAAAAACACAAAACTGTCTGCCATTTTAAAAAAGGCTTCATAAAATTCCATTACCTACTCCCCTCCCAAAGACTCTAATAATTAGTTACTCAGAGACATAGATATAAATTCTGAGTATCTTATTTCAGGAAGTTCTTATTTCTGTCTAACTTAAATTCTAATAGATGTTTAAGTCTTTCTCATTTTGTTCAGTTTTGTTCCTGACCTACTTTTATTGATTTTTCTGGAACTTTCACAAAATTTTCAAGTTCTTTATTTTTATGTACATTAATCTTGTTATCTTTATAGTACAAGTAGGAAAGGTTTTAATATTTAATATTCTTTAGGTTGCATTACATTTTTTCTTTGTGTCACTTAGATATGTATGTGCTTTTAAATGCATTACTTTAAAAAAAATAAAATGTAGGATTTTATAGCTCCTTGTACATTGATAACAAGGAAAATATCATTGGCCAGTTTTCCAACCTACATCCCTTTTCCTTGGGTAATGAGTTAGATAATTTCAGGGATGGAGTTTTATACTTAGGATAATTGCCCTAGTCGCTTTCCTGTCTCGAAAAGGGGATATTTGATTGCAGTTAAATTGTGAAGTTCTAAAGCTACGTTAGCTAAATTTTTTACTATGTCAGCAAGCAGAATATTGTTTGCACTTCTTTGCTTTTTAAATGCTGCTCAGGGAGCTGTGTAAGTTATAATTGATGCACAGAAGAGGTTTCGAATTTTATATGCCTATAAATTGGCACTGCTACATAGACTAGAAAGATGAGATTGGAGAAGTTATTTTCCCGTGAGAATGATACAAATTACTGTCAAACTGTTTATGCTTGCTCTAAAAATATTTTCAATGTACAGGTATTTGCTTACTAGCTGGGTGGCACTCTTATTAGAGTTGAATCACATTTGGAGCCAGAGTGAAATGTTTTCAGTACCATTGCATATTGTTGTAATTCTAGGGCTTAAGTACCTGTAATTATGTTTGTTCTCTAAAACTCAGATAAATTTACTTAAGTTTTGGAGTTTAAAATTTTTAAACAAGTAAAGAGTTTATCTGGGCCATCCTTCTTATTTTACATGTGAAGAAACTGAGGCCTAGCGGAGTTAAGAAATATACCAATGCCAAAGACCCAGAAATTAGCATGAATGCGACCAAAATTAAGTTTTTCTGCATCACTTTGGCCCCTTTCTGATATATCTCATATCTAAGGAAATTGTTGTGATTAATATGTATTTATTTCAGGAATATAAATACCTTTCTCCTTATCAGCTTAACTTAACCTCTAGATGACCTGAAATGTGCAGTGCTGAAGATGAATTTTTGTAGGACTTACTTGGTGAAGTTAGCCAAAACTTTAAATCCGTAGACTAAAGTAAGCATAAGCAAATCCAATGTTTATCTTACTTTGTCAAGGCAGTTTAGTAATGTCAACATCAGGAGTGTGAAGAGATTCTTTACCACAAATAAGTTGACAGTCACTGACTCAAACTTAGTGCACGCTTTAATATAGTTTCCAAAGAATACTAGTTGGTAGGTGCTCTGTCGTTGGAACTCAAGAGAGGAACTCACAGCCCAAGGTACCCAGGAATTTCAATTCATTTTGTGAGTGCCTGCTTTTAAGAATGATGCGATAATGTTTTGTATGTGAAGATACTGATTTTGACTGAGCATTTCAAAGGGTAGATTCTTGGTTTTGCTTCCCCTTTACCCAATAGCAGAATCTAGGAAGTCGTATGTTTTGCAGTGATTTATTTTTCCTTATTGGTATGTAGAAGAGACACAGGAATAGGGCGCCATCAGCGAATAAAAGGTGACAATGAGACGACAGTTTGAGGTGTGCTGAAATAGGATGAAACTAGGGTTTGCTTTCACTCAGACTGCTGTTTTTTCTTCCATTCTAGAAAGTAAGCTCCAAGGAGAAGATTCAGCGCTATGTCTTTATGAAAAATTCAATAGTACAAAAACACCAGAATATAATTTGTTTACATCAAAGTTATCAATGGAAATGTAAACATAGTAGCTGAATATGTTTCAGTGCCCACAGTGATGTTTATTTTAAGATTTGTCTTTAGGAATTGGCCTACACACATGATTTGCTGATCTTTAGGTAGCCTCCTTCAATTACTTTGAGTGCTTGATGTTACTTTTTGGAGCTTTGCCTGTGCTGAGGGGGAAAAAAAATGTGAGGTTGAGAGAAATTAACAGACTAATGCATTTCTCCCAGGAGAAAGCTGTAATAAAAATAGAGATATTTGAGTAATTCCTACAGAATTTTGACTTTCCTGTGGAAGGTTTTGCCAAAACTATGTGGTGGCAATAAAAAAAGAAAAAGGCAAAAAACTCAACCAAGCATATACACATAGCAAGCAGTGCCACAACAAAAATATCCGTTTCCTAAAAGATCCAGCATGAAGTAGGAACTCTTATATACAGCAAAAGAGTAAAAATCAGACTAGAAGATGAGAAATAATAATGCTTGTATCCCACAGCCCAGATTAAGGTCATGTGTTAGCAGTATTAGAAGCAGGCGCTCTAGTGAACTAAATGTTAGGCTAATGGATGTGATAGCCCACCAATAAGCAGGGGTAATTGTGGGAGCTTGCTGTTTTCTTGCACATGCTCTTCTCAAAGGCTGTAGGAATGAGCACGCTGTGGGAAGAAGCTGGAGCAGTGATGTCTGGGTAGCTCCTCATGGGCATTTTCTCTAAAGCCTTTTGCCAACAGATAATGCGCTAGACACTATTGAGAGTCACTTGCATCTGCCTCGCTGACTTTGAGTATATGGTACTCAGAGGTCTTGTTCTTATATGAATACAAGTTGGCATATAGCTTAAATCCCATAATGTTGATTTTCTAATTTTAGATATTTTTCCCTAGAGGTTATTTCTGGTTTTTTTCCTCCTGTATGCGTGTACCTCCCATTTATGATAATAAAAATTAGGTGCACATTTTAAGGGAACTTCATGAGTAGATTTTTTTTAACATCTTTATTGGAGTATAATTGCTTTACAATGGTGTGTTAGTTTCTGCTTTATAACAAAGTGAATCAGCTATACATATACATATATCCCCATATCTCCTCCCTCTTGCGTCTCCCTCCCACCCTCCCTATCCCACCCCTCTAGGTGGTCACAAAGCACTGAGCTGATCTCCCTGTGCTATGTGGCTGCTTCCCACTAGCTATCTATTTTACATTTGGTAGTGTATATATGTCCATGCCTCTCTCTCTCTCACTTCGTCCCAGCTTACCCTTCCCCCTCCCCGTGTCCTCAAGTCCATTCTCTATGTCTGTGTCTTTATTCCTGCCCTGCCCCTAGGTTCTTCAAAAGCATTTTTGTTTTTTTTAGATTCCATACATATGTGTTAGCATACGGTATCTGTTTTTCTCTTCCTGACTTACTTCACTCTGTATGACAGACTCTAGGTCCACCTACCTCACTACAAATAACTCAGTTTCGTTTCTTTTTATGGCTGAGTAATATTCCATTTTATATTGAAGATGTGCAACATCTTCTTTATCCATTCATCAGTTGATGTACACTTAGGTTGCTTCCATGTCCTGGCTATTGCAGATAGAGCTGCAATGAACATTGTTGTACATGACTCTTTTTTTTTTTTTTTGTGGTACACGGGCCTGTCACTGTTGTGGCCTCTCCCGTTGCGGAGCACAGGCTCTGGACGCGCAGGCTCAGCGGCCATGGCTCATGGGCCTAGCCACTCCGCGGCATGTGGGATCTTCCCAGACCGGGTCACGAACCCGTGTCCCCTGCATCAGCAGGCAGACTCTCAACCACTGCACCACCAGGGAAGCCCTGTACATGACTCCTTTTGAATTATGGTTTTCTCAGGGTAAATACCCAGTAGTGGGATTGCTGGGTCATATGGTAGTTCTATTTTTAGTTTTTTAAGGAACCTCCATACTGTTCTCCATAGTGGCTGTATCAATTTACATTCCCACCAACAGTGCAAGAGGGTTCCCTTTTCTCCACACCCTCTCCGGCATTTATTGTTTGTAGATTTTTTGATGATGGCCATTCTGACACGGTGTGAGGTAATACCTCATTGTAGTTTTGATTTGCATTTCCATGAGTAGATTTATTAGAAGAAACTGTAAGTACTTATCTTTACATTTTCTAACAATGTACTTAATTTATGATACTTTCACAAAAAGTTAAAATCCATTTCTCTGTGAAATATAACATAGTGATTAAGACCACGACCTCAAGAGCCAGACTGTCTGAATTTGAATACTGGCTTTGTTACTTACTAGCTATGTGACTTCTTTTTTTTTTTTTTTTTGGCCGTGCTGCACAGCATGTGGGATTTTAGTTCCCCCACCAGGGATCGAACCTGTGCCCCCTGCAGTGGAAGCACAGAGTCCTAACCACTGGACCACCAGGGAATTCCCTGAAGCCTTCTTCTTCTTCTTTTTTTTTTTTTTCTGCTAAATGACTAATTAGTAAATTATTTAACCTTTGTGTGCCTCAGTTTCCTCATGTTTGAAATGGAAATGATGGTATCTATCTCATAGGATTTTTATGAGGATCAAATATATATGTATTTGTGTGTGTATGTATATATATGTATGTATATATATTAGTTGGTATTTTATTTTAGAAGTTATACAAATCATATAAAATTATCTATCTATATTATAGATAGTACCTACCTGGTACATAATAAGCCCTTTATAAGAGTTTGCTATTGCTATTGTTGCTATTTTTATTCTGAGTGCCCAATATACTTTCAAAATTTGACTTGTGATTTAGAGAATAATATTTTATTGCTCTTCAAAGATGTTTTAGTATTTATTAATTTGATTCCACCCTCTTCCAGTGCATGGAATTAGAGTATTAGTTACCAAATATAATGTAAAATGTTTAGGTTGGAATATAAAAATACAGAGTAATGAAGTGTCACTTTTCAATATCTTTAAAAATAAGGTGAAGAAAATGTTTAAATTGTAACCACGTTTTTCTGTCCATTAGATTTACGTAGTCTTTGTCTTTTTTATAATGAACAGCTGTATTAAAATATGCATAAGATCATCCTGTAAAACTTAGAAACATTTCTTTTCCAATCCTTTGTGTATGTGGGGGAGTGTAGATGTATGTCAATCTATCATCATTTTATATGTTTTATATATTTCATTGCCAAAAAAACATTAAAATTCTCTTAATAGTGTAGCCTATTTATTTAGAAATTCTTTAATGGTGATGGATTAAATCTGAAATCCATTTATTCTTTTGAGCTTTTGACTAATATAAAGAAATAATAAATATTGTGAAAAGGATAGACTCATTCATTCTGTCAGTCAATCAACTGATCAGTCAATATTTGAGTGCCTGCTATACTGCCAGGCACTGTTCTAGGCACTAAAGATACATCAGTGAAACTTTTGGATCAGACAATAAACTAGTAAGTTTTTTTACTCCATGATATAGGAACTTAATGGTTATAATTATTAATGACATACATATACACATTCAGTACACAGAGTTCTTCTTTTACCTGTTTCATGGTGGTTAAAATGACTTTTTTTTCTCTTCCATAAGATACCTTAGTTATTATAGCAGTGGTTAAATCTGAAACACCATCTAAGAGAAGGTAAGATTGAACACAAGGGAATTGTTCATAGAACTTCCATCTTGATATATAAGCCACCTTTTTCATCAAATTTGGATAAGTTGTGGTTTGCTACCTGATTTAAACTAGTTTTATTTAGCCTGAGGACTGACCTCTTTGTTCCAAAAGGCAAAGGAGCTGGAAGAGGGAAATTTGCTGCCCTCCTCTTTTCCACAGGGAGTTTGTATTCCTCGTAGTGAAGTGAAGATGCAGCTCTCAAGTAAATTTCCCTTCCCCTAGCACTTACTTTCTGGAATGGGATGAAGTGTAGATGAATGTTAACTGTAAAGGTAATGCTAATAGCACCAATGCAGCATATGTTAACACTAGAGCAGCTCAATGTTGAATGCACAATATGAAGCAAGGCTAATGCCAGGGCCTGATCAAGCAGTGCCTAGAGCCAGTGGGCGGCTCATCACTAATTGTGGACCGCTACCACTATTTGTGGACCACCTTCTGAATTTCGTCAAGTTGTATACCATGGAAATCCAATCACAGGTTAATTTTTATTAAATCTTATTCTCTGGAATTATTTGAAAACATAGAGAAATGATCAGGAGTTGTTATTGTTACAGTGTAGGGAGGCTAAGTAGATCTCAAATGAGTAGACCATGATGACTTGTATTCTCATTACATAGAAACTTCTGCAAAGTGTGTAATTCATGTAAGAAGTTACTATACAGCCAACTCCTCATTAGAATATTAGATGTATTCATTTAATTTTGTGACAGAAATATGAATGCCACAATTTCATTGATTAAAGGTCTACATTCCAGAACTTTCTTCATTGAGTCTTGGAGAGATGGGAAATACATTCTTTCTAAAGTTGAGCCTCCTGATTTTCTCATTGTTAACAATGGGCCCTATTATGATGCTTCCAACTGAGCAAGGCTAGGAAGAACTTCACAGCTGGCTGGGCACCTGACATGCCCAAGGCAGGTACTCTGACCTGCTCATATAGCCCTGGTTCCTCCTGGGGAGAATAGCAGTTTCCATTCCCCGAAGTGCCTAATTTATTCCAGGCTACGAATAGAATGAGCTTGTTGATTTGGGACTAGTGGCATTCCCCTTGCACAACCTCAGGACATGATTATCCACGCCATGGTCAGGTGGGAGCTGCCTATCTGACCCTGCGAGGTCCTCGCCCTGGGCACTTACCAAGAGTGATAAGAGGCTATTGGAATAACACATTCTCTAACATTTATTTGTATTTTTAATGAGGTACTGACATCCTCTTTTGCTTTTATCTGAGCCTGACTTTCCAGTAACTTGATTACAAAAAGTGCACTGATTTAATGTATTGTTAGATGAAAGATATTAATACATGGATCAGGAAAATCATACTCTTGGAATATTACCTTTTAGAAACCATGTGTTTTTATAGTTTGTATTGTATGCAGAGGACTGCACTAGGTTCTATCAACAACAACAGAAATAAAACAGAAGGCAGTGCTTCTGCTGCCAAGGCAAGGGAAAACATGGAGCCATGGAGAAGTTGAGAAACAAGTAGAAGGAAACATATTAATCAGTAAAACCTTATACACTGTGTTCTAACCAAATGCCTAAGTTATATTTAAACACAAAGAACAAATCACAGAAAGTGATTAGGTTTCTTGTAGATAGTAAATTGTACTGTAAGTCCTAGAGTGTTTAAATAAGGTCCAAATGAATGGAAGGCTAGCTGTCATGAGTAGTTTTTGCCAGGTAGGGGAAAACTGGTATCTTCCTAGTGGGGCTGCATCTCTCCTAACAGGGTGACTTTAACTCTAGTGGTTGCTCAGTAAATATTTGTTGAATTGAATCAATTTTCAACTTAGAGGAAGAGAGACTGAGGTCTCTGATGCTGTCAGCCCAATAAGCCCAAGCCCTTCAGATCCTCACATCCTTCCGGCATATGGATTTGTGACCAAGAGAGGCCTATATTAAAATTAAGATATTTGAAACTTCAGTATATTTTATGCCTTAGTTGTGGAAGATAGAAGGGGGTATTGTTTACAGTTGGAAAAAAAATTGAGGGAATAAGCAAGGATGTGAGATAGGCATTTCTGCTGGAGTTTCTAAGAGGGTTAGAATAAGGCAAGGAAGGAAATGGTCAAATTACAAACTTAGGATTTTAAAAACTTACTTTTAAGAAGTATTATCTCAATTTACATACAGTATTAGAGAGTTAAACATTTTTTAAAAACCTGGAAAATAATGCATTCCACCTCAGTCTTAGTGGGCAAGGTAGCTATATAAAGCAAATAATTGCAGCAATTTGAAGTGAGTGCCTTTTGTATATATGAATAAAGTACAGTGAATCAGCACAGAAAGGGAAGTATGCAAAGAACAGGGGAGGCTCCTGAGAGGAGGTAGCATTTCACTTGAATCTTAATGGATGAGTTAGGAGTTTTTTGGAAGAAGAGAATAGTAAAGGCATTTCAGATCGAGAAAACCACATGTGTAAAGATAGAGGGATTTGAAGGGTCCTGGCCTATCCTAGTAAGTGCAAGAAGTTAGAAGTACCTAAAACACAGGGTAAATGTGGAGGCCATAGTGAGAGAGGGGTTTAGAGAGATAAATAGGAGCCAGAGCATAAGGGACCATGGATATCACACTAAGAATATAGGAAATTGTCATTATAGATGATAGGAAGGCATTGAATGGTTTATACTAAAAACAAAAAACCAGCGATGTACAGTGGATTAGAGGGAGATCAGAAGCAGGGCAACCTGATAGAAGACTACTGCAGTGGTCCAGGGAAAACAATTTTGACATCCTGAACATCAGTAGTGAAAAGCAGAATGCGAAGGAAAAGATAAACTTGAGTCATTCAGGATGTGTATAGGTCTTAGTGATATAAAGGCTGAGGGAGCTGAGAGACTCTAGAATTTACTTTAGTTTCTGGCTTGGGCATCTAGGTAGGCAGAACGCTGTTACCAAATTGTAGAAAATTGGAGTATAAACAGATTTTAGGTGGAAAAGAATGAACTCAGTTTTGGACATGTTGATTTTGAAGTTATCGTGGTCACCCAAGCAGAGATAATCCTTAGGTACCTAGAAAGTTTGGTCTGAATCTGAAGATGGAAATAGGACTGGAGATAAAGATATTGGAGCCATCAGGATGTAGATCATAGTGAAAATCGTGTATATATGAATGGTGACTAGAGAAAAGAAGAGTCTCAAGTGTAATACTCAGCGAAGCATGAAACAGTGGTTTTGAACTCTGAAAATACATGAACATCTCCTGAGACAGAACTATCCCATTTCATTAAGGCAGCCTACCTGCCAGCTGTTGGGTGATACTATCAAATAATGGAAACGGATCCTGCATAACTGATTTTTCATTCCTTCTGCTGCCAGCCTTCTGACAAGGAAGAATCCTTGAGGGAGTTTTCCACAACGATTTAATGTGGGGTTTCCCAAACTGTGTTCTGTGGAGCACCTTCTGCAATTCTGCAGATGTTAATAAGCATTAAATAAACTCCTGTATTCAAAAAAAACCCCACAAAAATGGAACATTTCTTTATTGCAGGGCTTCTCAAAACCTTTAATAATGCACATACACTAGAAATTTCCAAGAGGGGTATGTAGCTAATAGTTCCTTCCCAGGCTTTTCTCTTTTTCAACTACAGACCCCTTTTCTTCCTGGAATACCTATTATCTCAAGGTATTGCAAGAAAAACAAAAACAAACCTCTTGATTGGAGAAGTTAATGTCATCTCCATAGAGTCATTGGACTTTTAATCTTTGAGGGTCTTTTATATTTGAAAGAAATACTCACATTTCCTTGTGTTTTTAATTAATACTCAGTTTTTTAAAGTTTCCAATCTTAAAGCCGAGTTTTTATAAACCTTTAAGCTCAATTTACAAATCTCATTTTTAAAGTTAGTAATTTTAAAATCTCATTTTTAAAGTTAGTAAAGTTAGTAATATTTAAGCACTCACTTTCATTTGTTCCTTGATTAACTGTCAATTAGCTCATAATTTTGGCAGCCTAAATTCTCCTAAACATTTCGCACCATTTTCAAACTTGATTAATTAAATTCCTTTAGGCATTTCAGACGGTAACACCCAATATACTTAATTTATCCAAGCACTTTAACCTTTAGCAAGATAACCTTACAGAAACCTTCCTGAGCACTTAAACACAACTTACAAACTGGAAACCTAATGTATGTATTAGTCAATCAGTTTTCAAATGATGTGTGTAAACTTAGTCCATCAGACTATCTTTTTTTTTTTTTTGTGGTACGCGGGCCTCTCACCGTTGTGGCCTTTCCCATTGCGGAGCACAGGCTCCAGTCACGCAGGCTCAGCGGCCATGGCTCACGGGCCTAGCTGCTCCGCGGCATGTGGGATCTTCCCGGACCGGGGCATGAACCTGTGTCCCTTGCATCGGCAGGCGGACTCTCAACCACTGCGCTACCAGGGAAGCCCCAGACTATCTTAAAATAGTTTAAATTCAAATCTCAAGTTTACTATTAGTCAACTTCTTTTAAATATTTTAAATAAAAATCACAAGCCTAAAATGTCAGATTTCCTAATGTGTCAGATTCTCTTAAATGTTTCAAACACGCTAAATATCAAACAAAACATTCCTAACCCTAGCAAAAGTATACAAATTATTGTTTTGATCCACTTCATTATTTTTGTATGTATCCCTTCCCTCTTTGGGGTTGCAGGGTCACTTACCTGACAAAGTACAGAGAATCATCATCCCAGTCTTGCTGAAGCTAAGGATTCAGGGTTGTTGGCCACACTGGGAATTGAAAACCTGGGTGTTCATTCTTGTAGGGATCTATCTCTGCTACTTTTTAGAATGATGAGATTTTTTTGTGCCCATGACATTTTCTTGCAAAACGTATCATGCATTTTTCATCCCATTATTCTCTATCTTAACCTTTCTTACTATTTTTAGTTGTTCAATTTGGATTGATGATATTCTTTACCCCACTGTGAATTATTGTTAATCTCTCATCACCTGACCTGGTTCTGCACTCACTTCCTCTTTTGCTTCCCAGTCCTTCTCCTAGACCTCCCTTCTGGAGTCATTTCACTGATGTCAGGCTGAGGGCCTTCCTGTATTCTGTATTATATGCTTCCGTGACTTTAGGACTTCTCTCATTTCTTTCTATTATCTTTCTGGTTTACTACATTCTTTATAAGGAGATTTTGTTCACTGTCATCTTCATTTCAAAATTTCTTCACTGTGTATCTTTTTGTCATTTTTCAAGCCAGTAATTACTCGGTAAAATATCTAAGCCAATGGTTTTTTATCTTAAAAACAAACAAAAAATAGTTGTGGAAGGTGATCAACCTGTGTTTTGTTATTTAATTTTAGTGTGACTGTGAACAAGTTCATTTTAATCTCTTTGAGACTTGGCTGCTTCAGTTTTTAAACTTGATGAATATCTTCCCTGTCTGAAGGCAGGGGGCCAGATGAGACGCTGTCTTGGGGCCTTCTCTATCACTGATAGCTCTAATTACTCCTTTTCATCTCGCTCAGCTGCTCATTACGGACATGGTCTGTATAGATGGGCCATATTGTAGAACTCCTCAGAGAAATAACTTTTCAACTTTGAATTAGTTGCAAAAATTTTTAAATTGGGAGATTTTCTTTTCTTTTCTTTTTTTCTAAAAATTGGGAGATGTCTGCATTCCCACTTCTCCCCCAGCAGCTTGAGATGAATATTGACTACCATCTCTGGATGGACCTGTGCTTTCCAGTTTGCCCCAGTCCCCCCATATGTATGGCATTTACTTAGAAATGAGTCTAAAAATGAGGCCAGTTCTAGAAGTTAAGGACTAATGTTTATATGTATGATAGTATGTGCATTTTAAACAAAAACAATTTTTTAGCTTACTATAAATTTATTTTTCAACATACACACACACTAAATTCTCACATTTTAAAAACTAACTTAGGCTTCATAGTCAATGAATAAAGCCCATGCTTCTTCAGTTTTTGTTTTGTTTCTTCCCTCTAAGAAGAACTTAACTGATTTTACCATGCGTAATTGGAAGGGACAAACATTTTTGTTTGGGTAACTTGAGCACTTATTGTTCTGTCAGGTTATTGTACCTAGACGTATATTTCCCAGTTATCCCTCAGCTTTTTCTGATATGTCTTGAATTTGCCCAATTGTCAGGTGATTGATGCATTCGTTTAAAAAATTGCTTGGAGATTACGCTCTTGTATACACTCAAAAGAGTGCATGGCTGTGCTTTTTGGACTATATTTCTGTATAGGATTAGAGGCACTCTGTTAATATTCTGGGTAAGAAAAGAAATCTGCAACATGTTTGTCATTTACCTTGGTTTTCTGGACTTAGGACATGAAATTCTATCCAGCAGCTTGAGAGCAATATTTAAAAATCATGTAGCATCACAAGTCAGTGATAAATATGTTCACCCTAAGAATTTAAATGTGGTGAGTAGATGCAACAGTGTGATTAGCATTCAGTGGCGTATCTCTAATTCCCTTTTCAGGCATTGAAAAGCCAACCAAGCTTGAAACATTTTGCAATGTGCCAAGCATTTGTGTGCTTCATTTAGTATCAGGGTAAATTTTGCCCATTTGAATGTCTTTCTGATACACACAGTTTGAAAAACAAATGGCCACAGATAAGAATATAAAAGTCACTTAGTATCCTACACCATCACAAACAAAGAATGTGGGGCAACTGAACATACAACAACTTTATTTCTTATTATTGGCTATAAAATTGTTTTCTTGCCTAATTTGTTTCAGTCAGACATTTAGTGATGTGTACCTAGTTGTCTTTCAGTAACAATAACACTCAATTAATATAAATGATGATTTATGCTTGATGTCATATTGAATTTATAGTAATTTGGAAGCCAGAGACGACAACTTTTGGGAATTGAATGAAATGTGTTCACTAAGATACTAACAAATCAAAAGTACTTTAGGAGTAAACAAATTGTCACTATGCACAATAAATCCGTAAATAAATAAGTTCTGGGAATTGGCATATGTAAAAATCTGTACATGTTATATTCACAAAATGGTGTGTAAACTCCTGCAGGGTGTTTTCTGTTTATTACAGATAATGGCAACCAAGATTAGCTTTATGACTTTCATATACAGCCTGCTGTGTAATATAAATAGATATTGCCACAGTTCTATAACTGAAAAAGTTATATAAAGGATTGTTGTTCAAATGACTCATAAAATTAATAATTAAAATTTTCTTCTATTTGTAAAAGTTCCAAAAAATGAAAGAAATCAAAGTGTATATTTCTTTCTTTCTTTTTTTTTTTTTTTTTGTGGTACGCGGGCCTCTTACTGTTGTGGCCTCTCCTGTTGCGGAGCACAGACTCCGGACACTCAGGCCCAGCGGCCATGGCTCACGGGCCCAGCTGCTCCACGGCATGTGGGATCCTCCCGGACCAGGGCACGAACCCGTGTCCCCTGCATCGGCAGGCGGCCTCTCAACCACTGCGCCACCAGGGAAGCCCCAAAGTGTATATTTCTTAATTATTTATGCCTTAATTCTGTTTTACTCTTTCTTTTGAAAAACCAATTTTCTAAAGAATAGCTTTCACAGCTCCATTCCTAGGATGGCTATTTCAGGTATGATGTTCAGGGATTATTATTCCAAGGCAGAAGCGCATGTTGTGTACAAATTCTGGGGACAGATTTTCCAGGTCTTCCTTTCCTCCAAGAAAGGAGGATTTTTAAAATAGGCATCCCTCTAATTGGATCATCTTAATGTGAGGAGTGTACTTTTTAAGGCGACATTTCTCAGAGACTCGTCAGTTTTTGATGCTGTCTTGGTGTCTTGTCATGAGAATCCTTCAGTAGTATTCCCGCCTCTGAGAAGACATCTCAGAAGTACTTTTTTCTTTCCACTTGCCAGTATTTCTCATTTACCTTATTGGATTGTTTCACATATATTACCCCCATTCATAATTCGTCCTATCTTTAATATATTGAAAGCAAAATTTAAGAAAATAGAATTTCCCAACACATTTTATATTACCTGCAATGGTTATTGACTTTGTTCTGTGTTCACTTTAGTCATTTTAAAATTACCATGAATATTAGTAACAAATATTCTTTACTAAACTTCTAACTTTATTAGAAGTAAACTAGCCTATATGTAGGAGGATTAGGGCAATGCAGTAATATTTTTCTATCAGAGTGTATCAGCATAAATTCATATTTGATACTAATAAACACTAGGTTACAGCTACTCTAATGAAAGATAGTGTGTGGTTGCCCTCCCTCATCTTTCCTTATAGAGCTCCTCATTCATCTACAACCTTCTAGATTGCAGACATGCTCTCATATTGACCGTTATGTCCCCAGTACCTCATGCATATAGCTGACCTATAGTAGACGAGTCAATAAATACTTGTAAATAAATGAGTGAATAAGTCTATCATTGGAGGTGCCTGGTGGAAATAACCCAGTAGTTTTGAAACTAGATATCCAGAATCAGAAGGGATGGAATATATGAAAGGGGGATTGTTTCATCCCTTATCCTGTTCTCCCCTCCTAGGGTACACGTATACACTCACTCCAGGAGCAGCATAGCATATGTCTATCCTGCTTATTGCACTTAAAGAGCTCAATGGCTAAAAAGTGTTTACAAATGATCTATTCATTCATTTAAAAAATAAAGAGACTGAGATCCAGCCCCATTAGCCACAGGCCCTTGAGGTTTTCACGCAGAGGCGCAGAGCCCAGATGGGAGCTGGTGTCTCCTGATGTCTTGCCCACACTTTTTCTTACAACACTGACATGTCTGGAGGAGAGAAGTCTAGATAAGAGTGCAAGTATGAGGAAAAATAGGGTGAGGTATTGACAAAATCTAGATTGCATTCAACCAGATCACTGTATGCTGTGTAATTTTAGAGGAGTAACTTTCTATCTGTAAATGGGGGTAGAATGTTGAGAAGTATTAGAGAGATTAGGACTATGAATGGCAGATTAAGAAAAAGTTTGGAACCAATGAAGTGTGATATAATTACCTACTCCCACTTTACCCCTATTTTAAAGTTTAAATATCAGAGGAAGTCAGAGGAAGAAGTTCAAGATTTATGAAAATGTAATATTTGTTAAATGTAGACTATTTTGACCATCAAGCGTATCAGCATACCATTTCATCTCTAGAAATTTGATTTGGGTCTTTTTATGTCTTCCACTTCTCTCTTGATCGTGCTCATGCTTTCCTTCTCCTTCTTTTTTTTTTTTTTTTTTTTTTTTACGGCCTTTATTTTGCAACGGGAAGTGGAAGAGCAAGGGGTATGACAGCTCCAGCTCCTGGGGCGGCTCCACAGACTTGGTCACCGCTCTCCTCCTTTTTTTTTTTTTTAATGTTTTTGACTGCACTCACGGCAGGCATGTGGGATCTTAGTTCCCCGACCAGAGATCAGATCGAACCCGCGCCGCCTGCATTGGAAGGCGGAGTCTCAACCACTGGACCGCCGGGGAAGTCCCTCCTCCTCCTTCATTTTTTTTTTTTTTTTTTTTTTTTTTTTCCCGGTACGCGGGCCTCTCACTGTTGTGGCCTCTCCCGTTGCGGAGCACAGGCTCCGGACGTGCAGGCTCAGCGGCCATGGCTCACGGGCCCAGCCGCTCCGCGGCATGTGGGATCTTCCCGGACCGGGGCACGAACCTGTGTCCCCTGCATCGGCAGGTGGACTCTCAACCACTGCGCCACCAGGGAAGCCCTGTGCCATTGCTTTATCTATTTTTATTGATTGATTTTTCTCCTTGTTGTGGGATATATTTTCCTCCTCCTTTTCATGACTGTTCATTTTGATTGGATGCCAGACATTGTGAATATTAGGTTGTTGGGTGCTGATTGTTTTTATATTCCTTTAAATATGTCTGGACTTTGTTCTGGGATGCAGTTAAGTTACTTGGACACAGTTTGATCATCTAAGGCGTGCTTTTAAGCTTTGTTAGGTGGATCCGGAACAGCTTTTAGTTGAGGGCTAATTTGGCCACACTAGTGGGGCATTGTCCTTCTGAGGCCTTGAGTTGATGCCCTGTGGATTAGCAGGTCTTTGTATCCTGGCTCATGGAAATCAAGGTATTTCCAGGCCTTTGTGAGCTCCAGACGTTGTTCCACTTAGTCCTGAATGATGATTCTTTCTCTAGCCTCAGTAGTTTTCTTTTATGTAGAACCAGACCAGTATTCAGCCCAAGACTCTACTGGACTCCTGTGCGTATCTGCACAGCTCACTCACTTGCTCTTTCTGTGTAGCTCCCTCCTTTCTGGTTCTCTATGCAGCAGATTCTAGCCACCTTGGTGTTCTAGAACTCTGAACTCTGTCTCTTGAACTAAACAAGACTGTTGTGCTCTCTTTGGGGTCTCCTTTCCCATGCCGTGATCTGGAAGCGCTCTAAGCAGTGAGTGTTTGATGTGTAGGGCTCACTTGTTTGTTTCCTTGCTGTCAGAGATCACTGTCCTGCATTGCCTGTTGTCAGTGTCTGAATACCAGTTTTTTAATATGTTGTCTAGCTTAGTGATTTTCTGAGGTAGGAGGGAAAATCTGGTTCCTGTTCTCATCATGGCTGGAAGCAGAAGTTCCAGGATCCACCAAAATTTTGTTGTTTCATATTAAAAAATCTTTAACTCTTGATTTAATTAAGATTCTTGGTCATTTAATCAGAGCCTGAAGTCGGAATCTTTTGGTCAGTTCAGGGTATGCCATAGGGCCCTAGGTTTACGACACAGAGCTCTAATGTGAGCGATGTAGTGGGTTCTGTGTGGCCACTACCTGGACTTCCATAAGCTTCTCAAGGACTGGAACTAAGTAATCGATCCATTTGGCAAATATTCATTGAAACTTCATTATGCGATAGGATTTTGTTAGTCACTGGGAATATAGAAATGAATAAAGCATGATTCCATATTCTAGTGGGAAAAGCTGGAATGTACAATTTTATACACTGACTGAAAGATTATAAAAATGGGAAAGATCTTTCTGAGAGATCAGAAGGTCTTAGAACACTGTGTTTGCAGGATGTAGCATATCATTAGATCTTGTGCACAATAGTGTTCAATAAATGCTTATGGATGAAGAATATTGCAACTAATTTATAGACATAGTCTGCTTAGAAGTATGTTAACATATTTTTTCTTAGGTATCTAGAAAAGATAGCTTAAATAAATACACAAGAAAAATATGATATATGTTTTAAGAAAAAGTTAATTTAGCTTGTACTCTCATGAATATTATTTTTGACAATTTCTAAGACTTTAAATGTGATATTGATAGCTAAGTTATGTAGATCTGCTTTGTTTCTAATTGTCATATCAGACAGTTGAAGAATACCAGTTCAATCAAATCTTCATTTTTAACTACAGCTCCCCACTCCTTTTTTTTTTTTTTGCTCATTCCTGTTCATATTTTTAAAAGCAGCGTCTGCAGATAGTTATTTATATGTATGAATTCACTGGTTCATTCTAGTGCGAAATAGGTCATTCTGGAACAGTGAGAAATGTGATTACTGAATTTCAAGCAGTTTTTGATGTTCAGCTGGATCTGTAGAGAAAGAAAAGGGGTCAGGCCAACACTTGTTGAAGATTTCTTGTTGCCATTGGCCTGATGAAGGAGACTTGGTGCTGGTAATATGGACTCTTCAGTGTATTGGCAAGAGGAAGAAGGAGACTTAGAACCCAGGTTTAATAACTACTCATATTAGGATATTTTATTTGAACCACTAATTAGAAACAAGGAAGCACATAAAATGCCATCCTAATTAGGTGTGTGGGGCTTCTTCTCCTTAAAAAAATTAAGGTACAGCAAATGATAGTGTGATGTTTTTCAAGCACAAATCTGCTATTTTTTTTTTTTTTTTAAAGCATGCCAATGTACTACCAGGAAAGAAAGCATACTGCAGTAGGATTGACAAATGATGATTCTCATCAAAAATAACAAAGTATTAAAATAAAGAATACTTCGAAAAAATTCAACATTACTCAGCATTTGAAAATTGAAATCATTTAAAAGCCTTATTTTCCTCTAAATAGGAAACTGCTTTCAAGCAGTAAACTTTATTTACAAACTTGAGAAAGGGCCCATTAATTAAAATCTAATTCCACAGTCAAGTGGCAAGTTTGTTTATGATACATGTATTAATTCGTTTCTTTGTCTTTTTTGAATGGTATAGCTATAATGCACTGTAATTATATCTATTAATATTCAGGTAAGAAATATGAGAAATTCTATATTTGGAAGTACATATTTTAGTCAGTTTCAAGTGTTATTATAAATAAATAGCTTGCATTACTGAAGAATTTGTTTCAAATTAAACTTGAAGAGAGGATCTTAAAAAGAGATTAATTCAGAATTATGCTTCAGGTTCTGCTTGGGTGTTCTTGAATCCAGTGGGTTTTCTCATACACAGTTTAAAGCAGATGAGTGAAGACGAAGGCTGACAGAGCACTGAGAGCTTTGCCTAGCTCTGGTCCAAGAGCCAGAGCGAGCTAGGGTGCACCCGTCCTATCCAGGACTCGGGTGAGGAACAACAACCACACCTTAGTGTCGATAAACTGTGGTCACTTTATTGACCCTTAAGCTAGACGAGAATAAAGGCATTTGACTCTTGTTATATGATAGACTTCTAATGACAGACATTATAAAGAAAAGAAATTCTTTCTCTGATTTTAACAGAGTGGATATATTCTACCTCCCACCTCTGCCCATTCCCCCCTCACCTTCTTTGGACTTGATGTATTTGATATGTGAAAAGTTGGACTTGATGTTATTTGATGTGTGAAAAGTGATTCAAATAAAATGTAGTATTACTATCAAAAAAGATCACAAAACATCTTAATCATGTATTGCTCTTGTATTGCTATACATTGTTTATATTAAGCATATGCAATAAAATAATGAAAGCTCATAGGACCATGTTTGGGAATCCTGGGAGGGGAGCAGTGGCCAGTATTCCATTCTCTCCATCACTCCTTGTCTTTCCTTTTGCAAAGCCCAGGTATTTCCCTGCCTACTCTACCTTTTTACTTTCGCAGTAGGTCTTTGTCCAAGGGTGTGAATCTTTTGGCTTACTAGGGAACATGATCTAATGGGATGCTTTCCCCCAGTTTGTCTTGTTTTAGGTAAGAACACAAACCAGGATATCTAAGGGGTGTTCTACTTAGTGCTAAAAAAAAAAAAGGAGAGGGTTAACAAAAAAATGTTTTACGATAGAAAAGCCAAAGGAAATTTTAAAAATGTTTAATAATAGTTACTCATAACTTTATTCAGATATATAGACCTAGCCTAACCTGGTTATCCTTAAACACAGCAACTTCATTCATTCAGGAATCCATCTATCCATCCTTCAAACTTAACTTGGTACATTTGTTCATGAATTCATTCTTCAAACTTACTAGGTGCTCAGCCCTAAGGGTACAAAGGTGATTCCTGTATCCGAAGAGCTCATGATATTTCATAGTTTTCTAAGCACTTTCATTGAGGTTCACCTGATTATTTATTTATTCAACGAATACTTGCTGATCTCTATTCTTGGCACTGGAGTTACAGCAGTGAACAAAATAGACCCTGCCTTCGGGGAGTTACATTGCAGTGGGAGGGATGGATAATGAACAAGTGAAAATATCCTTCAGATAGTGGTAAGAAAAGTATAACAGCTTAAGTGGATGTAGGGAGTAGGATATGTGCCTGGGGATTATAGTTTGCAGTTTTCTACAGCTTAGTGAGGGTCTGCCTCATGGAAGAGCTGGCACTGGAGCAGAGACTTGAGTGAAGTCAAGGAATGAGCTGTGTGAATCACTGAGGAAATAGCAAGTACAAAGTCCTTGAAGCAGAACCACATTTGTGTGTTTGAGAAACAGAAAGGAGGGCAGTATGGCCAGAGCAAAAGTCAGTGAAGGAAGGAGGGATAGGAAAATAAGGTCGGAGTGCATGACAGCAGGCAGGTTATGTGGGGCCTTGTAGGTCATGTGAAGGAGTCTGGATTTTTACATATGGTGAAAAGCTATTGGAAGGTTTTGAGTGAGAGAATGACATGATCTCATTTAAAAATGATCATGCTACCTGTTGAGTAGTGAATAGACAGTACCAGGGAAAGAATGGAAGCAGAGAAATCAGTTGAGCAGTATTATAACAGCTTAAGTAAGACATGACTGTGGTGTGAACCTGCATGATAGAAGTGGAGATTAGTATATAGTTTAAAGCTAGAGCTAAAAGCATTTGCTGCTGGATTATATGCAGGAACTAAAAAGAAGAGCAGAGAATGTCCTCCCTCGATGATCTGTCTTGGTCCACATATAACCCCATGTTGCTACACTAAACGGCAGCTACGGAATGGAGTTCCAAGGTGTTGAGTACTTTTGCAAAGCTTGTTCTGTTTCAGAACCTGGACCAGGTCTGAAAAAAAATGTTAAATTCTTTTTCTAGCCCTTTGTTTTTTCCATTTCTTTCTATTTAGAAAACTAAGACCATCCTATATGCAGGCAACGGGGCAGTAATCTGGATATCAGCATTATGCATACAATGAACACATATTATTATTTTATCACCATAAGGACTACAAAGATTTTCATTGCATTTTTTTGGAAGAACATACTCAAGATTCTAGGTCATTTTCTTTAAGATTGAGTCCTCCTTTCCATTCCAAGTGACCTTTCTTAAGTAGTACAGCAATGAATGACTGACAGCCATGTGTAATTTTAGAGGGAGAAAGAAATACTTAGAAAGGGCTCTTATAAATCAGGAACAGGATAGAAAATGGAGGCAATAGTAGATAGTAAAAAGGAACATTGGGAATTGAAATAACTCATTTATGGGCAGGATTATCTTTGGTGCGTATTATTATCTCTCAGGAGTGATGGTCCCAACACCCCTTCGTCTCTCTGATATGGACTCACAGGGTGTTTTCCATGGAGCGGCAGGCTAGGGAACAGAGGCAGCAGTCCTGCTTCTTGTGCTGTGCTCTGTGAGCCTGGAAGCCCAGATGGGTTAAGGCTGACCCTAATGCAAGCTGCAAATAAAGGAAGGCACTCAGATGGTCCTTGTTTTCATTACTAAGGAATTAGCTAACACTTAGGCTGTGCTTAATGTTGTATTATGTACACAGCACTGATCAAAGTGCTTTACATATGTTAACTCATATAACCCTCACACAAGCTTGCAAGGAAGTTATGATTATTTTCCTATTTTAAGATGAGGAACCTGACCCCAGAGAGGTCAAGTGACTTACTTTGGGTTCATAGAACTATAGCTAATAAATTGCAGAGCCAAGATTAGAACTCGGGAAGTCTGGCTCCGCTGTTCCGCTCTTAACTCTGCACCATACATCTCATGAAGAGTAAGCACATGTGTTGAATCAAATGAAACAGGACAATGCTATTTACATTTCATAGTATAAATTTTCAAGTTTTAGAAAAACAAAGAAAAATAAAGGCTTAGAAAAAATTTTTTGCCTAGGATAGAATTAATTCAATTTCAATAAAAACAGAATCAAACTAAGAGTGGTTTCTGGCAAACATCCGTTAGAAGGATACATGATGTCAGAGAGAGATGATCAAGAAAGAAGACGTGGGATGGGCTTACATGAGTCAACTCTAAGGAAACGGGTGCCCATCCTGACCTGTCAAAGTCCTTATGACTCCTGAGAGGTGTATTTACTTTATTTATGTATGTGTCATCTGTCCCTTTAAAAATACCTTTTGCCTTATCTCTCTACATATTCCATTCAAATGAAGGATTTCATAAAAACAGTTTGAATTCCATAATTCACCTTTTAATTTCTCATGTCTTTAAGACTTGTGGAGTCTTAAAAGAATGAAGTTTTAAAGGAGCCTAGTGAAATGACGTTTTGAAGCTGCAGAAGAAACTGAATTATAAAACAATGCCTAATCGTAGTTTTAAAACTTTCTTTATCTCACTTAATTAACAAAAGATACCAAATAATATACTTTTCAGAGTTGTGTTTAAAATTCAGAGGTTGTTAGGAAAGAAATTCTATATAAGTTATTTTTGTAATTATTTTCTATTTTTAAATTTCTCTATTTCTCTCCATTTTTTCACCTCCTTTAAAAATAGCAGCTTTGTTGAGATATATGTCACATACCATGAAATTCACCATCTTCAGGTGGTATTTACTGTATTCATAGAATTGTACAACCATCACCACAATCTAATTATCGCATATTTTCATTAGCCCAGAAAGTAACCAATAGCAGTCACTTCCAATTGCCCCCTTCCCCAGCCCCTGGCAACCACCAGTCTACTTTCTGTCTACAGATTTGCCTATGCTGGACATTTCATATCAGTGGGATAGTATATGTGTGCCTTTTTGTGTCTTTCATTTAAAACAATATTTTCAGTTTTCTTCCATGTTGTAGCATTTATTTGTACTTCATTCCTTTTTATTGCCAAATAATATTCCATTGAATAGATATATACCACATTTTGTCTATCCATTTATTAGTTGATGGACATTTGAGTTGCTTCTACTTCTTGGCTAACATGAATAATGCTGTCGTGAACATTTGTGTACAAGTTGTTATGTGGGCATATGTTTTCACTTCCCTTGGAGGTTACATATATATCCCTTTTCTTTCTCTCCATGTATCTATTTACCTGTTTGTCTATCTGGAAGTGGAATGGCTGGGTCATATGGTAACTTTAGGTATAATATTTTGAGGAACTCTAGACTCTTTTCCAAAGTGGCTGTACCATTTGATAGTCCCACCAGCAGTGTATGAGGCCTCCAGTTTCTCCACATTTTTGTCAACACCTGTTATTGTCTTTTAAGTTGTATTTTATTTTCATATTTACAAGAAGTAGAATCCTGTCCTGCTTTGTTATTCTGCAGTCTCAGTTTTCCCCTGGTGCATACTGTAGTGGCGTTGGTAGACGTGGTGTAGTAGAAAGAGCCCTCAACTTAGAAGAATTGGCTTTCAGGCCCAGCTTCTTACTTACTGCTTGAGTGACCTTGAGTAAATCAATCACTCCACCTCTGTGAGCCTCAGTTTTCCACCATTTCAAATAGGATTAATCCCTCACTTTCTGGCAGTTGTCCAATAAAATAATATGTAAAATTAATTTGCAAATTGTAAAGCATCAGACTTCTTCCTGTTTCTTCTCTGTCACCGTCACTTTTATTCTCTTTTTGATGCATATTCTTAAGTAAATAAATAGGGAGAGATACTAAGTTTTTTGCTTTAATGACCTTTTTTCTAATAGAATATAAACTCTACAAAAGCTTTATGTTTCTTTCTTGTTTTTATAATTGTTAGTTAACTTTAGAATAGTTATATCAGCAAAAATGTTGAAAGCAGAGCTCTTCTGTCCTATTCCTTTTGGGAAGAATCTTACAAGTTGTCTAGGATAAGAAATGAAGCTACATATACAGATTGTTAAGAGTTAAATGTAGCTGTCTTTCTTTTCTAGCATTTAAAATTTTTTCCCACATTTTTCCTATCTGTGTTTGTAACTTGGGTATGTACCCAGAGAAAGCTGTGTTTTATCCTTTACCTTTTTTATAGTTACAAGCAACTTTGAGAAACATATGCAAGTTCTAATGGCTTAATAACTACATTATGTCAAAGCCTTCACCAGTTTACAACAGCCAGGCTTTTCTACTACAGCTTTACCTGAATCATCTCCTGAAGCCAAATTACATCTTTTCTAAGTGCTAAAAACTTTTCTTCCACAGTGCTGTGTGCTTTCTCTGCCTGTTTTTCAAGGTTCACACCAGTTCCTTCTGCCTTTTCCAAGAAGCCTTCACCCATCTGAATCCGTTTTATTTATTGTTAGTTCTTTGTTAATTCATACCTAAGCAATTTATACTTTTAAAAAAAAGCATGTCCAAACTGTGTGAAGAAAAAGGTAAAATTCTTTCTATTCCCCAGAGTTCTCTGTATCTTTCTAGTCATTTTTAATATATTTTAATAGAAATAGGACCATCCTATACATGTTGTTTTGTGCCACTTGCTTTGTCCCAAAACTCTGAAAAATGTTTTACATTCAGTGAATGAATCTTTTACTCTTCGTATCTGTTTTTAACATTTTCATATGTGTTAGTCTTACTCAACTAAAGTAAGAAGCTTCTCGGGGGACAGAGGCTATATCTTAAGCTTTTGTTCTTCGTCATCAGGGATGCACAGAGGTATGTCCTGTAGGAGACAATAAGTATAGTTGGTTGAACTGTACATTTTGAGCCTATATCTTAGTGTGATCCTCTATAAATTCAGGAGAAGTCTTAGAGGATTGATTAATTTCTTTATTTTTATTGTAGGTAACCTTTCTAATGAAAATAATATTTAGAAATGTAATTATGTGTAAAATTAATATTTGGCTGAGGGAGAGAATAGAATTGATGAAGGAAATTTGAGAATGTCCAGCATAAGACATAGTGTCTGGCACAGTTTGCTCCGTGGAAGCAAGAAGAGGATGGCAACTTGAGGGGAATAAAGGAAAAATCAATAAAAAGCATCAGAGCAACTTGGTTGTGAACTGTAGAAAAAGGGTGAATTAAGGGAAACTTTTTGAGAAGTAAACTAAATAGAGTCAATACAAAACTGCAGAAGAGACCTATTATCCTTTTAACTATAAAATAAGAGACCTACTAGCTTCCAAAATATCTCTTCCATCAAAGTGAAGGAGATGTAAGCATTGTGGTAAATGAAAGAGAAAATATCTTATTTTCCCTGAAACACTTGAAAAATAAAAAGTTTTACTACAAGAGTGTGAGATTTCCTGGTAAGATATATGACATGACATAAAAGCTCAAACTTAACCTTCTCACACATTTTCTTTACTTTTAGTGCTCACAAACCTCTGCTGACCAATGCTGTATTTTATTTTTTCTTAAATTAGATTACTAGTGTTTTATACTGCAAGTTTATGTTGAAACTATTAGATGATAGGATCCAAACTGATCAAATGATCATTTAAACAACAATGACAAAAACAACAAATGTACAGTTTTTGAAGCAGAGGCAATGCCCTGCCTTGTGCATTTTTCTAAGGAACGCTGTTTGAATTTGAAAGTTCTTCATGCCCCTTGAAAGCAAAATGGCTGCAGCTTAAAAATCGTAAGTTGCAGGAAGTTTTCTGAAGTTTTAGAAATTGAATTACTGAATACAGGTTACCTTCTGCATAACTGTATAAAGCTGATGAAATGGGTCTTTTTTGCTCTGATTGCTTTCTAAATTCTATCCAAGTGAATTCACAGCTGATGATTTTAAGCAGAGTAAGGACAGATTAACTGGCTCACATAAAATAAAACCTTTAAAGACAGAAAAAATAAGTAGTTCCACACTTTCACAAGGTGTTACGCATATTTGCAAAGTACCCAGTAATTCTGATGGCAAATATCCTTTCTTCCCCCCGATTGGCTTCTTTGTGGTATTTATCACATATTTACCTTTTCCTACTAGCCAACATTCTTTTAGTCTCTCGACTCTGACTTTACAGTGTTTAGAATAGTAAATGTTATTAGCAGAAAAAATATCATGAGAAAACTGCTCTGTCATAAGATTTCCAGTCTTATAAATGATATGATTTAAATATTTCTTCTGCCAGGAATTCTTCAGACAGTCAAGCATTACTGATACATGGGGGAAATTACAACACACTGTGCTGTGTTTGCAGAAGTTTCTTCCTATGTAGGCTTTTTGTCTTGTGTTTTTTGTTGTTGGTACCATAAGTACAGTGGTAAACATAAACAAGAGCAAAACCATAATGAGGGGGCTTCCCTGGTGGCGCAGTGGTTGAGTCCGCCTGCCGCTGCAGGGGACGCGGGTTCGTGCTCCGGTCCGGGAAGATCCCACATGCCGCGGAGCAGCTGGGCCCGTGAGCCATGGCCGCTGGGTCTGCGCGTCCGGAGCCTCTGCTCCGCGACGGGAGAGGCCACAACAGTGAGAGGCCCGTGTACCGCAAAAAAAAAAAAAAACCCATAATGAGGGCCAGCAGTAAGACAGTAGCTTTGGACTGTAGTGTTTCTGATCAACAGGGTGGACTAAGCTGAAAGATGGTGATGGGAAAGATATCCCATCACCACATACACTCCAAATTCAGAGCGAATTTGTAGGCATTATTTCCATTTTACAAATAAGGAATCTGTGACTAAGAGAGATTAAATAGTTTGCCAAGATCCCAGTTAGTGGTGAAATCAGGATTAGAACTCAGCTCTGTCTGATTCAACATTCCATGTCTTTAATCACCACACTCTTGATTTTTGTTCCTCAGTTCTAAAAATTTGCTGGAAATAAAGCTACCAAATGGAAATGAAAACTTGTAATAAATTATTTTCCTAATTTGAGACTGATTTGGCACTAAAAATTTTAGTATTTAAAAATAGTATCGATACAATGCCACTTAGGAGTCTGTTTTGGGGGGGATCAGCTTCTCTGATGCCCCCTCTATCTCTCCGTGTTTCATTTTCATGAATCTCACTCTTTGGAGACAGAAACCCTGTAGTTTGTAATGGCCACCCATTCTGGGGATTGAGGGAAGCAAGTTGTATTTAATCCTCATTCCTTGAGGATAAGCTGCCAAGACTGGTTGAACTCATCTCACTTGAGCCACAGCCGCCCACATTCCATGTTGAATGAGCGCCCCAGCCCTGGAGTGCGCATGCCGTGGGAACTGGTGAACCCATTCACATGGGTCTCTGTCACCATTTTCTCAAGGGTTTTTCGCCTCTGTGATGTCTATTTTGAAATTTTTGCAAAGTATATCCTTACCATTTCTCCCAACTGAAGTGGCATCCTTTGTACATTCAATTCTTGAATTTTAGTGGTTTTGTGGTTTTTATTTTTAGTGGTTTTGAAAAATTTTTGTTAATTAAAATAAAAGCAATAGATGATGATTAAAAGTTGGTACTTGTTGTCCAGTTTCCCTGCCCATGTGCCATTTTAAAGCGTGGGAGAAGATTGCTTGGAAAATTACTATCACGAAGTACATTTTAAAATGAATAATTATAACCATTTTCTTCTTTTTGTGTCAGTTAATGTTAAAATACAGCAGAGAGGTAACTCAATTTAGTTCAAAAGCCATTTTTTAAATGAGAATTAGCTGGGAACAGTGTTACATTAATAGACACTGCCAGCGGCTGGATTCTGCATACAAAACACTTGTTCATGTTTTCCTTGAAGTCCTTTGATTGGGCCCAGCACTAAGTTTATACTGAATGGGCTCAGTCTGGTCCTTGGCAAGCATCAGGGAGTAATGAATAGTGGAACATCGAAAGCCTTATATGTCCTGGCACAAGCCCTGTGTCGGTATGATGAGCTAACCATGGCATTGTTCAATGAGAAGGCCCTGTGTCCTTTTGGAAATAAAATCTTGGCCTGTGGACAGAGGTCTATGTACATTCATTGAATTTCTCTGTCTTCCTGCTATGCTATTCCATTCATAATTAAACTTTGAAAGCAAAGTTCTGAAGAGGTTCTTGAATGCCTCTCCTCCTAGCATGCCCAGAAACAAGTGGCTGATGTAAAAATGACATAGCCTTACCCCTTTATTTGGTAGCTCTCCGAAATTCACATCAAAGACCTGGAGAACAAATTCTTTAAGCTAGAGAGCAGTGTAGACATTCAGTGTTTTCTCTCCCCCCAAAATGTCTTCCTTCTGAAATCTGTGGTAATTTACCACAGATTTTTGCTATGGAATTCTGATGTTCTGATCTTTTATGTTTACAGCTCCATCTGTATTTGTAGTGAGATGTCTAAATTTGTCGTAGTACATCTAAATTCCAAGAATGAATTGATCTTCTTATGAATATTTTCACCTTGAAAGCAAAGAAAGGAGGAAAAATTAAGCTCTAGTGATTGATTAAAACTATGACATTATAACTTGCCTTTCATTTCTAATTTTTATTCTTAATAACAGAATAAAAATTTGGTAATCAGAGCCTGCCAGAAGGTACCTGAAGAAGCCAGGAATAAAAACTTACTTTAGCTGTGTTGAAACTACTGTTGATATTATAAATTATCAAGAAGAGCCTCCTAAGTGTCCTTTTAAAGCATATTTTAGTTTTGTATAATACAACCAGGCTCCTAGGTGGATGGACCTAGAGTCTGTCATACAGAGTGAAGTAAGTCAGAAAGAGAAAAACAGATACAGTATGCTAAAACATATATATGGAATCTATAAAAAAAAAAATGTTCTGAAGAACCTAGGGGCAGGACAGGAATAAAGACACAGACATAGAGAATGGACTTGAGGACACGGGGAGGGGGAAGGGTAAGCTGGAACGAAGTGAAAGAGTGGCATGGACATACATACACTACCAAATGTAAAATAGATAGCTAGTGGGAAGCAGCTGCACAGCACAGGGAGATCAGCTCAGTGCTCTGTGACCACCTAGAGGGGTGGGATAGGGAGGGTGGGAGGGAGATGCAAGAGGGAAGAGATATGGGGATATATGTATATGTATAGTTGATTCACTTTGTTATAAAGCAGAAACTAACACACCATTGTAAAGCAATTATACTCCAATAAAGATGTTAAAAAAAAAACCCAACAAGCTCCTAATAAAGTATAAACAGGTTAATAAAACCATGAAAAGAATTTGAAAAAGAATAGATACACGTATATGTATAACTGAATCACTTTGCTGTACACCTGAAACTAACACAACATTGTTAATCAACTGTACTCCAATATAAAATAAAAAGTTTAAAAAATTTTTTAAATAAAATAAAATAGAAGAATGACACCCAAAAAAACCCCATGAAAAACCTGCATTATGTGAATATTTAAAATCTGATAATCTATTAGAAATATATTTTGACATACAAATTTAATAACATAATTTCTGGGATTATCTGAAAGCAATTCAAAGTGGGGAGGGGAATGGAGAGAAGTGTCAACACATAAATGACAAAAGATTGGCCATGAGTTGATCATCGTTGACCTGTGGGGTGCATACATGAATGTTCATTATACCATTTCCTCTATTTTTTTTTTACTTATTTGAGATTTTTCATAATAAAAAGTTAAAAAATAATTTCTGGTTGCTCAAAATGATGGCTTCATTGAATGAACTGTTTTCTTGCTAAAGAAAATCTAGAAATTGAAGATACCTTAAAAAACTTTATGAGGATTTATGATATCCAAACAATATTCTGACATGTAAATAATTAATTTTTCCTTTAGTGATTGCATTTAGGATGCTAGCGGTGGATATGGATATAAAAATCATGCTATGGGCTTCTCTGGTGGCTCAGTGGTTGGGAGTCCACCTGCCGATGCTGGGGACGCAGGTTCGTGCCCCGGTCTGGGAAGATCCTACATGCCGTGGAGCAGCTGGGCCCGTGAGCCATGGCCGTTGAGCCTGCGCATCCGGAGCCTGTGCTCCGCAGCGGGAGAGGCCACAACAGTGAGAGGACAGCGTACCGCAAAAAAAAAAAAAAAAATCATGCTATGAATAGTGTATTAGCTAAAATGCTAGCATCCTTGAGATAATTAGGATTGTTAAATTAGTCTCTAATATAGATTATCCACAGATGAACACTCTTCTAAAACATTAATATATTGCAGTATAAGCAGTAAGCCCATACCAGGCGTAACCTACTCTCCATAAGGTAACTGAGAAAATGATTGCATTTTTGTGGTTATAACTTATCATACCATTGTAGACATGGAAAAATTTTGGATTACAGATTATCAGTTAAGAGAATGAAAGATGTACTATGTACCAAAAGTAACTGATAAGTATGCCAATGTCTATTCATATCACATAACAAACATTTTATGCTTCATTTTTGTTTGGCTTAGTTTGACCACTTATCAACTATATTAGAGTTTAGTTTTTAAAACTAAACTCTGATGTAGAGTCTACTAGGAGTTTACGGAGTGTCTGGTAGATCCAGTGGTCAGTAAGATAGGCAGATTTCCTGTTCTCCTGAAGCTTTCGTTTTAGGGGTTGTGGGAAGATAAACAAGTAAAAAGCCTATCAGATGGTATAAAGTGGTATTTGGAGAATTAGAGTAACTTAATGTGATGAAGAGAGATGTTGGGTGGTCAAGAAGGGCATCTCTGAGGATATAATCTTTAACCTGGGATCAGAATATCACAAAGAGCCCTTCATGCAAAGATGAGTTTCTTAGTTCTGTGTGTTAAAAACTAAAATCTTAAAGCTGTGACTCACTCTCCTAGGGGTAGGGTTTTTTCTAAATAATATATGTACTTTGATTTGGCTTGACCAATATTGGACTGGCTAAGTATTCCATAGAGGAGCATTTAATCCATGCCACTCCCTCATCACTGACACACTGTAGGTTGGCTTTCTTTCTCCTGTACATTCTACAGGGCTCTTTAATGTCCAGCAGGAAACCTGAGCAGGACGCTTGGGTTTCGCATGCTTCTGCCGGCCTTTCAGCCCTTGTTGTAGGGCCTGCCCTGTCTAACCCAGAACTTCACACTGCCTCCTGGTTGTTCAGACAGCTCCTTACTTCCTGATCTTTTTCATTCCATAATGACTGGACATCCAGGCACAGTGTTGGTGCTGCGTGAACCCCACCCCACCCCACCCCCGCCACCCAACTCCCCAAATAAGGGGAACCTATTGTTGTCTGTCTGCTTGATGTCAAACTCGTTCTTCCAAGAGGTTACTCCTGGATAATCTGATTTCCGAATCTGGGCCAATATGTGGACTATGTTCTCCTTCTCTTTCTCCTACTCCGCTCTACCTTGCTCTCTATCACATTCTTTCCCTTCAGGGTAGCATAAGCACAGTTTTCAATAGTCTTTTGAGACAGAAGTTTGTCCATAAACTTGGTGTTAATTTTGACCTGCCACCAAAGACATTCTGGAGAAAATGGGCCTTGTAACACTAAGGTTGTCCTGTGTGAGTAACTGTCTAAATTAAAAGCTGTTCCTGCTCATGTCTAAAAAACACCATATTTTCCATTTGCACAGGAGCTGTGTTACTGATAATGAATTAATGGTTTCTTACTGAGCTGAAAAATCATTTTGCTAGTGCTTCCTATGTGGGCTCTCCATGCCTAAATAAATTGTTGTACATATGCAAAGGATAGCTAACATTTAGAAACAAAATCATAGAATATTTTGTGTTGCGGTAATCGATCATGTTTCCTGGAGTCTTTAACTTTATGAAATTGCTAACAAGCATAACCGTTTTAAAACACTGAGTCTCTATCTAGGAAGATAACTAGATTGGTATGGTAATCATACTGTTTAAACAGACCCAGAGCATTTTCAGCTCTTCAGAATTTTAAACTTTTAAACAACAATTTCATCTATGTTTTTAAAAGTTATGTTTTGTCATAGACAGCGTGTCCATGTTCAGCATTGATTTTACCTGTCTAGGAAATTGATTTATCGTTTTTTCTCATTTCTAAGAAGACAGTTCTCTTCATAAAATTCCTAGTTCTTTTCAAACAAATTGAATTTGTGCCATTTTGTTCTGGCATCTGACTTAAAGGTGAAAACTCTATGAGTGATGCAATTTATCATCACATCAGCCCTTACTGTGAATAAAGTGTAACTACATTTGCCATTTATTACCTCTGGCCTAATATTAACAGTGATAAATTGTACATAATGGTTCCTAACATAACAAATGTTAAGATTTGTTGAACAGAAAAATGACCTCAGTTGTCAGAAAATTATCAAATCAGTTCGATGTTAGATTTCATCTTGTTAATTTGAATAGCTTCTCGATTTATTCTGTGTAGCATACAGGGTGAAAGCTGGAGGAGACTTCTGTTCTCCAATTTCTTTGTTAATAGCTTACTAAAATAATTTATTTAAATTTTATGTAGCTTGAGTTTTCCCACATAATGGGCATAAATACCATCCCCTCTCCTTCTTCCTAACAGTATGGTAAAAGTTAAATAAATACCACATATCAAGTGAGAAAGCATCTGAGGTTCCCACTGATTTCTGTTCCCAGTTCTTCCTTCATTTTCATGTTGTAGGTGAACAACTTTGCCATCTGATGGTATTTATAAAAGTTGCTCAGAGATCTTCAGAAGTCGGATTCTGAGCACGTGTAAAATACTTAATAGAAAGAAAAATACATGTCCTCCCGCCCCCCAAATGTAAACATATGACATGTTATGATTTTTAAATGAATGTCATAAATGACACATTTGCTTTCTAAGAGGGACTTCTTATATGTAAAATAGAAAAGCTAAATATATCACTTATCATATTTGCCCAGAGAAGCAAGTTTTTTTCCCTTGGTGTGATGATTGGTAGCATTGGTTCCCTACCAGTTTTGAAGTGTTCTGATAAAATGCATAAGAAATAGGCATGCCAAGATAAATATTAAGTTGATTTTTCATAGAAGGTCACTCACCGGTTTATTTTTTGGTACGCTAAGTTTCTATCAATTTTGATATGAGCCTTTCAAGATTTAGGCTTTTAAAATCATTTTTATTTTTGTTTCAGCTTCCATAAGGTTTCTAATCAGAGTAAATCATGTAATACTTAGTCCCCAGAAATGGTTTAGACAGTAACATTTTTAGAACAGAATATGAGAGCCCTTACAGATTTTGAAAGCAATCTATTTTCAATTACAAAAAGACCTTTCTGCCATAAAACAGTAGGAGCACATTGGCAGCTTTTGTTTGTGTTAGTTAACCACAGACACATTTTTATGCCTGAATGAGAAATTTCTAAATGTTTATTGTCCATGTGAATGAACAGAATGGAATTTAGAAATAGTTTTGGTATTCTTTAACGATATAGGAGAGAAATAGAATGAGTGAGTAAGGAGAGGTTTCCTGGATTTTTTTCTCCAAATAGCACATACTGTTTACACAGTGTTATATACTTGTCCTACTGGCATTTGTATTAAGGAAACTTGGTCATATAATAGTAGCCTCTCCCTTATAGAACTGCCGAGTTTACCAGGGTTTGAACAAGTTTCTGGATATAAGATATACAGAGATATATAATTAATTTTATGCATTTTATCAGAAAGATGATTTTGTAACTTGTACAGAAGAGCTTTTCCCTCGTGTTTTGCCCTTGCTTCTTGATTAACTAACTGGTCGCAGGGAGCATAATTTGCACAGAATAATGACTGAAGTAGCACATGCTGCTAAGTGCCACAGATTGCATTTATATCTGTGCTCTAGTAATCATTTTAAGTTTAAGAGCCCAAGGCTCTTTGTAAGCTTCAGAGAGCATACTATGTACAAGTACAAATTTTGATGTTTAAACCATAGACTTTATGGTGCTATTTTGGAATCTTGAGTGATTGAGGAACTACAAAGGAGCACATCTCACATATGGACATCTCAAATTAAGGATTATAGTGCATGCAGGTGTGTTCTGGCTCTGGCAACCTGAATTTGTGGCTTTCTAAGTACTTAATGGCTTTGATTTTTAAAAATCATGCTTTGTTTCTTTCCACATTATCCTACATTTACTTGCATCTTGAAGTAGAGTTAGGCATTAGAATAAAACATAGACACCCTACTGAGTTAAAATTTTTAAATCTTATTCTATTGTCATTACTCTTAGACAGATCTACCCATTTAACTCTCACTCAGGTCTGCATGTAATCTTTGCAAATATAAATGCAGTGAAATTACTAAATTGAAAGACGTTAGAAACTGTCAGAGTAGGATTGTGAACCTGAATGGGTAGTAAAGAAAATTCTTCTGAGATGCTAAGATGCTCAGCACTGTATGCTTTAATGTTTTTTCATTAGTGACCCTTAGGGAATATCTAGCAGTGTAAATTACCTTTTTAGCTTTTGGATACATTTCAAGGTGGAGTTTCTTATTAAAAATTCAAAGGAAATCTTCTTTGGTAATCATTTTAATGCTCCACATCAGTGGATTCAACTTTGCTTTCTTAAAAAGTTTTGCTTTTCCTTAGTAAATTACTGACAAGATGCGGGGAGGGGAGGTGTTGCAGGACTGAGTTTTCTTATAAAACTCAAGGGGGCTGTAGTTCCACTGGGAGAAAACTCTCTGCCCTAAGCTAGGGCATTTTACCTTTTTAAAGTAGATTAAGATTTTTAGTGGGATTATTATCATAAGAGTGTATTATGGCATGTAAAATACAGAAAAGGGGATTTTTTTCAATAGGGAAATATTTACCAATTTTAATAAATTATAAAAACTGAATTTCTATGTCTCTCCATAGAAGCATACTTGGAAGTATGTATGATGCATGGTATTTTGGGGCAGGGAGGGAGAGAGGGGAGTGAAGGGGTGCGAAGAAGTCTGTGTATGTGTAAGGTTAAAAATTTAACTGAATATTTTATTATTTATGTGAGTAAATGGTTTAGAAATGTTTTATTCTTCTCTCCATTGCTGATTCTCTAATTATCTCACAGATTCGTTATATATTTATTTAATTTGGTGATTAAAGAGGGCATACTGTAATCGGCCCTTCAATTCATTGTCCTTGCTTTCTTCAAAACAAAACAAAATAACCAAATTCTCTGAAATATATAGTACATCTTAACAGTATGCACAAATCCAGTATTTACTGCTTATTTTCCTTCTCTTCCCTTTGGGAAACATTCATCCCTCCGGTATTTAACAGACCTATTTGTGTACTCATTTCAGGAAAGTCTTTAATGAGACCTATAAAAATTTCCCTGTAAATTTCTTATTTGTTTAAATATAGACACACAGCCCCAGCCTCACCCTCTAGTTTCTCAAGGCTGAGTGTTGGGTGTCATTTGGCTACTGTCATTGTGTTCACCTTTCCTTGGTGTGTGACAGGTCATTAGAAAAAGTCCAGATATGGACTGGTCCACATGTACACTGGAGACTTTGTAGAGATATACTCTGATCATTAATCTCAACAAAGATACTAGTTAATTTTTGTTGGCGCATTCAAATAAATTTTAGTATGTAAAGTAATATATGGAACTAAAAAATACTTGATGTCTGAAGTCACAATTTTTCTCAGCCTAGAAGATGCCAAAGATAACGCCAGAATATAAACAGAGGAGGGATGTTGTGTTTTCTGGACAGAGGAGTTTGACACATGAATTAACAAAAGAAAGCGTGATTATTTTATACTGTTACTAAAACTAAATTTTTTATTTTGCTACTAGATATTATTCTAATCTGCAATGTAATATAAGGATTAGAGTTTATTAAATATTTACAAGAACTCTTACATGCACCTCAATTTAACTGAAATGTATTTTAAGCAAATGGAGATTTAAGGAGCTCACAGATTAAGTTAAAAATTCACTTTTATAAGCAGCAGTCCATTTCTTGGAGGGCTGCTATGGGCTGAACCCTGTTTTATATATATAGGATATATATTTTGCGTGTAAGGAGTGGGAGAAAAGGCCTGATGCCTGACCTCAAGGAGCATACTTAACAGCCTGCCGATGGGTGAAGCAAGGTTCACATAAAACAGCAAAGTAGCAAGTGGTAACAAGAATATGCAATAAAATGCCAAAGCAGGTGGTGTATTAAAGGAAAAATAAAGTCAAAATAGATCTCCTTTTCCAAACCAAATTGTACACAAGATGCCAACATAGAAAACAGAAAAATGTGACTTTTTAAAAACTATAATTTTGTCACACAAGTTCAAATGTATATAATATTTACTCAAGAAGTTAATTCAAAAAGCAAACGGGCTGGTCTATAGTAAGGACTCAGTAAATGTTCGTTACTTTTGTTATTTTTGCCATTAGTTTTAAATTACGTGTTTTGCATAGCAGTTGCAAAACAATACTGGCTTTAGCTTTAAATCTATTTCTGTATTTTGTTCAGGTTGCACATTTCAGAGAAAAATCTGGATTCACACAAATAAGTACTTGTACATGGAAAGCTTTGTTTGGTTTTAGTAGTTTGCTTTGTCCCATTGTGATAGTCTTCATTTTAATCAAGATGGCAGAGAAGAGATTCTTTTAAGCAGAGCCCCCCTCCCCAAATGGGGGGGAAACCCAAAACTTGGTGGCACAAGTTAATTCACTGGTTATTGTAGTATACCAGAAAAAAGGGGGTGACTGTGTGTATGTGTGTTGTGTTAATGTGTAACAACCCACAAAGTAAAACAGAACCAGATATTTGAGAACCCCTTAAAACACCATGTAATACAAACTTAGGAAGGTGTGCAGTTTGTTTCTTATAAGACCCAGGTCATCAAACCACAGCCTGTAGTTCAGATCTGGTGCACCACCTGTTTTTGTAAAGCTCATGAGCTAAAACTGCTTTTTACATTTCAGTGGTTGAAAAGATAAATAAAAAGAAGAATTTATCTTGACACATGAAAAGTTTGGAGGCAGAACTAACAGGACTTGATGATGGATTTGGATGTGGGGAGACAGTGAAGGAGGGAGATGTAGCTAAGACTGTTTGGTTTGGGTTTTTTAGTACAGGATGGAGGGTAGTACCATTCTCTGAGATAGGCAACCTGGGAGAAGGGCTGTCAAGAGTTCAGTCTTTGGCATGTGGAATTGGGAGGTGCCTTTGAGGCTTTCATCTGAAATGTTCTGTGAGTGGTCTGTGTGTAAGTGAACTGTGTGATCTGTGTATTAGTAATCTGTGGAGAGGTGCTGCTCTAGAACCATAGGGACGATTGTGAACACCAGGGATTGCTTATAGAGTGAGAAGGGAAGAGGGCCTTAACCAAGTGTTAAGGGATGTCTTTTAATGGCTGGGTAGAAGAGAATGAGCCTGGAAAGCACAGAGGAAAAAAGTGAGAGTAAAACTAAAAGAGCATTGTGTGGTAGAAGTCAAAGGAAGGGAAGTGGGCTTCCCTGGTGGCGCAGTGGTTGAGAGTCCGCCTGCCGATGCAGGGGACACGGGTTCGTGCCCCGGTCCGGGAAGATCCCACATGCCGCGGAGCGGCTGGGCCTGTGAGCCATGGCCGCTGAGCCTGCGCGTCCGGAGCCTGTGCTCCGCAACGGGAGAGGCCACAACAGTGAGAGGCCCGCGTAAAGAAAAAAAGTATGAGAAGTGTCAGGGGAATGACAATGTTTTAGAGAAGACAACCAAAAGGGATGGATGAGTATCTACGGATTTTTAAATATGAACGTCTTTGATGACTAGAGAGGAAGACGTGTGATGAGGCAACGAGAATAGAATCCCTAAATCATTGTTTTATCAAAGCTATTTATACCTTTAACTGTATTAGTTTTAAAGAAAACCTGCATTCCCAGGTGTGATTTTATTTATTTATTTATTTGCGGTACGCGGACCTCTCACTGTTGTGGTCTCTCCCGTTGCGGAGCACAGGCTCCGGATGCGCAAGCTCAGCGGCCATGGCTCACAGGCCCAGCTGCTCCGTGGCATGTGGGATCCTCCGGGACCTGGGCACGAACCCGTGTCCCCTGCATCGGCAGGCGGACTCTCAACCACTGCGCCACCAGGGAAGCCCAGCCTCCGGGTGTGATCTTTTTATTGTACAGTTGATCTCCAACTTTACAATGGCAGTTAATTTAAAAATGGGATTCACTTAAAAGAAATTTGCTTCACAGCAAATTTTGATTGAAAACATCTATTTCCTATCACCTAAATACTTGAAATCTTACCCAGATTATACAGCAAATCTCCTTTAATAAAAAATTGCAATAATGAGATAAAGTTAAAAAGCAAAACTGGTGACTCTTGGGAAATATCACATTGCTCACAGGCCTTGTCAATTTTCAGTAGGTTCCCAGCCAACTTAATTGTATTACTCCGATTTGTTAAATAACGCCTTACTCCTTTACCAAGGTTTCTATAATATGTGTGGCCAAAGGAAACTGTATTATTAAAGAAAGGTTGGAAAAGCAGAGGGGTGGGTGGGGTAGAAGAAAATCTGTTATGCATTTTGTTTATAGGGATTTGGTGAGGATTTTCCTTATGTGGTTTCACACATATATTTTTCTTCGGTTTTCTTATGTTGTTGTGATGTGTTATAATGTGAAAGTTGACACTCTGGGGTTCTTTGGCAGTAGACACTCAGATGGAGGTTGGTTGGGGTCTAAGATGTTTATTAGGTATCAACTACTGTGAAAGGAAGTGTGGAGGGAGGATTGGGCAGAGGGAAAATTCAAACCGTGATGCTGGTGCCGCCAAGGTCTTGGCCGACCCTGTGGAGCTAGCATTGCCGGTCCAGGTGTGCTGCTTAGGGCTGAAATGGACAGGTCTTTGTGTACTGCCCACCCCTCAGCCACTGTTATAGGCTGCTGCTTGGATGAGCCGTCTCTTTGCAGCCGAGGCTGACCCTACAGCCCAGGTCAACAGCCGAGGCTGACCCTACAGCCCAGGTCAACAGCCGAGGCTGACCCTACAGTCCAGGTCAACAGCCGAGGCTGACCCTACAGTCCAGGTCAACAGCCGAGGCTGGTGCTCTCGCCACCCCATGTTTGGCAGCAAGTCCTTGTTTGAAGGGGAATCTGAGCAGCGCATCTCGTCGCTAACACACTGTCTTGCAATTTTCCATGTAATTGAGTTGAATACCCTGTATACATTTATATTGGTTTGGATTCTTTGTGTTACAAGCAAGAACAACCACTCATTCAAACATTCAGGGACTTTATTGGCTCATGTAAACAGAGGCCCAGAGGGCGGGTGGGCTTCAGAGTGTTCTTCATCCAGCAGCTTCAGCTCCATTCTCTGGGATTCTCTTGACTTTGTCGTCTTCAGGGTATAGAAGGCTTCTCCCACTGGCTGACCTCTCTGATGGTAGAAAAGAAGCTGTGGCCTCGCATCTGCGTACCACCTGGGCCAAAGCAGGAAAGAGCATCTGGTGGGGCTATGCAGAGCTCAGGCGGTCCTGAGACGACCCCGCCTGGACTGCGGGAGCTTAGTGTAGGGGCAGAGGTACTGATGGCACTGACTGGCTTAGCCGAGGCTCAGCGGCCCATTCCTGGAGCCAGGGATAGAGTCTATTTCTAGAAGCCCATGGATTCCCAGGAGAAGTCAGGGGTATTGAAAAGGGAGGGGAAGCCACCAACAAACGATGACACATGGGGTTTTGATAACTATCCCTGACTGTGCTGTTGTCTGATAGCAGTAATTGGTTTTCCTAACTTGTGTGTGCTTAACTACAGACCAACTTATATACCAGAAACTTAGCTGCGGAAAACCCAATTCCCCTTGTTCTTTGAGCTGTTACTAGGAAGATAAATTAAACTTGTAAAGACTAAAGCTTTCATACAGTTGGAACATCCAATGCAGGGAAGGAGGGTGGAGGGACTACACAGGACAATGGAATCAACATTTGTAACTGATATGTTGAGTTTCATCTTGTCTCTTTTGCTCTGGTTCACTTCTGCATGGAGATAATAATGGGGTGGGTATTTGGGAGTGAAAGAATCAAGGAGCTCAGAAAATTCAAAAATGTAAACCCCAGTTAAATCACTGAAAGCTGACTTGTGGGTCAAGTTGAAACTCCAGAGAGAAAGAAAAGTGAATAAAACTGGCATATATGAATTGTAAGTGTTAAAATATTTATCCACTTAACAAGTTCCTAGTGCCATGTGGGACACCTATTGTATAGATAGGAAGTAGACGTTATAAAAATTTCATTTTCTCAGAGGTTTTATTGGAGTTTTTATAAAACAACAGCATTTGATTTCTCTGCCTTTACTAAGTGGTTGAGATTGCAGACTGACACTTACTAATTATACCAGATTTCTAGTTTTAATTAGAGAATCTCTTCTGAGACTAAACCTTTCTACCATTAGGCTGTTTGAAACCTATGAGATAAAAAGGGAGAGTTCTTTCATAAAATTATTTACATGATTTTAATTAATGATTATAATCTCTATGGTCATTTTTGCAAAAGAGCATTTAATCCCTTAACCAGTTTTCATGATTTGCATTTTGCAAAAACATGTCGGCCCTGCAGGCTTATTATGTGTTTTTTTTCCAGGTGAAACTTATTTGGGGTGAGGTTTAGTTTGCTGCCGCTCCAAGCCCCATTTCATACCTTAACACCTGTTTCTCATGCAGAGCAAACTGGTAGAAAAGTAAAGTTTGCTTCTTTCTGCCAAGACATAGCCCTTAGCAAGGTTACCTTTGAAAGCAGTTTTTCATGCAGAGACAGTGTACAAGTAGCATTGCTGTTGGCAAGATTCTCTGACTAATGAAGGGTCGGAGAGATGGTGTATTCTTTTTCATTGCTCGCTGCCTGTATATGTAGCATTTCTTCTGAGAAAAGGCACTCTAGCGTTTCAAACAGAAGCTAAAAGTTTAACCTTCCAGGAGGAAGGTCAGTGTTAGTTTTTACTGATAACACAGAAGAAAGCCACTTTATAAGAATATGAAAGATAAATTATTTGCTAAGTAGAAACGATTAAACAGTGAGTTTCCCACCTTTCTTATGAAAATCAGTCTGAAACTATTTTCCATTTTCAAAGTTGTTTTTTTCCCCTTCCTAGCTGAGGTGTCAAACAGATCCTTCATATAGATGATGCTAAACGCTGCTGCCCAAACTGTGGACAACTGGTCAGGGTTCAAGGCCCAGGTCTCTGTATATGGCTGCCTGCTCTGTTTTGGTGCAATTCCGCCATACATATTTTCGGTCGTGTTTAATTATATTTAATGAGTACATTTACATTTCCCATATACTTTAAGGTGTCTATAGTTGAATGGTTTCATAAACTCTGAGACTGATGCCTTGTTTCACGAGTGGGAAAATCCTAGAGAGTATACACAGATGTTTTGTGAGTATACACAGAGCTAGGGAAGGAATGGAAAATGTGTATCCCTATATGTGTGATTAAAATAGTTGCTATCGTAACTGTGTGTTTGTGTGTGTGTGTGTATGTGTGTGTTTGTGTGTTTGTGTGTATGTGTGTATGTGTGTGTGTGTGTATGTGTGTGTGTGTGTGTGTGTGTGTGTGTGTGTGTATGAAGCCATAAGGATAGGGGTCTAGTGTTTCTCACTTTATTTTCCTTTTCCAAAAACAGTCATTAGGTAGATGTTTTCTACCATTTAAAGAGTTTTCATATTTTATACCTTCTTAAATATTGATTATTTGGAGGTTATATTTTTCATTGGTTTTCCTTATATTTTTCTGTCCTTTCAGTCATGGACAAAGACAAAATAAGGCATTAATTCCATAAAATTTCCGTAATACTGATGTATAATTTTGCCTTCCTGAAAAAATGCAGGTAGCTGATTGACAGCGTTTCTTTAAATAACAAATTTTGTTATTGAGATACTACTGAAAGACTTCACTTACCCCTAGGTATTGTAAGAATTCAACTTTCTTCACTTTAGTTTTACAATCTTTTCTTATTACTTTTGGCCAAAGATGATCGGACACAGCATAGTTCAATCTGTTCATCAGAAGTTGGGAAATAAATTCTATAAAAGGGACTGAAGACAAAACAATAATGCTCCTATTACAGTTTTTGTTTTCATTATTATTATCAGTTGATGTTTTCCAAAAAGGCACTCATGGATCACTCTGGGCTGTCATTGTGACTCATGTTCTAGTGCACATTGCAAATTATAAAGGAATATTTCCAGGAAGCAAGAAAACTTGAAATAAGTAGAAGAGATTGCTATTATGTGAAATGGATCACTCTGGGCTGTCATTGTGGCTCATGTTTTAGCTCACATTGCAAATTATAAAGGAAGATTTCCAGGAAGTAAGAAAACTTGAAGTAAGAAAAGATTGCTACTATGTGAAATTTTATCCACTCTGAACAGAGGCAGAGTGTCAGGTGGCTCCTGCACACCAATCTGTGGTTGGAAATTTTTAGAATGACAATGAGGACAGCTAACACATACGGAACATTTGATATGTGTCAGGCTTTATCCTGGGCACTTATTGATAATACTGAGTAATTTAATTTTCATAACAATGCTATGAGGTGCATCACCATTTTAGAGATGAGAGACCAGGCATTTATTGCTAGGAAGTGACCCAGCTGAGGTTTGAACCAGGCGATCTGAGCCTAAGTCCATGGTTGAAGTACTGCTCTTTCTACATTACAGCTTTAGTGCTTTGTTACCAGAGGGGACTTTGAGAAACACTCTGTAACCCTTATTTTCCATATGTCCTTATATGTAAATATGTAACTGGCTGGGAGACACTGAGTAATTTTCCCAAGGTCAGAGAGTAGGGACAGAGATGGAATTACAGTTGAGCCTGTGTGCTTCCTGCTTCCCCAGTTTTCTCACCCACTGGGGCCTTATGCTGGTGACAAACATTGGAGATCTGTTTTACCAGGAAGCCTTTTGTCCTCAGTTTGTATGTAGAATTGAGAGTTGGACTTAAGCTTTTTCTTCTTAATGAATTTGCAGCCCAGAGGGTGCTGGAGTATAGCTAAGTAGGCAGAGTAGAAAGTTACTTGGAGAGAGAAAAAAGGGAAGGGAAACTGTGTGGGCTCAGATGGAGTGGGGCCTGGGGGAACAACTGGGACATTATTTGCCAGGCGAAGCTTGAGTACTGTCTGAACCTATGATTATAAGTAGACCCTGTGTGTTACTGTCCCGTGCCTTTTATGTTAGAGGAGGAAAGGCCCTAACTGCTCAATGTGTGAGCATTTGGTATGTGACTCTGCTGATTCCTGATTTTGCCTTTATTAACAAAGTAGGTGATTTCTCCTTTAAAGAATGGGAAATGCAAATCTTTGTGAAAAAGATTGTTTCCCCATGCCAGTTTGATTGGAAACATCTCATTGAAGAGGAAAATTCTACTCTCACTATATACCGAAATAATCCATAGACCAGATCATTATCCTTTGTATTTCTAAGAGAAAATTAAGTTTTAGCTGCATTTAGGCTTTTGTGTTAGAACGCACTCCTTAATAAGTTAAATTTATCTGGTTTTAATTTTTCTCTAAGACATTTACTTTAAATCCTATTCATTTCCATCACCCGTAACCCCAGCGTCACAGGGATGCACTGAATAAATCAAGTGCCTGCAGAGAGTAGGTGGTGGTGTTCAATCCTGTACGGAAGTGCTGTGTGATACAGAAATAGTTCGCTTAATATCTGCCTCCCTGCCTTGTTTCTTAATTGGATCTGTGCTCTAGGGGGCATTAGGTTGAAGTGAACAACAGTGTAGAAACAACATTGCATTCCTGAAGCCAAGTCTATTAATCACACAATGCATTTCAAAGGAGTTACTTCTAAATAATTGTTGTGTAAATGACCCCCATTGCAACTGCTGGGTAGTAAACAAGAGACGAGCCTGCTTTATGCAACCAGAAATACAAGAAAAGTTTGCCACTTCTGCAGCCCCTGTGAGATAATCCTTCAAACCTCATTGCTCGCACCCACAAAATAACCGTACAGATTTTATAGCTAGGTTGGTTATGTTTTCCCAGTGAGCCTATAATTGCACATTTAACTTTTTCAAGCAGAGGTTAATAATGATGAAATTTTTGAGTTTGAGGATATTTTATTTTTCTCTAATGAATTTCTCTGGTCCTTCTGTAATGCTGAGGATTAAAGCACAGGTAAGGAATGTCTTGTCTTTAAAAACATTGAAACTCCACCCTGTGGCTTCCATCACATCAAATATCAAATATGTTATTTTTATTTTTAATCAGGAGTCAGCAATTATATCTTGAGACTTCCTATTTAAGGAACATGTCCAAAATTCTAAAAAGGCCCTTGTGGAGAGAGTTTCAGGATCACTTTGCCTCATCATTATACAAATTATTTTTCAGCAACATAGTCAAGGCCGTCAGTAAAGTTTACACCAGCTTCATTAGGAAGCACCCAGCTTTCTAGTAAGCAGGCCCAGGGAGTGCAATTCCTGCTGAACCAGGACTAACCACTTGACCTTTGCTGTTCACATTTCATCACCTTCTCAGACATCAAATGGGTTTGGCTTCAGATCTCTAAGGTAGTGTTCCTAAGAGGGCTTGTTTAGTGATTATTCTGGATCAACTGTAAACATAGCTCAAGATCCCCAGTCCAGTGCCAAGCCTGGGAAGGTGTCAAAACAGAGCTTCCTCAGCCCTGGTTCTGAGTTGTGCAGACAATGATTCTGAGAGAATGAAGCCAATGTATAGAGAGAAATGGAAAGAAACACAGAGAAAGTAGGACTTCACTGTCCTTGCTTCCAGTTATTCCTGAATGCATCTTCCTCTTCTGTGGAACCCAGTCTATTGACATTTTATCCAGACCTAGTTCTAACTGCATTTCTTTCACATTAAACAAAAGAGACCTGCTAGGTTAGGTACATCTCCCCTAGGTTTCCACAGCACCCTCGCAAACGTCTGTGATAGCACTCACCAGGTTGCTCAGTTTTGGCTGTTTCTGTGAGGAGAGGCGTCATCTTCATTATTACTTAGCAAAGAGCCTGGCAGTTAATGGGTAATAGGTAAATATTGGATAAAGAATGAATGAATGAGCAACCATACAGCTTTCAGTGTCCTACTTTTCTAACAAGAAAATGATTTAAATCTACTTGATTTTGCATGATCTGGTCATACAATGACTTATTATAAGACAAGTATAGAAGCTGTTATCGTGTCACCCTCCCCCCACCACATTTTTCCCCCCCGTACTTCTTTCCTACCTAAAAACTCCTGGTGCCTGGTTTCATGAGATTGACCTAATCCTCAGTACGAATTTATGTTATTCCATTATATTTCATCATAGAAAATGCTTTATAAATATAGCACTGAATGCTTTCCTTCATAAGGTCCTTAACATGTTGGATTTTTGAGCAACTGGCTTATGCTATAAAGCTTTGCTATATTGTTTTCTCATCTTCATCTGCTGAGCCTTCCACGTAGAACAGGTTAGTTACTTTTGTATTTTTAAGTTTTGGTTGTCATTCATTTCCTCTCGTGTACTGTTTTTCATGGTAGGTTTTGACTTCAGTTTAGATCCCTGTAGATAGTACCTTATAATTGATGGTAATTAAATTCATGAGTAACATTTTCTTTTATTTGTTTATATCTCAAGTCTTCATAGCTACTTCAGAAAGTAAGCAAGGTGTTCATAGATGTTTAAAATACTCTTCTCTTCCACCCTTATAACCACTCTAGCTCTGAAATTTCAAAATCAATGCAGTTCAGTCTTTATCCATTAAATAAAGGGAGTGGCTTCTCCCTAGATTTCACGTTCCAAATGTAGTAGTATAGACACAGAGTTTTTCATTTTTTACTTTGTCCTTTTTACTCTGCCATTTAGCCAGCTATTGCTATGAAGTAGCATTAAAATATAGCCTTATGGGCATTTCTAACTTTTGTAACTTGACATAGGACTAAAAGTGTTCTTCCTGAAGCAAAAACATGTGTAAATGAAAAGAAGCTTATCAGAAAATAAGCACATGTATTTCAGCAGTTTTATGAATGGGATCCCATGTACCTTTTTTAATCTTTTCCACTTCAGGTATGGTCCTTTTATTTGTTTAGCTCCATAACATTTTTCTGCTAAATGCAACATATTTCACGTCGAGAAGATTGAGCGACACTTAGCCTGCCGCTAGACATCTGAAATGTCTAATGCAGAAGAGTTAACGAAGAATGAGTCGGTGGTTAAGATCAAGATATTGCTGAGGACTTCCTTGTCAACCTCTCTAGGAATATTTCTGCAGATCGTGACATTATAACTGTTCTTGACTTGGCTTTTGCTCATTCTTGAACTTGCGGTATTAACTCTCTCATTTATGTAACATATTGTGAAGGTTTGGGGGTGTTAGTAAGAATTCTTTTAGCATTCTTACTTAACTCTTTACATTTGGTCAAGTAAGCTTTCTTAAACTTTAGTTAGGTAAAATAAGGTGTGAGGGGCTATAGATGATGACTGGTCTTACACATGTTATATCTCAGTTGAAGTCTATTTAGACAAGTGTCACAGGCATAAAGATTAGGGATAAAGATCAGGACCAAGGATGCATTTGGGAGGCATTCGGGAAGAGTGATATACACATCACTTGGAATAAATGAGGTTACGCCATTCAAGGGAGCTGAGGAAACACATGCTAGGAAACTAAGAAGCAATCAGTACGATAGGAGAAGAGCCAATCTGATGCTGCCAAAGAGAAGACGGCTTCATGAATTGGGTATTTGGCAAAACCAGATATTGTGGAAGCTGTTTAGGGTAAGATCCTAAGCTGGATTTTTGGTTTAGGAAATCGTGTGACTTAGGTAGTTTTGCTGGAGTTGTAATCTACTATTTGTGGGTTAGAAACTAGAGTATAATGTACCAATGAGTAAATGAAAGATGAGACAGAAGGGACAGCAAGTTTAACTGATTTGGTGTGTATTCATGAAGGGGAGGGAAAAATGTGATAATGACTTTGGGGTAAAACAGAATAAGGGAAGTTCCTTTTAGAATTCGAGAAAGGAGCATGGAGAAACACAGGAGAGAGAGAAAGGCTGACTGAGGTTGGGAGAGAGGAATAAGAAGAAAAAAGTAGTCAGGTTTGGAATGAGGTAGGTAAGGATTCTGATTACTGATTCCAACGTGTGGAGATTTTTCCCACGCCAACAAACAAGCTCTGATGCCGGCTGGGTGTCCCGCAATTCAACTCAGTCTGACACTGTTTACCCAGAGATAGCATCAACTTCCAAAGTGAAGGATTTGGTCCCACAAGACTGCCCTCCACTTCAGATGCCAGCTGAAGCATTTGGCTGAATGATTTGGCTACATATTGGGGGTTCTAATGAGCCCCTCATTGGGTTCAATTAGTTTGCTAGATCAGCTCACAGAACTCAGAGAAACGTTTTACTTGCTAGGTTACTGGTTTATTATAGTAAAAGGATATAACTCTGAAACAGCCAGGTGGAAGAGATGCACAGGGCAAGGTATGGGGAGAGGGTGAGGAGCTTCCATGCAGTCTCTAAACGGGCCACTTTCCCCAAATCTCCACGTGTTCACCAACCCAGAAGCTCTACAAACACCATCCTTTTGGATTTTTATGGAGGCTTCATTAAGTTAGTACCATTGATTAAATCGTTGATTAAACCTCCAGTCCCTCTCCCCTCCCAGAGGTGGTCGGGGGAAGAGGTCGGGACAGAAAGTTCCAATCCTCTAAGGACAAGGTTGGTTCTCCTGGCAATCAGCCCCTTCCTTAAATGGGATCCAAAAGTCACCTCGTTATCATAACAAAAACACGTTTATATCTCTCAGTGCTTTGGAAAGTCTAAGGATTTTAGGAGCTCTGTGCCAGAAATGAGGGAGGAAGATGAAGTATTTGTTTCTTATTATACATCACAATATCACAGGGGGACTGAAGAGATTAGGCTTGGGAAGGATGTGTTCAGAGCTACTTCCTCTGTGACGTCAGGGCAAGGTTAGAGGAGGACAGAATGATTCTCAGCACCAACCTCCACCCCGAAGTGCTGTGGATAAGGAAGGTGACTTAGAATCAGGTTGGTACCAGTTTGGATCCGGATTGAGATTGGCACAAAGAGGAATCCATGCAGTTCAATTAAGTCATCCTCACAACTGGAGATGCCAACAATGAGATGAAGTTTTCTGTTTAATTTCAAGCCTACACCTGAGATATGTGACACAGATGGAGTTGTGTTTTTTTTTTTTTTTTGGCGCTACGCGGGCCTCTCACTGTTGTGGCCTCTCCCGCTGTGGAGCACAGTCTCCGGACGCGCAGGCCCAGCGGCCATGGCTCACGGGCCCAGCCGCTCCGCGGCACGTGGGATCCTCCCGGACCGGGGCACGAACCCGTGTCCCCTGCATCGGCAGGCGGACTCTCAACCACTGCGCCACCAGGGAAGCCCACAGATGGAGTTTTGTTTTTCAAATGTTACTGAGTCCTGAAGCACATACTTCCTGTTAAAGATTTTGCTCATTGTCTTTTACCTGAGAACTTCATACAGATAGGTTGAGTATAATAGAATTATAAAAATCTTAGTACTTGTAGTCCTACTTTCGAAACAGGATATTAAAATGCATGTTTTGGCAGCCAAGCCAAAAGTTACACATTGGGAATTTCAGTGGGACGACTGAGTTTGTCCTAGCTGTGCCGTCTGTGGGTGGTAGTGCATTTTATCTCAGTAACAAAAAATGTTTTCACAAATCGATCTTTCGTGAAATTTTATCTCAAGGTGCTTTGCATTCTAATTAGCTCAGAGAGCTCTTTCCAATCAAGAAACTGCATTTGGCTGGTTTAAAAAGTGTTGTAGCAATGTCTTATCTGCTTCATCTGCAAAATTATTGAATTCCCTTTTTTTTTTTGGTTAGGATTCACTGTTATTTACCCTGAAGAGTTTCCTTAAAATCCTCCTGCAAATTAAAATTGCATTTCCCAGTGGTAGTTACATGGTAGTGGGTATTCTGGATTTGGGCCGCTCTATTTTAGAAGGCCTTTATGCTCTGCTGCACTCTGGAACTATTCAGCCCTAAATTATCTTAATCTCACTAGTTCAGATAATAAGGACCAGGGTTTGTAAAAACTGTCCAGAGCAACCTATATATTTTTAATTAAGTGACATTAACTTGGATATCTTTATATCTATGTTTTCAGAAATGCTGAGATCCTTGCAATTGAAGTTTGGTTTACCCTAATGAGTCCTGTTTTGATTTATGCAATAGAAACAACAGTAGGAAAAGAAGATGCATCTTGTGAGATGGGTTGAAAGCATTTGTAGTGACAAAGTATACCCTTGTTAAATAAACCCTGTTTGGTAACTTAAAAACAGTATGTTTTTCAGTTTTCATTTTATGGCAGTTTCTTTCTTTATACTACCATGAAAAGCTCTTTGTATTTACTAGCACGAAAGGTAAGATTTTTCGTAATAGGGAAGAACTGTTAAAAGTATCTTTAAAAGTTAATGTCTCTGAACCTAACAGTGGTTTTTAAAGACCACCACACTTTGTGAAGATGAATGCAATCCTGAAGGAAACTATCGTTAACCTGATCAGAGCCTTAAGATTAGATGTGTTATTGAACGTTTTGCAGAATTTGGCTTTATAGGGCCTAAATGGATATAAGGGAATGACATAGTGAACAGAGTAATTTATGATGAGATTTCCAACACTGATAGATTCATTTACAAATCTGTTATAAGGAGAAAAACTTCTACTTAACCTGCTGTTTTAATGTGTAATATTTTAATTTGAAATATATGCCATGTGTCCAAAGAAATATCTTAGGACGTCAGTAGAGGAAGAATCCAACAACTAATCTAGATGGGTAATTCTCCTTGTAAGAGTAGTCTGCAGATTAGTTTTGTTATTTGACCACTGGAGTGCTGTCTAGCCTCAAAATAATTATATCTAGCAGCCTAGAATATAAAGTGAAACAAAATCATTTATCAGCACTGTAGAACTTGGTTTCAGGCATCTGCTTGAGGAAGGTTTTGAAATTAGAAAGATATATGTATGGAGTCGTCAGCTCTCATTTCTTCTTCCAGCAGTGTGGGGGGCACGACACCCTTTGAAACCAAGAAAAGGAAGGCAGCTTTCTTGACTGACTGTAACCACTGGGGCTAGGTGAGGGGAGAGAGCAGGAAAAATAAAATAATCTTCCTTTTCTCAGTGGATCAGCAGGAAGTATAGTTTATCTCTGTGATTTTCTGACTTGCCGGTTACAGAATCTAGCTTTTTAATGAGGATAACTTCCTTTGCAACTTTCTCCTATGAGTTCTTATTTTCTATTTATACCTACTGTTGGCATGATGCATATACACGAAAACACAGTAACAGATAACACAAAATTATCCTTTAAGAATGATTTTTCCCTTATTCTTGCTTTGCATATGGCCGTCACTCATATTCCTTATCTTCTTGACTTAAAAAAGGTATGTCCTTAATGTTTCTACTTTCCAAATAAAATAAGTGTTCTAGAGTAGCCTTACTATAAGTCAAACTGTTAAGTCCTGTTCTCCTAAATCTTTAGTATCCATCTCTTAAAATACATACTCTACAAAATAATGTAGATATAGCATAATACAAGAAAGGAAAGCAAATGATGTAATAGTTGTAGTAAACATGATTCAGTTGTAAATTGTAGGGCATGTTCTCCATATAGTTTTTCTTATTTCTCTTAGCTTCTACCCCCGCAAAATAACAAAATGTTCTTCGAAAAGGATCAAAATATTTCTTGCTGTAGACCATGGTATGTGTGTGTGGCATGTGTGTAGTGTGTGTGTGTGTCTAAGTAATATCATACTCACACCTTCAGGCATTTGTTTTAACAAAAATCTTATGGTCTTATTTTCAGCGGAATCAGATGTTCTTTAAATGTTTTCTTACATCATTCCAAGAGTATTCTAATTGCCCTGTTAAGCTAACACTGATATATAAGTTTAGTAGTTTTTTCTGGTGAAAACTGTGTCAGCGTTTCCATGTAAATGTTATTTTCCACGCATCCATTACTCAGCATAGGTTGTAAGCATTCATTTTGGGCTAACACTTGTCAAAAAAAGTCTGTTAGCAATTAGGAGTATTTATGTTTTATTGGTGTAAAGAGAACTTTTTTTTTTTTTTTTGCTGGCTTTAACAAAAACATTGACTCAAGTATTTCATGGCGCTTTCATGATGGTTGACTTTTGATATTTTGGTAGAATAAGTATGTCAAAATATTTAACAGAAAAGTGAGTGTTATATGTGTATTGTAATTACTGCACATTTTTTAACGAGACATAAGATCACACAGGCAAAAACAACAACTTGATGATATTTTACATGCTGAATGAATCATAAAGAATTAAAAAAGTAATATCAAAGTGTCTGTTTTCTTCAAGTACCTTAGGCTATCTGAAAATATGAGTAAATGTGAAATGTCAACACATGAAGTAAAGTAAGTGAAGTAGTAGAGCGGCCGTTAACTGTCAATAAATGTCCAAGAATAATTACCAGAAAAGAAAACTGCAATTTGAGAAAATGTGCTGATAACTAATTGAAATCTCACCACATGATTTTTTAGATGATGAACTGTATTTCAGAGTAGTGTGCTAGCCCATAACTTAGAATTGGCCATATGTTGATTTTTTAACAAGAGATGACAGATATTTTTAAATGTAAATCAAATCTTTGTTACCTGTCCAAATGTTGGTTTACTTTCAATTCTTGTGTCAGGTATCTTAAGTGTAATAGGAAACTATGGTGGAGCGGATCCAAGTTTGTGGAGCCTGCCACTATTATAACTTTCCCTCTGCCTCTAAAGAAATCAAACACAAAATTACAAATAAAAAATTGGTTCTAAATGTGCAATAGTTTAAATGACTGTTAAAATATCTTATGAAAACTTATGATCATGTGACTACAATGCTAGGAGTACTTCCAGGCCTTGGAAGGGGCTCATGCAATCTAGAGGCCCTCAAGATTGTAGATGACAGAAACTAACATTCTAGTCAATATAATTATTCTGTTAAGTTTTTGTTTTCTCGTTGTGTATAATAGTAATTTTTCTCATTTTACCATTTACTTTAAGAGTTCTTTAGCATGTTTTAACTGAAAATTGAATATTATAATCAATTAATTCATTCAGTATTCACTGAGAGATCAATTATTGAACTCCTAATATTTATGAGGTTTGGTGCTTACTAATAGGAATACAGTGATATATATGTTGCTGGAGAGAAGATAAAATAAGGACACATATAACAATAAAATGATATGAGGTATATATTGTCTATTTTATGTGACTCAAATATTCCATATAGTTAGTACCAAAAAATCCATATCGTTATGATAATGATACAAACTTTTCTCTGTTACATAAATTATTAATGATATCCATCACATTTCTTTTAGAATATTCATTAAACAAACATGAGATATTATCTAGGTAATATATTTTAAGACATCTATTTAAAACATGGTGTAGATTCAGAGTTATATGATACTGTGACCTTGCTTTATTGTAGATATAAGATGAAAATTAATAATTCATTCTCAGAAGATAAACTGAATTATTTCATTTGTAAAATATATTTTTGCTTTAAACTATTATTTAGCTTTTATGTATAAATGCTTGGTGCTCATTTTCAAGATCCAAATGCTTTATTTAATTTCAGATATAATTATCTCATTTATTTTCATATACTAATCAGAAAACCTAAAGGCATATTTGTTGTATTTTGAATAATTGAGAATAAAACTGAGAAATTCTTAAATCCCACTTCAGGTAAATTATAAAATAAGTGATAGTTTTGTGAAAATATGTAAGTTTGTAAAAAAGATAATAAAATGGAGGAAAATTGTAATTACTTGCCTTCCAAAATGATAACGAAAAGAACACTTCAGTATTTTGACACTGTCCTTAAATTTTAGATGCAAATAATACACTTAAACCTATTTTATATTCTGATTTATTAAAGAAAATTAATATATAGGTAATTTAAAAGATTATATTATAGTTCTCTAGAATTATATAAGTTGTTTGAAGTCACTTTAGAATGGAAATTATAATTACGATTGATCCTTTTATTTTGTATTCTGATAAGGCAGTGAGGGTCATATACATGCATGAGGCCATGCCACGTATATATCCCAGACTTTTTAAGTTTAAAAATATTTAAAAGGTAATCTATATATTTAGGTTTTATGTTAAAAACAACTTTAATGGTTACTATACCTTGGATATTAAAAAATATTTTTTTCTTTAGCCCAACATATTGATTTAATTAATAACAGTATTAGCAGACTGTGAAGGATCTCTAAGATTTCGTAACCTTTCTCATAATCAATGTCATGATATCGCTCTTGTTCTCAATAAAGACATTTTGGGTTTGGAGTCTGAAGTTTCATAACTTAGTCTGCGCATTTTCTCTTCCTCCCTTCCCCTTTTTAGCATTTGGAAGAAGTTCTTACCAGTAAGGATGTCTGAAAATTCCTGCCAGAAACCTGATCTTCAATAGTCCCCAGTCCTCTTAAGAAACCTTTCTTCCCCAGGTTCCCTCAGTATTTCCTTTGACAGCCATTCCTTCCTCACATGAGACTGTATTGGTAATGTTAGAATTTCCGATTCAGACAGCCCTGGTAGTTTTATTTCACTTTTCTCACTTTAAAAAAAAATGTATTTTCATCACCTCTTGCTTGAGAGGAGTTTTGCCCTGAAACTCCAAAGTTACTAGAAAAGGGAAACCTTTTGAACCCCAAGTCTAAAATCTTTCCTTTCATGTTCTCTCCATTTATTTTTCTTGCTTTCCCATCGATCAGGCATATATTTCATGTAATTCATGGCCTATTTTCTAGGGTTCAGTAATCAGTCGTACACCTTGAATTATTACCTTTGAGGATAAGAGGGTGACTAGAAGCAAAATTTATTGAATTTGAATTGTCTTTCCCTTCTGTAAAAATTCACAGTAAACCATTCTGTGGTCACGACATGCAAGAAGTTAATTGCCATGTTGTGTTTTTAAATTCCAAGTTTTAACCATTACAAAATATGACCAAAAATTAGCAGTACTTTTCAAATTAAAAATGTGCATTTTTTTAACCTAGAATTCCATTTCAAGGTATTTATCTAACAGATAAACTCTCACATGAGTGAAATAATATTTAAGGATGTTTGTTGTTATTCCTATGTCCAATGTGCATTTTAAAACTAAAAAGTTCTGTATATGGAAAGTAAAAAAAAAAAAAAATGCCAAAATAGCATATGGTATTTATAGACAGACAAATTGCATATATACACAGATACATATGTATCTGTATATATATGTAAGATACACGTATATGTATACACACACATGTGGAATATATTTATAAGTACATAGGTTATCTCTGGAAAGCTACTCAAGAAATTGCTAGTAGTGTAGCTGGCCTCCAGGGAAAGATACTGGGCATCTAGGAATAGAAGAAGGAAGTAGACTTCATTTTCACTGTCTTACTGTTGTATCATTTAAATGTAATGCCCATCTAGAAGTAAATAGAATGTTTAAAATTAATATTATGGGCTTCCCTGGTGGCGCAGTGGTTGAGAGTCCGCCTGCCGATGCAGGGGACACAGGTTCGTGCCCCGGTCCGGGAAGACCCCACATGCCGCGGAGCGGCTGGGCCCGTGAGCCATGGCCGCTGAGCCTGCGCGTCCGGAGCCTGTGCTCCGCAACGGGAGAGGCCACAACAGTGAGAGGCCCGCGTACCGCAAAAAGAAAAACAAAAACAAAATAAAATTAATATTATGTTTAAAAAGTTAAAATTAAAAAGCAGCAGCCCAGTTGAGAACTTCTGACAGAATGAAGCTGTAGGAAGACTGCTCTGAACAGATTAAGCCTAGGAACGCTGAGATGAAATCCCCAAGCCCTTTAGGTTTAACTCTGTCCATGATGCAAACTCTGTACTGTCAGTTTCTGTATGGGTGAGAATGCACTAATCTGACAAGGCCAGAGATCCAGCTTGCATTACAGTAATGTGCCATTCTAAATTAATAAATTAGCACTCTATAGGAATTTGATTTTCATGGGTTTATCCCAGAGAGGCTTCTCAGTTTTAATTAAAGCACAAAATCATTTCTGGAGTGCGAAGGTAGGGACCAGGTCCTGACTGCAGTGACCTAGATGAAGTGTTGCCCCCGAGAGGCCTGCCAGGCCTCCGCTGGGCACCCTCAGATGCCCCCTCTCCTCCATGACTGTAGCAGGGCTGGAGGCACATGTCGTTCACTGCCCATCCGCGGTCTCCCTTGTCTCAGATTTTCATTTCAGCTCTTCAGTTTTTACTTCATAGACTAGACTGAGCTCAAATACCAAGAGAAGTTGGGAAAATGAGTGCTCGTTTATCTATATTACAAATTGTGAAATTATTTCTCAGAAAGAGAAAACACTTGGTGGACTCATAAGTGAATATTATCTCTATGCAGAATACCTCAGAACAGAATAAAAAGCAGAGTAAGCGACTGACATAAATATAGGTGTGCCTACAATATATGTTAGTAAACAGGGCTATAATATTAGGGACCAGAAGCAATCTGTTTCATATTTAAAATATCAAGTAAAAATTATCTTCACAATTATGAATTTTTAAAGTGTTATTGCTTCTCAATATATAAGACATGCAAACATACCACATCATTTTTATTGCAAAAACAGAAAAAAATAATTAAAACTATAAAACGCTGTTCTTAGTGTCATTTTAATGTGTCTTTGTTATTGCCATTTATCTCTGAGAGATAATAAGAGAAAGAAATTGAGAAATAATGCATCAGTAGATGATAAATTTTGTTCATAGCAAACTGTTTTAAAAAAATCACTATTGTCTTTCATCCAAGAGAACAACGGAGAAAACAAGACACATCTATTGTAAATGTCTGTTTTGATTTTACGTCATTTTAAAAGTAAATGTTTGGTTTTTTCCCAAAATTTTCAATTTAGTATTCCTCTTTGTGTGATTTCCATCTTACCTAATTTTCTTAAACATAAGGAAGAATTTTATTCATTTCAATGAATGTGAGTATGAAGGAATTTCTGCCTCATACATTCTTACAGGTTCACACACAGATCCTTCACTGGTGAATCTGACAAATTGGGAATAGTAGTTCAAAGACTGGGCTTCTTATTTTCTTACATGTTAACAGCAGTAGGCTGAGGGGCCCAGAGGGTGGAAGAGCTGCTGAAGAGAGAAATTGACAGCTCACATCTTTAAAAACCAAGTTAAGCTGAGGTTACTGAATAGCTTTTACCTTATACGTAACCACACCTCAGGCTTTCCTGTAACTGAAATATGAGGCTAAATTCTTAGATAGTTGACTAGGAGAAATTCTGGCCCCTCTCTAAGTTTAGATACCAGTGCACTATGACATCTACTTTTCTTGGAGTGCTCTCTAAGTAAGACCATCACCATCATTTGTGAAGCCATTGAGGAACAGTCTGTAGGACAAATGACCAAGTTCTGGGGAATGTCCGCTTTCCATTGATAAAGCAACTTTTTGAAAGGAAATATGAACTCTAAATAGAAAAGAAACACATGCTTTGGGTATAAAATGCTTCTTGACATATTAACTGAAAAGAGCATGTTATAACATTGTATCCCTAATATAACAGTGTATGAGATACAAGAAAGATAAACACACACGAACAAAAAAAGCTAGGTATTGGAAAACAATAAAGGAAATATAAAAGAAGTGACTACTGACTGCATTAGACTCATAGGATTCTTTTTTTCTCACTTCACTTTCCTGAACTCCAAATTTTCTTTTATGAACCTGTACTGCTTACATAATAATGAGATGAAAGGAAAGCCCTGTCCTTTGGAAATTTGATAATTTTAAGTTGTTTATGTCTTTGCAATTACTTTGTTGTCCATTCTCTTAATATTCTGTAAATTTATGTATTACATGTCAAAAAGAAAAAGTGAAAAAGGAAATTAAACCATAGAAAGGAATAAATACTAGAAAAATATTTAATAAATGCTTTATTATCCTCAAAAATGTTGATATGAAAATTGTCTTAGTATTTTAAATCCTACATGGAGAATATTAATTTTCATTAAGCTAGGGAGTTTATTTAATGTTTCCTATAGCATAGAATCCAGCTCTCTCCCAATTACTGAATAACTTGTAATTATTTGTGGCTCTCTTTAGTGATTCTCTCCTCATTCCTTTCTTTTTTATCCCGAATGGAATAGCCGACTTTGTTAGAAAAGTTTGCATTCTTTTTAATTGATAGCTATACTATGATAAATGTGAATTTTATATAGATGGATTTCTAGCTTTATGTTGGATAGCCTCATATCCATGGCCACATAAGTGTGATGTCTGTAGGCTAATATGCTTACTTAATCTTTAATACATTATATTTTAATAATATAGGAATGCCAAGCTACAGAAAAGCAAATGAAAAGGTTATTTTTAATTCATGTACTACTGAATGTACCTTCTTTCTGCTTGTAGCTCATTATACATGCAGTGGAGCCCAATTTTTTAAAAGTGGAAAGCATACCAAATTAAACCACAAGTTTTGCAACTGATGTTCCTTTTGTAAAAGGAGTACTCTCCATCTTTTCAGTTTTATTTATTCTGACTGCTTGTTACTCATTTGTGCTTCTCTCTTCTCCGTTATAGTCAGAATTTCTAATCCCATTTCAAGCAGAAGGCTGCCACTTTTCATCAGAGAAGAGGCAATAAACATGCATCACACTTACATATTCTGGCTTTCATCTGGGGAGCTCAAAGTGTTTTATGCATAAGTAGTGTTTCCCCTGGCTTTTTTTTTTCTAAGTAGGAAAACTGAAGCCTAGAGAGCTTAAATGACTGAAGGAAGCCCACACCTGCAACAATGAAAGTCATGATTTTAATTAAATATATATCCGTGAAAATACTCAAGATTTCTTGACCTGGATATCAGTTTATATGCTGTGCTTGAAGAGTGACACAATTGTGGAGAGTAAAAATTGGTACTAGCACATTTTTGTCATGGTCCAGTCAGGGGAAATGGTGCCAAAACAAAAGTGAGCGCTAACAGAGGGAAACTTCATGAACATGACTATTCATTTCATGTCTTTAAATTCAAAATTATAAAAAGAACTCAGCTGGAAAGAAAGAGTGTTTTCAGGGTCAAACTTTTTAGAGTTTTGTGGCTGTGGTTGAGCAGTCCAGAGAAAGGGCAGCCTATGGCTGGGGTCTAGTCAGTGTAGCAGACGAGGCTGGTTCTCAGGAACGAGCCCCTTCCTCATTTAATCTCTCTCTCTCTCCCTTTTTTTTTTTTGCCAAAGACATAAGTGATCTCAATGGAATTCAAATGTGGATTATTAGTCATAAAAGCATGAGTAAGAGATTAATAGAAAATAGGCAGTTTTTTAAAATATTAATTTTAAAAGACCATCTTGTTCTAAGGATGTCTGGATGTAGGTCTGTGATTCTCAACTTGCCTTGCACTGGTCTATGGGGCAGGGGACTGGGGATGTAGAAAATCAAAGGAATGAAGACTCAGAAGGTCTTTTTCTCTCCTGCACTTTTGGTGGTAGTGTTCAGATTAGTTTAATGCATGCGTGGGGAGTGGAGATGACTGGGAAGTTTGACTTACATTGAGAAAGGAGACATAAGGTGTGGAGGTGGTGGTGGAAGGAGAAAAATTAAAACCAAAGAAGACTGTGTCTTTGAGAGAGTGGTGGTAGAATTTAGAGGTTTAAATGTGGAGGTTAGAGGAAATGAGAGCTTTTATTAGAGTTGATTCAGTAACTATATTACTTAAGAATTTAATCTGGTTTGCGTTATAAATGGTAAAGAGATACAGTGAGATCACGTGGACGTTCCTCTGCTGTTCGGCCAACCCATTATTTGATATGCTTAGCTCTCAGTCACCCATTGCTAACATGAGTGTAGGGGACACAGCACTTTTTGGATATACTTTTTTTAACCTGGCAGAAAGTATCACACACAGGCGAGTTCAATAATCCCTTACTCAGTAGCACTTTATCTAGCCACTAGTCTCTCACTATCTAGTTACACTTCCAAGAATCCTTTTCAGAAATCTATCTTCCCAAAGTCCCGCTCATCACAGAAAGCAACTTAGAATTTCCTGCTGAATTCCAAGATATTTATATATTTATTTCCCCTAGAAAACCACTTTAAAACCCCTCCCTATATAGATATGGTAAAAAGTACTTATTTTTTTCCCTCAAATTATCCTTATAAAATTTAGAAATACTCTTGGGTGTTGTAAATGCCTGTCAATACAGTAGTTGGGGGGAAATTGTGGGTATATTAGCCTAGAAACAAACATCCTAGGATGTCAGACACCTGTCTGATATTCCCACTGCAAACATTTCATGCTCAAAATTGCAACCTGTCTATGTTTAGGGTGGTTCCTTTGGAGAACAAAACAGCAAAGCAAGAAGGCAGAACACCTCCTTAGCCTTCTGCCTGTTGGCCCTGGGTCAGACCAGCAGAGAATGCCAAGACGTGGTGCATAGGAAGCCTCTGACTTGCCGTGCTGCTAAGACACCATGGCCTACCCTAGTGAGGAGAGGCCATCTCTCATTAGCAGTGCAGCCACTTCTCAAGGTCCTAGGATCTTGGAGCAGGATCTCAATTGCTTCTGGGCTCTTGCTTCTTCATATGTAAATGAAGGAATGATATGACCTTTAAGGCCCAGTCAGTTCTAATATCCAGCGATTACACCAATTAGCCTCATCTGCCCTGAGGCTATTTCTTACCTATACCTTTAGAATAATGTACTAGAGGTGTGGATCTTGGAGATAATGCCCTAAAGATTTCACTCTGTAGTAATTATCCTAAGAGAAAAGCACAGTGTGTTTCATACTCATAGATTATTTTCAGACTCAAGTCTGAAATATCAGAAGCTGTTCCCTAGAATATTAATAGGTCTTACCCTTAGGAAATACTTGATCAAGCCAAATGAAATAAGCCTTTGTCCTGCAGTACTGCTCAAAGCTTTTTCTGTGCTTGGATGCATTGTGACCCAAGGATCTGAGGGTTCCACCATGCAGTGTTTTTCTAGTTGATTTGAGTGAAGTCTCCCTTTTTTGTGTGGAAAGTCTCTATGCTCTGAGAAACGATGTTTTTGGCTGTTTTCAGTCTATCCACCGACATATTCAACTAAATGATCCTCAGATATAGTTGAGTGTTCCTCTTCCTAAAATCTGCCCTTCTACTTTGCTTTGGCCTCCAGGAGCAGCTTCTGCAGGAGCGCCTGAAGGCATTGGGCTATGAGTTCAGGGTTAGGCAGAACTGTAGGAATGTCAGAATACTAAGAATCTGCAGACCAGGCCCAAATTTATCTGGAATTTTGAGTTCATTCCCCTCTCCCCTTTCTCATGTAAGAAAGTGTCCATGTAGACAAGTACTAGGCTTCTAGTACTAGGCTTATCTTAGCTTCTGAATTATTTCTACCTTTAAGTTTTTTCTTGTAGGGAAAAAACATGAACTTTGTAAACATACTCATGCTGACCTCAGTTTAAATCTGCCCCTTACTAGATCTAACTCTCAGACTGAGCCATTGTTCTGCATTGTAAAATGGACATGGTAAAATGGAGTTGTATTTTACAGAATTAAATAAGTAAATATTTAGCAAATTACCAGCTAATGAATGTTCACTAATGTTAGCTACTTTAATTCTTTCATTGTCTAGCAGAGAGGTCCTAGATCTAGGAGCGAGTAACCTGGTCTCATTTCATTACTAATTTATTACTAACTATTCCAACATATACGTTGGCCCCAGGATTTAATTTCTCTATAACTCAGCCCCCTCACTCATCAAATGAAGATAAAACTACCTTACATGGTGTTTTAAAGTATAAACTGAGATAATAGAGCTGTAGTTAATTTCAAAAGTACCAATTAATGTTACTTATTTTTAGTAGTGGTAAAATTATTATTGACTTTTAGTTTGACAAAGGAACCTTTTTGTTTCCAGTGCGATATCTGTTGTAATGGGATTGCTGTAATGGGATCTGTTGTAAGAGCATACTATTTTAATAGAATCCCTTAGGACGGATTTAAGAAACAGTACTGATCCTCTTGTTTTCCATCTTACGTAGGAAGGTTTATATAATTTAAACGTTTGTGTACAAGTTCTTTCATCTTCAACTGCACAACTGTAAAAGATTTAGAGTTTTTGAAGATTGTGCATTTAATTTTTAGTTGAATTGTATATAGATCAAATCCATGCATCAGAAAGTCTACAAAAAGAGAATTTATAGAGCTTGGGGAGATGGAGTTAAAAATTTATAAGTCTTTGGGACCCTTAAATGGGAAAGATGTGAAAAATCTGTTTTTGACTTAAAAACTACATTTTAGAACTGTGGGAAACTAATGCTGTAAATTCTTACTTGAGAAATCCTACTACTGATTTCTTCTGTCACATTTAAGATATGTCATTATTAAATCTTTGAATTTCATAACGCAAAGATATGATTGGCATTGAAATCTTGTTCAAGTTATTTTATTTTATTTTTATTTATGTATTTTTTTGTCCGTGCTGCACAGCTTGAAGGCTCTTAGTTCCCCCGATCAGGGATCTAACCCGGGCACTTGGCAGCGAGAACATGGAGCCCTAACCTGTGGACCACCAGGGAATTCCCATTGTTCAAGTTATTTTAAAGCATTTTCTTCTGAAATTAATTTCTTTAAAAAAAAATTTTGTTTTGAATTTTATTTTATTTTTTTATACAGCGGGTTCTTATTAGTTATCTATTTTATACATATTAGTGTATATATGTCAGTCCCAATCTGAAATTAATTTCTGATGGGAGATTTTGATAGTTTAGTACAAAAAGCTTAGGCCTTTTTTTTAAAAAACTAGATTTTAAAATTTATTGTGAGACATGTATTATGTTTATCTTACATTATGTCAAACTCTTTTTGCCTAAGTTTTTCATTTGTGTATCTGACCTCTTTGAATAGACTAATGGTTTTGAAGACATTTGCAAAATGCTTTTGGGTAGTAGATAGCTTACCTGTCTTTTCTGATAAATCTCCATTTCCTTACTGGATATTTAGGAGAGAGATCTAGATTACCAGGTATGTCTCTAAAGGCCTTGCTGCTTATTCTGTCTCTTGCAGCCATCTATTCATAATTCACTTTCCAAGTGCCAGTTGTTAGGTGGGCATTTTGTAATTTCCTGTAGGAGTTAAGTGTGTAGAAAGAAAAAATCTTAAAATTGTATTGTTGAGAAAAGATTTCAAAACATGTAAATCATTGGTAACACTGTGTTCCATCTAAGATGTTCTTAAACTGGTGACATTGCCCAAGATCATAGATCAGGTGTTTATTGTAGAGTGTATGAGGCTGTGAATTTCTGTAAGTTCCATTTCTGGGCACAGCCCTGTATCAACACCATGGTATGAGAAATCCTTCCTATTTAGCACTCAATCATGAAAGTTGGTTAAACATGAGCCTCCTTTGTTGCAAGGAGGAACATTCTCAGGTTGAGACTTTCAATATAAAATACTAAGGAAAAAAATCTTTAAATATTTTACAAATATATATTTTCTGAGTTAGAAGTATTTAATCATAGCTAGCAATTAATATAATAATTGAGCATCTTTACATGTCAAGGAAAATATGTATCATCCTATTACATACCTGCATCTGGATACCATAATTTATTTAACCTATCCTATTTGTGTTTGCAGTAATAGAATTTCTGGGTCACAGGACATATTCATTGAAAGCTTTCTTAGTTTTGTTCATCCTGGAATTCTAGGATCCAGTGTATCCCTAGGCATATGTGGTGGTCCATAAGTATATAAATGAAGGAGTGAATAATACTAGACTACACTCCAGAATGGTTTTGCTAATTTGTGTTGTTGCTACATGTGTGTGTATCTGTTTCCCCTCAACAAGGTATGAAAATTGACAACTAAGTCCACAGTTACCTTTTTATAAATAAACTGCTCTTAGAGTGAGAATAGAAGCTCCAAATGATCAGAGACTCATAGTGATGACTGTTTCCAGTGGCTCTGAGAGGGCAGTCATATAGTCCGCTGGTTTTTGAAGAGGCATTAGTCTGATTCATAAGCGCTTATTTGTAATTCAAGATTTTATTAGACCTAAATATTTTTTAATATTTTGAAAGTTTGACTTAGAGAAACTGTAATATAAAGTTTTCTATTTTGTTTCCCAAGATATAAAGTAATATGCTTCAATATTTTTACTATTTTTAAATAAACAATTAAACAATGTCATTTTTTAATTTATGATGAGGAATTCTGGCATGGGGCTTTAGGCACTAATTGTATATTCATTTTATGCTGATTTGTTGCTTTTATCTCAGTTTCCAACAGCTTTGAGATGGGGGCTATATTTAAATCAAATCTATGATAAAATATTTTTTATCGAGATCCGTTGTTTTTTTTTTTCCCCAACTTCAGTTTATTAGAACACACAGGCCAGGATTTTGGTTAGCTTTCTGTGATGATACTGTTGTCCCCAAAGTGTATGAATCAAACTCAGAATTATGCTTGTGTTGATATTCAACTGTACTAATGAAGAATGATAATTTTTAAGAGAAAAGATATTTAAATTCTGGAACTTTATAATAGTGACTTTGAATATTTTACGTAACTTGGCTTTCAGAAGAAAGCGTATTTTAAGCACTGCTTTTCCTTTCAGAGCAAAGTTCAAAGTCATCTTGTTGTTTTATTAACTAGCTAAAATGAACATTTTCTTTCATTTTAAGCTACTGCCAACTCTTTTGCCAACTGGGAATAATATAAATAAATTGTCACAGCTATAGTATTTATTAAGTCTAGTTGATATCAGTACATTTTATTGTATATTTTGTCTTTGGTCAAATACAAAACATGGCTTTTTGCAATTTGGAAAGGCCTCTAGCTTCTAGACTGTATTTATTGAGGCAATAGTTGGGCCATAGGATTTTCATTATTTAAACTTAAAACATCATATCATTTTCTCAGTTTATAGCACTTTAATCTTATATTGTGAATTAATCAATCTAAATAGTTGAAATAATAATTTGAAAAGGATTTTAAAACATAAATAACCTTTGGACTCTGTTAACCAAAAAAGGGGTCCAAAACTTATTAAAGAACAATGAAGCAAACTTGTAACTCAGTGAAAGCCCTCTTTTCTGCCCTGATGGAGATTAGTATTTGTTGATTTAAAGAGTTAAGGTAGGAGCATTGTAAAATAATATATTCAAGGAATTTGCATAATTTAAAATTATATAAATGCCCATTTATTCATGAGTATTCTGTTGAAGGACCAAGGCATTTTATTTGTATAAGAGCATGCTGATGGGAGTCACGTCATGTTTCTTCTGTAAACTACACCCCAATTGCATCGTCGGTGATTTCCAGTTTTCTGTACATTAAAGTGGGGTGAGAAAGATACTTGTAAAGCAATATAAATAGAATCCTTTTAAATTTTAAAGACCTTTCCCTAAACATTTTATTTATTTTTTTTAAGTTTTTGCTTTTGCTTGCTTGCTTGGCTTAATTAATGACATTTACATACATCATGAAATGATCACTATGCTAAATCTAGTAACCATCTGTCCCCATACAAAGTTATTAGATTATTATTGACCATATTCCTCATACTGTTTATTATATCCTCGTTGCTTTATTTATTTTATTACTGGAGATTTGTACCTCTTAATCCCCTTCACCTCTTTCTCCTCACCTCCCCTTCCCTCTGGCAACCACGTGTTTGTTTTCTGGATCTATATTTTTGTTCTGTGTAAGTGAGAACATATGATATCTGTCTTTGCCTGATTTATTTCACTTAGCATAATACCCTCTATATCCATCCATGTTATCACAAATGACAAGATTTCTGTTTTTTAATTTTTTTTTTTTTTTTTTTTTGCTGTACGCGCTCCTCTCACTGCTGTGGCCCCTCCCGTCGCGGAGCACAGGCTCCGGACGTGCAGGCCCAGTGGCCATGGCCCACGGGCCCAGCCGCTCCGTGCATGTGGGATCCTCCCAGACCGGGGCACGAACCTGCGTCCCCTGCATTGGCAGGCGGACTCCCAACCACTGCACCACCAGGGAAGCCCAGATTTCTTTTTGTTTTTAATGGCTGAGTAATATTCCATTGTGTGTATATATACCAAATCTTCTTTATCCATATGTCTATTGATGGACACTTAGGTTATTTCCATTTCTTGGCTATTGTAAATAATGCTGCAGTGAATAGTGGGTGATATCTTTTTGAATTTGTGTCCTTGTGTTCTGCAATTAAGTACCCAGAAGTGAAATTGCTGAATCATATGGCAGTTTTATTTTTAACTTTTTGAGGAATCTCCATACTGCTTTCCATAGTGGCTGCACCAATTTACAATCCCATCAACAGTGCACAAGGGTTCCCTTTTCTCCACATCCTCTAACAACACTTATTTGTTGTTTTACTATCATTGTGACAGGTGTGAGATGGTATCTCACTGTGGTTTCGATTTGCATTGCCCTGATGATTAGTAATGTTAAACATCTTTTCATGTGTCTGTTGGCCATTTGTATGCCTTTTCTTGGGGGAAAAAAAAGTCTATCCAGGTCCTCTGCCCATTTTTTAATCAGGTTGTTTGTTATTTTTGATATTGAGTTGTGTGAGTTTTTTTGTATATTTTGGATATTAACCTGTTATTGGATATATCATTTGCAAATATTGTCTCTTATTCAGTAGGGGACCTTTTTGTTTTGTTTCTAGTTTCCTTCACTGTACAAAAGCTTTTTAGTTTTATGTAGTTCCATTTGTTTATTTTTGCTTCAGTTTTCCTCTCCTGAGGAAACAGATCCAAAAAAATATTTCTAAGACAGATGTCAAAGAGCACACTGCCTATGTTTTCTTCTAGGAATTTTATGGTTTCACATCTTGCATTTAAGTCTTTTATACATTTTAAGTTTCTTTTTGTATATGGTGTGAGAAAGTAGTCCAGTTTTATTCTTTTGCATATAGCTGTCCAGTTTTCCCAACACCATTTATTGGGAAGGCTGTCTTTTCCGTGTTGTATATTCTTGCCTCCTTTGACATAGATTAACTTGCCATATACGTGGGGGTTTCTTTCTAGGCTCTCTATTCTGTCCCATTGATTTATGTGTCTTTTTGTGCCAATACCATGCTATTTTTGATTACTGTAGTTCTGTAGTATAATTTGAAATTAGGGAGCGTGACACTTCCAGCTTTGTTCTTTTCTCTCAAGATTGCTTTGGCTTTTTGGGGTCTTTTGTGTTTCCATACAAATTTTAGAATTATTTGTTCTCATTCCGTGAAAAATGCCATTGATATTTTGATAAGGATTGCATTGAATCTGTATATTGCCTTGGGTAATATCATTTTAACAATGTTAATCTTTCCAATTCATAAACACATTAGTTTGGGTTGTCTTCAACTTCCTTTTTTCAGTCTCTTATAGTTTTAGAGTACAAGTCTTTTACCTCCTTAGATTCTTTCCTAGGTATATTATTCTTCTAGATGCTCTTGTAAATAGGACTGTTTTCTTTATTTCTCTTTCTGATAGTTTGTTATTTCTATACACTAATAAACTATCTGAACTCCTGTATATTAATTCTGTATTCTGTAACTTTACCAAATTCATTTAGTTCTAACAGTTTTTTGGTGGCATCTTTAGGACTTTCTATATATAGTATCATGTCATCTGCAAACAGTGACAGTTTACTTCTTCCTTTCCAATTTGAATTCCTTTTATTCAAATTTATTCAAATTTTTCTTGTCTGGGGATTGCCATGGCTAGGATTGCTAATATTATGTTGAATAAAAGTGATGAGAGTGGTCATCCTTGTCTTGTTCCTGATCTTAGAGGAAATGCTTTCAGCTTTTCACTGTTGTGTATAATGTTGGCTGTGGATTTGTCACATACGGCTTTTATTATGTTGAGGAATATTCCCTCTATATCCACCTTGCTGAGAGTTTTTTTTTAATCATAAATGGATATTGAATTTTTTCAAAAGCTTTTTCTTCATCTACTGAGATGATCATATGATTTTTATTTTTTAATTTGTTAATGTTGTGTATCGTATTGATGGATTTGTGGATACTGAACCATCCTTGCATACCTGACATAATTTCCGCTTGCTCGTGGTGCATGATCCTTTTAGAGTATTGTTCAATTCAGTTTGCTAATATTTCATTGAGGATTTTTGCATCTATATTCATCAGGGATATTGGCATGTGATTTTCTTTCTTTTTTTTTTTCTTTTTTGTGCTCTCTTTGTCTGGTTTTGGTATTGGTGTGATGCTGGCCTTGTAAAATTAGTTCAAAAGCATTTCTTCCTCTTCAATTTTTGGATTAGTTTGAAAAGATTAGGCATTAACTCTTCTCTAAATGTTTGATACAATTCACGTATGAAGCTGTCTAGTCCTGGACTTTTATTTGTTGGGAGTTTTTTATTACTAATTCAATTTCATTACTGGTAATCAGTCTGTTATCTATTCTATTTCTTCCTGGTTCATCTTGAGAGATTGTACATTTCCAGGAATTTATCAATTTCTTCTAGGTTGTCCATTTTATTGGTATATAACTGCTCATCATAATTTCTTATGATTCACTGTATTTCTGTGGTGTCAGTTTTAACTTCTCCTCTTTCATTTCTGATTTTATTTATTGGGCCTTACCTCTTTTTTTTCTTGGTGAGCCTTGCTAAAGGCTTATCAATTTTGTTTATCTTTTTTAAAAAGCAGCTCTTAGTTTCATTTATCTTTTCTAATGTTTTTTAGTCCCTATTTCATTTATTTCCACTCTGATATTTATAATTTTCTTTCTCCTAACATTGAGTTTTGTTTGTTCTTTTTCTAGTTCCTTTTGTTGTAAGGTTAGATTGTTTATTTGAGTTTTTTGTTTGTTTGTTTCTTAAGGTAGGCTTGTATTGCTATAAAATTTTCTTTTAAAACTGCTTTTGCTGCATCCCATAGATTTTGGATTTTTGTGTTTACATTTTCTTTTGTCTAAAGGTATTTTTAAAATTCCCTCTTTTATTTATTCAGTGACCCAGTGGTCGTTTAGTAGCATGTTATTTAGACTCCAGTTGTTTGTGGGTTTTGTAATTTTTTTCTTGTTGTTGATTTCTAGTCTCATACCATTATGGTTGTAAAAGATGTTTGATTCTCCTAAACTTTTAAATCATTTCATACCTAATTAAAATCATTTTTAATGAGTTACTTTTATCAAATATATGTGAAGCATTTAGTGTAGTTTTATAAAAATAATTCTTTTTCACTTTCACATTTAATTTAGTTAAATTGCACAATTTAAAATTTTAAATTTAGTAGCATTTAGTTAAATTGCACAATCAGAATAACAAATATGATTGGCAAAGTAGATTTGAGGGCAAACACACAAGATAATGAATTTTTAAAATTTAATGTTTATTGTGGAAGGTTTTAAACACACATAAATATAGAAAGAATCATATAATGAATTCTTGTGTACCCATCACCTGAATTCAGCAGTTACCAACATTTTGCCATTCTTATTTCATTGACTGATCCCCTCAACTTACTTTTTCCTGGAGTATTTTAAATTAAATTCTGGACAAATTACCATTTGGAAACACTTCAGTTATCTCTAACAGATGAAGATTTTTTAAATGCACACATACAATACTATTATTACAACTAACGAACATAATGATAATTCCTTGAAGCCTCTTTTCAGCTCATTTATTTGAATTAGGATCCAAACTAGGTTACGTGTTGCATTTGGTCTCTTTTAATGAATACTACTACTCTTCTTTTGCCTGTCAGTCATTTGTTGTGGAACATGAATTGTTTGTCCTGCAAAATTTCTTTCATACTGGATTTAGCTGATTGTCTTCTTATGATGCCATTCAATATGTTTTGCTACCTGCCCACCCCCATATATTGTCTATAAATTGATAGATAAATTAGAGTCTTGATTAAATTTAGGTTCCTGGTTTGGGGGCAATATACTGCATAGGTAGTGCTGGAGTGCTGAATAGCTCTTATTATATTAAATCAGGAGGCACATATTAGCTAGAGATAATGGAAATTTTAAATTAAGTTATAATAGCTAAGATATGTATCATCTAATTTGTGCAAGGCACTGTTCTAAACACTTTATATATATCATTTCTTTTAATCCTTACAAAAGCCTTTTGAAGTAGATGTTCTTATTACACCCACTGTACGGATAAGGAAAGTGAGGCACAGGGAGGCTAAATAACTTGCTGAGGTTCCCAAGCCTGGATTTGGTCTGGTCTCTGGAACTGAGACTACTGAGTCTGTGCTCCAGATCACCCTTTCTGCCTCTTGAAGGCAGTGACATTTCTAAATTACACTAAAAATAGTTAGGTGTGTACCAGACCCCTCCAGTAAACATACTGTCTTAATTCTATAAGCAAATGAATGTTAAAGGGTATATATTTTAAATAAAAAATACTTTTGAGCTATGTTGTTTACCACATCAACCTTCTTTGAAAATAATACCTTATAAAACCCATATTTATTTTCTTACTGTGATATTTACTCTTACATTGACAAATTGTGATATTTTCCTTTTCCTGTAGTGGAACTTATAGAAAGTAAACTTACTTCCCTTAGGTAAATAGGTAAACATTTCTTTTGCAACATCAAGAACTATAAAGTGAGTTCCTTGAAATTCATGGCAGTTTGTAATTTTCAATATCCATAGCATTTACGAAAGAAATTATTACAGTTTTTGTTGCTTCTTTTGCTTACATAACGATGAGTATTCTAGTGTCTTCTCAATCAGTTTGGCTTAACTATTGTAGGAGATATGTTTACTGAGGGAAATTCAACAAAATCCACTTTATGTTTCCTTTGCACATTCTTATCCTATTTATATTTTAAAGTCTGCCTATCTTCATGTACAGTTTTTTCCCCTTTAAGTCCCTCTATATTTTAATACATGCTCTTCATCCTTTTTATTAGACAGATTTTACATAGATATTTCTCTTTATAACTGCAAGTAATTCATTCCTTGTGCCTAAAAATAATGTTCTGCTTTGTTGACATATGCTTATTAAAAGTGGTACATTTGCTATTTTTATTCAGAATTCCAAGTATATACAAGAGCATGACTTGTCTTATCAGTGTGTACCAATCCTTGACACATTCATTCAACAAACCTGTCTCGAGCATCTCATCAAGGATGAGTAAAACATAGGCCCCATGTCAGGTCAGACTCGAAGTCAGGTCAGGGTGATGACATATACTTCATACAGTGGTCACAACAGAGGGAGGAAAAACAAGGAGTCAAGAGCAACTGTCAGTCTGAGAAGAGTCCACTGCTGGAGTCTGACCAAACATAGAATGTAAATGAGTAAAGTGGGTCAAATGTAATCATTGGGGAATAGTGGGGACTGTAACAACTGAAGAATGCATGTCTGATCTAAGGACACTCATATTCACAGGTTTGTTTAAAACACTGACTCAGCCACACAGACTATGGCTAGGATGCCTATTTGTGACTCTGGTAAGGTCTTAAGCACATGAAAAATTTAGTGTTTTGAGAAACTATCTATGTAATAATTCTGTTTAGTGGGCCAAGTCAGATAGACTTATGTAGAATTTTGGGGCCAGAAGTCAATATCTAGGGTTTCAAGCTACAATAAAAGAAATAAATGGGGGACAAAATTTGAACACAAGAAATGTGCCAAAATCATCTTGGTCCATAAAACAGGGGCATAGAGGTTCTCAGTGAAGGGTATAGCAGTAGGTTGGTACAAGTCTGGCATTCTGCTGGATTACCATTAAGCAGACCAAGCACATGCCTAGTGTATCACCCCCAGAAGGACAGCATCAACAATCTGAGAAAGAAAGATTAAAATTAGACTTTGGTCTTTCGTTCATGAATTTTGCAGTTTAGTGGAGTTTTAAATTATTATTATGAAATTAGAGATGGAAGAGGAACCATATTTTTTTCCAGGACTCTTGGCCTCTACATGCCTTAATTTGGCCTGGATAAGCCAATAAAATTGAAGATTCCAAGCATAGCGGAATTAGGTGTTTGGCTGAAGACCAGACTCAGGGTGACTGGGCATGGATGTTGGAAGGTAGGCTCAGTAACAAATGTGGCTGTACCCAGTTTGTATGAATATACAACCTGCTGGCCATTAAAACTTTTTTCAACCCCAAATAATTCTGAATGTCTCTTTATAATTAATGTTTGACATTGGTTGTACTAGCTATTAAGAGAGATTTCCAAACTCATAGATTTGGGCTCTGTATTAATTTTTGCAATAAACATGCATTTATTCTCCCTTTGTAGGGATTTACAGACATTGATTCTAATCAGTGTTTAAAGTTTACTTCGAAAAGAATTAGGTTGAATGTCTTAAAAGTTATATGGTGTAATTGAATAATATAAAAGTATAAAATAACTTTTAAAGGCTTTCATACAGTAACTGCAATTATTTCTCAGTGGTTTCCATTTTTAAATATTAATCTTTTGAAAAATAATATAATGGTTATATAATTCTTACTATATTTTTACATATTATATTTTGAAATCAAGGTATAATATCTTTTCCTCTCATTGAATATCAGACTTTGGTCATGTGAGGTTTATAGTAATATGCCCAATGCTATTAATATCTTCATTATTTTTATATTATATATCAAAAAGATATTTCAGATCTAATAGATATCCTCAAATATAGAAACCTATACTGTGCTTGGCGATGTTAATATGGCTGTTCACGAACTTTTGCATGTCTTGAACCTTAACTAAATCCTTTAAGAGATGTATGACTCTTTCCTTGATCCTATTTGGGGGCTTTGTTTACAAAGAGTTCCTTAAGTACATAATGTTTGGTTGCTTAACACAAATCATCTCGATCATAAGTGAATCATTTTATGTGAGACAAAAATAAAATTTACAATGGAGTGAAAAAAGATAAACTGTCAGGTTAAATTTTCTTTGATCTGTTTTGTTCTTTGTTTACTTACGATTGGAGAAAAACACTGACCTTGTCTCTTCAGCAGTACTAAGCATCTTTATGTTCATTTGCAACTTCCATGGTTTTCAGCATGTTTTGGTGACATCTTTTATTTTATGTGCAGTATATGTAGCTATGAAAATCAGCAGACTGTGTGTTACTTAAAATTGGGCAATTCACTTAGATAATTAGTAACACTAAAAGAAAGGCAGTTCCATTATTTTTTTTGCCAGATTGAGGAAAACTCTGCTGAAAGGTCCATGGTATCCAGCTTTTACTATATGCTGACTAGTGCCAGAATCCTAACCCAGTTTAAGGCAACACATTTTAAAAAATGCTCTTGGTGATTGGATAAGCAGTCTACCTTTTAAGGCACAAAATTATATAATGTCTTTCACCAAATAGTCAGTTAGGGTAGGAACCTTAAATGAAAAGCTTGATGCTTATCAAGGAGATCATAGTTTTGGGGCTGATTTTATATTGGTTTTTAACTTTTAGTTCAACTCATGAGAGATAACGTGGAAGACAACATATAACGTTGAAGGCTAAGAACCGTCTGAGATCCCTTTCCTGAAGTTATCTGGTTATTGTTGGATAGTCAGGTGCTTGGAATAAAGATGATAGACGAGATAGAATTAGATATCCCTTGAAGATATCCCAAAGAACAAGCAGATGGAATGTTGCATCTGGGCCAGAAGGCTATTGCAAAGAGTCTGCAGCGAGCATTGTCTGTTTAATGAATAAATTATATCATGTATGTGTACTTTTATATCATGTGCATTAAAAAAATTCTGGAAATATACAAATAAATTTTAAAATATTGATCAGTTTCTAGCTATCTTTTATTATTGTGTATTTTCTTAAAAGATAAAAAGAGTAGGGGCTTCCCTGGTGGCGCAGTGGTTGAGAGTCCGCCTGCTGATTCAGGGGACACGGGTTCGTGCCCCGGTCTGGGAAGATCCCCCACATGCCGCGCAGCGGCTGGGCCCGTGAGCCATGGCCGCTGAGCCTGCGCGTCCGGAGCCTGTGCTCCACAACGGGAGAGGCCACGACAGTGAAAGGCCCGCGTACCGCAAAAAAAAAAAAAAAAAAACTAAGCTATGGTAAAATAAAACAAAGTAACAAAACATATACAATGGTAGTTGCCTTTGTGGGTGGGTATGGGCATTGACTGGAAGGCGGGGCATGAGGGAACTTGGTGGGGTGCTAGGAATAGTCTAGATCTGATAGGGGTTCAAGGTAGACAGGTATATGCACTTGTCAAACCTGATTGCATTTGAGATTTGTGTATTTCACAGCAGGTAAAACTTTTTTTTAAGAGAACCATTATAAACATTGAACTTTAATGATGTGTATGATAAAGTATTTATGGGTGAAATGTACTGATGTCTACACTTAACTTTAAAATGCATTAAAAAGTAAGAATGGATAGATAGATACCTGGGTGGATAGAGGAATAGATGGGATACATCTGAGATAAAGCAGATGTAGAAAAATGTTAATTATGGAATCTAGATGGTGAATAATGGCTTTGAGTAAACAATTCCTTTAAATTTCGGTATGCTTCAAATTTTTGATAATAAATTGTGCAAAAATGAGTGTTTATTCTAAAAAAGTTTAGAAGACATACCTTTTTGGAATTTATTCTAATTCAGGCTGAAGATTTGGTAGGATTCTTTAAGGTTTTCTTTTTTCTCCCTTTCACAACTTAAAATTTTGTCTTATCTGATTATGTCATCTTAATTGCAATTAGTTTGTTACCTTTATTATTTTTTTAAATAAGTTTATTCATTTTATTTATTTATTTTTGGCTGAGTTAGGTCTTCTCTGCTGCACGCGGGCTTTCTCTAGTTGCGGTGAGCGGGCTTCTCATTGCGGTGGCTTCTCTTGTTGCGGAGCACAGGCTCTAGGCACGCGGGCTTGAGTAGTTGTGGCATGCAGGCTCAGTAGTTGTGGCTCACGGGCTCTAGAGCGCAGGCTCAGTAGTTGTGGTGCACAGGCTTAGTTGCTGCGTGGCATGTGGGATCTTCCCTGACCAGGGATTGAACCCGTATCCCCTGCATTGGCAGGTGGATTCTCAACCCCTGCGCCACCAGGGAAGCCCCAGTTTGTTACCTTTATAAGTCATATTTCTTGGTGCCACATGTGTAATCCAGTGATTAGTTTAATGCCATTTATTAGGCACTATATTCATTTCCTGTGGCTACTGTAACAAACTACTACAAATTTGGTTGCTTGAAAGCAAAAATGTTTATTCTCTCACAGTTGTGGAGGTCAGACATCCAAAATCAGTTTCACTGGGCCAAAATCAAGGTGTCAGTCTCCCTCTGGAGGGAAGAATTCATTCCTTTTCTTTCTGGCTTTTGGTGGCTACCAACATTCCTTGGCTTATGGTCATATCACTCCAGTCTGCTTCTGGGGTAATATTACTCTCTCCTCTCTTGTCTATGTCAAATCTCCCTCTGCCTCTTTCTTGTAAGTATACCTGTGATTGTATTTAGGGCCCACTCAGATAATCTAGAATAATCTCCCCATCTCAAATCTTTAATTTAATCACACCTGCAAAGACCCTTTTTCCATAAAAAAGTATAAAGTATATATAAAGTAACACTTAAAGGTTGCATGGATTAGGACCCGATGTCTTTGGGGGCCATTATTCAGCCTACCACAGGCATTTTTTTATGTGCCAAGTTCTGTGCTAGGGCCTAAATAATAATAATTAAAATTTAATTGCTTCCTGTGTGCTAGGTGCTGTCCTATGTGCTTTACATTCATTTTTTTACTAAGGAAAAAAATCGATTTAACATGAACTTATTGGAGCTTACATTTCTTTCTTGCATATGTCAACTATTAAAGTCCCACATTGCTAGTTTTCTAAGAAATGTACTTGAAAATTCTACTCGATCCTAAATAACCCTGTCTTATTTGTGTGGAAGATGTTAAAATTGACAAGATTGTGAATTCCCTTTGGGAAGAGACTTGTCTTTCCCATCTTTGTATCCATTAGTTAGGGGCAGAGTAAGGGTTAGTAAATGTTTGTTGAATAACTAAAAGCACCTTTGCAAACATTGTGAAATGTAACATTTGCAAAATCCTTGGAGATAGGTATTGTAATTTCCAGAATTTTACAGAAAAGACTTAGAGAAGTTCAATTACATTCCGAACCCCAGGACTGTGTCTTACACATACACACATACAAAACTTTGACAATGTGAGCATTGGAAGCATATTTCTACTGTCCATGACTGATTGATTTTGTACAAGAAACATTAAATTTCAGTAAAATTTTGATATAGCAAAATATCATCTCTGTTATTATTGCATTATATTATTAATCATGTGCAATATACTTTTAAATTTTCAGCTTTTTGAGAGGCCATTTTCATGTGAATTAAGTCCACAGTGGTATTAAGAAATGGGAGGAAATTTTCCAAATGACTCCAAATATTTTAACACTTTCTTGAAACTTCAGCCTTTCCCCAGAGATATGTCAAGCCTATCTAGTCTTTTTGTAACTTCTTTTGATCAGATTTTTTTAACTCACTGATATTATGAATCTTATAAATAATCATACTTCCCTCTTTACTTTGGTTCCTTGAAAGTTTATTCCAAAATCTTATTCCATTTGTAGAAGCTTTGCAGGATGAATCATATCAATCCCTTCAGGGTGAGTATATCCCTAACTTTATTATTTACTATCCATATTTTCTACCTTCTTTGCCCCTCTCAAACATTTCTTTTGTAGTTTTGTATGCATTTCTAGGAAAATAAGGCTGGATATAAGTAAACAGATGAAATGAATTTAGGCTCCTTAGTAATTATGAAATATATGAATGTATTATTGTATATGTTACATATAAAATGTTATTTTATATAGATATTGTTATGTTCTGTATATATTGTTTTTCTTCTTTTTCCTCTTTACAGCCACTATTTCAACTGATGTGTCCCTGAGTATATATCATGGTCACTGACTTGCTTATACTATTACCCTTTATATTTTCTTTCACCTTTTTCAAAGTATGATGTGGCATTGGATTGCCATTAATTTTCCCAAAGCCCCAAATTTTGCCCAATGGCCAAAGAGTGTCCTGTGTCTGATGAGCATGCACTTACCTTTCAATAACGGATCACAAAAAGGAAATTGTTCTCTTAATTTTTTTATAAAATTCTATCATTACCAGGGCAGCACTCATGGTACCCCCCAGTAACCAACCATAGGAACACACAACTGACTCCAAGCACATTTACCTGATGTCCCTTTCAAACTCCTGGCATTGCTCTTGCCTCTTTATTCCACCAACAACCTTAGAAAACAATCAATTGCCCCTCTCCTCACCTCAATCTTCTTCCTCAGAATATCAGAATGTATTTCTTTATTTACTTGGGTACATGAGAGAAGTGTTTTGTGTGTAGAGCAGAAATATTAATACTGTTACTCCATTTTGCTACATGGTTTGTTGATTATGCAGACAGAACAGTAACTATAATAATCAACAACTAATCAACAGCGGAGCATTTAGAAACATGCCTCTCACTGTTGCGGCCTCTCCCGTCGCGGAGCACAGGCTCCGAACGCGCAGGCTCAGCGTCCATGGCTCACGGGCCCAGCTGCTTCGCAGCATGTGGGATCTTCCTAGACCGGGGCACGAACCCGTATTCCCTGCATCGGCAGGCGGACTCTCAACCACTGCGCCACCAGGGAAGCCCTGATTTACCTTTTAAAAATAACATAAAACAGGACTGGGGTTGGGAGTGTTGCTTGTTCCTGCTGGCTGTCAGACATGATGTTGCCTGTAAGGTACCCGCTGTCTGAAACAAATTGTGAAATGTGCTGTCTTCTTTCTCCATGCTTACTTACTGTCTTGCTTTTGCAACTTTCTGCAAGGAGAAAGTGGGTAATGCTTCCCCCCTATGGTTTCTATCAGTCTTAGCACTGGTTTCATTAGCTTTCCACCACTTTCTCCAAGAACAAAGAGATGTGTTTTCCCTTCATAGGGAATAGACTGAGGACTAATTCAAGCAAAGCAACCTGAATTTTAGTGATCATGGCATTTCAGGGGCTAGACTGCTAAAATTCCTTTACTATGTGCATTTACAACAATTAGATATTTTTTGATTGAGATAATTTGTTGATTTACAACAATTAGTTATTTGTTGATTGGGAAGGGAAAAGTGTTAAGAATTGTATTTATAAGTGTATTTATATACATGTGGACATCTATACTACATAGCACTTTGAATATAAATTAAATTGCTGATAATCAGTTCTTGTCATTGATGGATAAATTAAAGTGTTAAGAAAGAATCCTCTAGAAGTATATTTTACAGGCAAATGGACTTTATAGTGTCAAGTATCATTGAACTGGCCAGGTGAAGCTAAGTAAGGTTCAATAGCCTTTCTCTGGAATTTTAAAATCTCATTCTATTGCACTTACTTGAATATTATTTAAGAAGGAAATGGGGAGGCCTTTGTTTCTCTATCCTTCAGATAAATAAAAATTAACTGAAATCAGTTGTCATTCTTCCTTTGGGATTAAAAATGTAAACTGCATACCTTTCATAAGAGGATTCTTGGTTAATGTCCCTTATTGTAGTTTGTAGAAATATATGAATTGTTTCTTTCATTTTTATTTTTAAAGAAGTGTAAATGTTATTTCTTTTTACTAAGTAAGAAAGTTATCTTTCTGTGTAAACATAATGTACCAAAACAACTAAAGGTGACCCGCTGCCTCTCTTACCTGTAAATGTTAGAGCAAAGATTATTTCACCCCTGACATGACATTAATATGTAATGATATGGAAGAAAATAGGAATAAGGTAATGGGAGTCCCAGAGCTTTGGAAGTAGGTTTTATGAATTCAGCAGTGATGACCCTTAAGCCTCAAAGGGTTCAGAGTTCAATCTAGCTAAGCATCAATAAGGTCAAGTTTATGTAGTGTCCTTGTCTTCTTCAGTGCCATGTGATCTTTCTCCTTTGGTCTTTCTGAATGAATATGTGGATAACTTTATTCCTCCTGCCTGTACTTTTCCCACTCCCTAACCTAGAACTCCTTCCTCATACTTTCTTTTTCAGAAACTAATAAGAAGCCTTCACCATTTTCTTCTCCCAATTACAGGATTAATTAGTTTTTTATAATTGTACTTAAAATCACCTGTAAAAATTCTTTTATTGGCTTTTGATTGGGCCAGAAATTTGCTAAGCTTAAAAATTAGTGACAGAGTGCAGGCTTCCTGAATATGAATGCTTGAAGCATGTGGGAAACATTTGGAACGGAGAATGTTGACCTGCTTTCTTTGTGTCCTACTACAGCTATCTAATTATAAGCTTTCAAAGATATCAAATTAGGTGCCCTCTTCATTGCATTTTACAAATATAGTTTTTTCATATTGCTAAAACCATTCTCAAACAAAATTTTGAGTGGTACATTGGGAATCATTGTTAGCTAAAGTGAAACCATTCTTTTGACTTTTATAATTGTCTTTACTGCTGTGTTTTATAGTCTTCTGAGAATTTGGCTTATCCAAAAAGAGATTCTGTGCCTTCCCAAGTGAGAAGGAAACCTTTTGTCAGCATCTTGTCTGAGTTAACTCCTTGGCTACACAGGTCATGGGAGGTCTCTGTTGAACATCAGTCTTTGGCTCTATCACAAAACTGGTATTGAAGCACAGGCCAGCTCCCCCAGTACAGAGGTTAAAGAGGTAATTAGTCACTACAAAGCCGACTTGTGGCGTCTTCGGGTAAGGAAGTACTTAACTCTTTCCTGAATAATGCCTGAAATCTCATCTTCAGTATATTTTTATAGTCCACTAAAATAATTTTCTCTTGTTCATTTTAAATTAAAGGTGAGCTTAAAATATATGGTGTCTGTTGAATTGAGACTTTCTCATCAATACTTAAAGCAGTAAGTGTAATGGGGGTGGAGATGGGCAGGGAGATTATCATCAATTGTATGTTTAATATTCCATCTAAATTTCATGTTAGCTGTTTGGAAGCCTAACAAGTCTCTGAAATATTTCTAGCTTTACCATTAAAGTTCTTATTTATTATTGTAGGACGGGGTAGGAGTTGGAACTTGCCAGAATTTTGCCTGACTTTTTTTTTCCGAAAAGGAATGGCCTCTGATGGATCACAATTCACTGAACTGGACCATAGTTTTATATGTTTTTATATTCCTGGTTTTTTTTTTCAGAGCCTGGGCTTTTGCTTCCAGACGGTAAATTTTTGTTACATGTAGGATAATAAAATCTTCTCTTCCACCCTCTATCTTAAAATATGCCAGAATACCATAAAGATAGCACCAGTCTTAACTGTATCAACATTGTGCAATGCCTGGATTCCCCCAGAGATATTGGCTATAAATTGATGGAACCCCCAAAACCTTTAAGGATGGAAGAGATTTCTTAACTTTTCCTATTTCAAAATAACTACATTTTTTTTTTCCATTGAAGAATGACTAAACTGCTGAATTAAGAAGTCTTACCTTTAAATTTTCCCCTTCCCTTTCTTTCTAGCATTTCCTTCAGTCCTGAAACATGACTCTTTTCAGTTGATTTTCAGTAGATATAGAGACAGTGATATGCTTTTTCTGCTGCTGGGTATGAACATTAATATCAGCCATGGCAGCAAAAATAAATAGTAGTCGATCTATCAAGGTTATAAGTATTATGGGTATCATTTTATAATAATGTGGCTTTCTGATTAGATCTTTTAACTTTTCTAACACATAATTTGCACTTAATAAAACCTTGTTGAAATAAATAAATCAGAAATAGCTTAGAATCTTTTTTTCTGCTTCTTACATACTCGGAGGCACGCTTAGAAAAAGTTAGCTCAAGTTATTATATAATGGTTTAGTGTAGCTGCGGTAAAAGGATGGATCAATGGCTAAAATTAAAAACAAGACTTTTGGATAAATGTATCTGAAATATTAAAGCCAGAACCAAGTTTATCCAAATGTGTTAGTTTGGTTTCCTCTCCCCTGCCCCCTTGCTTTGGAAAAACATTTAACCATTTTGTTTCTTAGTAACTTAAGGAAAATGTGCATTTAAAAAAATACTGCAGGCTTTATTCTATTTGAAAAACATGTTTAAAGTTCTCTAAGAAACATTCAAATTACATTAAACATGTTTTTCTGTATAAATGAAGGAACAAAATATTCCCGTAAGAGCTGGTTTGTGATGGTCACTCCTAAATATGTTAGAAAATATTATTTTGCTGTTGTATTACTCCTTTTTCAGTGCCGACTCCTACTTACTCTCCAGTTAGGAAACCTACCTAATTCTAGAGACTGTCAGGGAAAGGGTGGTCCAGACAGAATCAGCAGATGACAACATCTGCTCCACCTCTTCGAAAGGTGTAACACCTCTCTTGGCAGAGATGTAAACCCATAGAATTTACATTTCAATAACATCTCAGGCCACTTATTGTGGTACATCTTATTAAAAACAAACAAACAAACCACTCTTCTCATTGTGTAATCTTTCACTATCTCTGTGTGACAAAATGGGCATCAGTTTTCCACTGTTTAAGTAGCAGCTACCTAAATTAATCTTGGATTCACTAATCAGATTTTGGCTTTCCAGAGAATAACATTTGCTAAGTGAGAACTTAATGAATATCCCAAGAGAATTGTAACTGGTGGAGCTGGTGACATTTTGCATGTCACTCCTAGTCTTTGCCCCTGAGACATATTGTGTTTTGAGTGAACACTTTAGCATTTTAATTGCAAGTCATCCTTTTAAAAAAATCTCTCTTGCAGTGAACATCTCTTTTATGGATTATCTTTAGATGTTTGCATGAAAAATTGACTTAAGCATACATTGATACTGTGCTGTTAAAGGGATGGAATAGAAGAACGTTTACAAGAAAGTGTACCATGAAATACAAAGGGTGCTCAACGTATCAATATGGTGCCATGTATCACTTTCTCAAAATAGGCTTTCATTTGTCATTATGTACATTTCTTTAAGTTAAAGATAAAAATAACCACTGAATGCTATGTAATGTTAAGGTGTCGTGTTACTAAAAAAAGTACCTATGAATGGAATGTTTATAAATGAAATTATATTCACATATAACGGGAAAGGTACTGTTGGTAAATTCTTGAATTGATTCATCTTGTAAATGTTTAACTGTAAATTTATCTTTTTTTAACATAGAAATCTGTTATATAGTGCACATTCTGAAAGCAGGGTATACCTATAAATCATGTCCATTCATTTGCTGCACTGGGATTAGACTATACGTCAGTTAAACTCGATTTGGGGCTTTAGAAAAATCAATCAAATATCAATATCCTTTGTGTAAGATGCCAAATTGTGTTTTGGTGACCGCTGCTATCATTTAAATGACCCGTATATGAGTTAGTCAGGATGAGCTTTTGTAGCACAGATTGGACCAAGTTTGCTCCCTTGTTTCTCTCTTTAGATCTTGTAAATCCTTTTTATTCCTTTTCGTGTGTGTGTGTGTGTGTGTGTGTGTGTGTGTTGCAGGCTCTTCTGCTTTTACCCACTTACAATCTATATAACACAGAGTGGCTTGTTGGTTTGTCTAGTTTCAGGAAATGATAAAAATTAAGTTCTATTTCTAAAACCCCCAAATAGATCACTTTTATGATGTGTTTGTATTTCAGGAGTTTTAACGTTTGATCTACGTGTTTATTCGACTTTAAACGTACTTAGCTCCCCGTTGCACTTATTTGCCAATTACTTTATAGCACTGTTCATACTTTTTGTTTTAAATCTGTAGGGTTGTTTTTGTCTTGTTGCATTTTTTCTTCTGCTTGAAGATATATCTATTATTCAAATATAAAAGTGACTTAGGAAAGAACATCCTAAAGTTTATTTAGAAATTCACCAAGCCACATACTAATGCATCTCTAATGGGGACATTTCTTTTCACACCTCTAAGGTGATTGAGCCTGTCCTTTAAAGTGAGATTTGCAAACCAGTGTCTGGCAGCTCCAATTAGCTTCATTTGGATTTGAAACACATCACAAACAGTAACAAGGTCTCCTAGGACACTCCTCTTTGCAAGCAATGTAGTCATATTTCCTCATTAGTTCTTTTCAATTGTCACTAATGCCATGTTCCAGCTTTTGAGTTGGAGACAAAAAACATAAAAATTTGGTATGTATGTAGAATGGCCATTGTTTTCTATAATTCAAGGCTCTTTTGAATTCCTTTGATAGTTTTGAAGCTTACACAGCTTAATTCATTAACCTTTACCCTTCACATAAATCAGGTTACCAGGAATCTATTGCTAGGGAGACAGATTTTTCCCTCCACTGAAACTAAGTAATGCCTTCTCTTTTTTAAAAAAAAACAAACCCTATATTGATCACAAAAGTACCTTTTTACTGTTTTTCATATTTCATCAAATGTTTTAGGTGCATTTTAGAACGTTATCAAAAGCAAGTGAGCATAAAACCACATTATTATAAAAAATAATTCTGGACTCTTTGGACACTTTGGAGCAGGTTTTCTGGCCCTTTTCACTGTTCTAACGGAGTTTATACATATATGTACTCAACAGCTGTTACTCAGGAATTTACAGTGGTTGCAATTTTTTAATTCTCTTCAGAACCCTGCCAAAACATAAAAGCAAGAAAATAATCTGAGGGGAGGCAATTCAGAATGAACTAAAATATATTTAAATGAACCTAGGACATTTCATTTGGATAAATTTTTCATATAGGCCCTCATTTTTATAAAGAATGATGATGTGGGACTTCGAAGAAGATAGGGGTTGTTCTGTGGTTTCATGCAGGTGAAAATAGAATGTATGTCTTCTGATTCTTTATTCACTCTTGTTAAAACATGTCTCCTCTTGTTTCTCAGAACTCAGAAAGGTGGTTTAGTAGGCTTGTGTTTGATGTTCATGGGCTACTTTAACAATATTTGATATTCTTCTGCATTTTTCCACTATGCCATATTCCTATATTATGAATTTGTTCTTAATAATCTTACAGATTATTACTTTCCCTAAGGATATTGTTCTTTTCCCAAGTTTTGTAATTCCTTAGGTTGTCATGCATGAAATAGAAAATCTTCGAATGCACTGACCCATAGAAAATGTTGGTCATATGGTATTCTGAGGTTTATCCTTAGGGATGGTGGGGACGGGTAGGGGGATAATGGGAAAATTTTGAATTCTGGATTCTGAGTTTAGGAATTCATGGCTTACCCCTAGGGACAAAACTATAATTAATCACTGAGATTAATGCATATTCTCCTATTTGATATCTGTGAATAGGAGAGGGGATGGAGAAGCAAAGGTTTTAAATGTGGTCTTTGGTTCTTTCACTCTCCTCACAGACTATGACTTTGCAAACATTCCTCCCTTTTTTGGGTATCATTTTTAATACGCCTTAAAAAATTTACATGAATACCTGTAGTCAAAAGGTGTAAATAATTATTAAGCCTTGTTTGTTGCCTGCATACAGTCTATGCAGTGAACTGGGAAATTCTCTGATGTTAATACACTAAAGGCCACAACTAAAGCCAAGACTCTTGAAACAGAGTAGATTTAGAGTAAATGTGGTCAACAGACTTGGGTTAGGGTACCTCCTGTAAATATATTCTAGAATGAACTCTAAAAGTTTTAGAAGGAAAGGACAGTCACCAGCGTGGTCTCTCATCATGACTTGCTATCACTACAAGCTGCCTGGGAAACTAGGTAGGCCTAGACTAATCACAGGACTTAAGACACTAGCCAGGGACCTGATGTGGGGTTCCATTTTCACCAATTTGCAGTAACAGGATAATACAAACCACTTCCATTTTCAACTCTCAAAAAAATAGCTATTTTATGTATTTATTTGAACCACTCAATTTTGTGTGTTAATATGATACTGAGTTTCAGTCCAGGTTCACAGAACTTGGGACTTCTCAAATATCACATCCATGAAATATGTGATATTTAAATTAAAAAAATAATTTTTGCTAAAAATCTTCCAGGGAATACTTTTTTTTCCTCCATGAATTCCTATTTAAGGAATAGTTTTACGTTGTGCATAACTTCTAGCACACTGGCTGTGATTACAGGGTAATTAAAAGTATTTGGAAAACCTTATGTGACTGAACTTTCTTCTTTTTGCGGTACGCGGGCCCTCCACCGCTGCGGCCCTTCCCACTGCGGAGCACAGGCTCGGGACGCGCAGGCCCAGCGGCCACGGCCCACAGGTCCAGCCGCTCCGCGGCACGTGGGATCCTCCCGGACCGGGGCACGAACCCGTGTCTCTTGCATCGGTAGGCGGGCTCTCAACCACCACGCCACCAGGGAAACCCGTGACTGGACTTTTAAAAACAGAGCAAGTGCTTGCTTCGGCAGCACATACACTAAAATTGGAATGATACAGAGAAGATTAGCATGGTCCCTGCGCAAGGATGACACACAAATTCATGAAGCGTTCCTTATTTTTAAAATAATTAATTAATTAAAAAAACATTTAAACAAAAGAACAAAAATCCTAGGTGATCCTTTGTAAAAGCAAAGTGCTTTTCTCTTATGTTTCTCTTTTTTTTCCTCTAAAAGATATGTACTGTACTGTTTTTTATTTCTTAATCACATGTTTTCTCTTGGCTATTGCCTCTTGAGTAAGCTAAATATATGTGTAATATCTATTCATAACTTTCTCTGTCATGTAGGGAGGAAACCTGATGCTCATGGCCTTTCATCAGTTTTAGGACAGTTTTTATCCAGTGATTGATTATCTGATTTTATGTGAATACCGGTTTTTGTTGCCTATGAAATAGCATTTGATCTGGCTTGTACACTGAAATCAATTTGTGTTTGCTATCTGTAGTCTGCTCTGTGTGTCTTTAATGTTCTCGTGTGCTTGTAGCATACCTATTAATATAGAATCAAGTGGCAGGAACACAAATAGAATATTGTATTTGCTTAGAGTTTTTCCATAATCAGATGTAAAATCAGGTGTTTTGAACTATTTGAAAAGACCATGAGAACAAAATAAATGATATGAACATTATTTCTGCACTAACTTATTTCATTTTGTGGTGGTCATACAAAATGTTGGATCTGCTAACTTTTTTGGTAGGTAATGGAGGAGGACAGAGAGCTATGCATATTTGATACAGTAGAAAGTAGACTTTTTATTAACTATTTATAATATAATCATCTAGGGCCTTTATTTTTATCCTTAGTATGTGAAAATTAGTTTTTAAAGTCATATGTAAAACATGGTTGTTGCCTGTAATGTTTTATTTTCCCTTTTTTTATGGCTTTATTCAAATATTACAGTAAAGCGAAATGACACGGAATTAGGTTTAAAAATTTCCCTTCATAATAACCTGTATCAATCATAATTACATTGTTACTGTTTTAAGTTTTCTGTTGTAACCATGGAAGAGCTTACCCATTTTTATCATATAACTTTTTTTTTTTAAATAGCCAAAAAAATGTCTATTCAGTTATTCTGAGGAACTTAGAAATGTTTATCATTCCATTAAAACAATATTCTATAAAAATATTTTTAAAAGAAAAATATGTCTTCTCTATAATTAATTTAACCTTCAGTAATAAATTATGTGAAGTAAAATTGTATAAAATTTCCTGACATTTTATGAAGATACTTACAAATAAGCCAGACAGCAAATAAAATATCTGGAAGACAGAGATGGATACTCAGTAATTTTTTGATGGATTACACACATAGGTATCAAATTACTTGATCCTTACTTTCTAGAAAAGGTTAATGACTCTTTTTGCTTTTACCCTTTTACTTAACTGTTATTTATAAAGATTAAAACAGGAGCTGCATTGAAGGATGCATCTGCCAATGTGTCAGTTTGACTGTACAGGTTTTTCTGATAATTCCGGGGACTGAGCCACACTGTTAATCATTGTTTTCAAAGTTCATTCAATTCTGTACTACATGTTCCACTACGGCCATTAGAGCAGAGTACACCATTCAAAAACCTTTTAACTGAAATGAAACCAGAAAAGACTTTAAATCTTACATATCTATATCTATATTATGAATATGGCCTATATGTATGCAACAATTCATTTAAAATGTTAAGAGTAAAACATTTTAAAGTAAAAGATTTTAAAGTTCTTATGTGTACGATTTTTCTTTCATCTTTAATCAGTGTTACAGATTTTTAAAACATTTTTATTTTGAATAAAATTTCACAAAATGTGTACTTCAGTGTTATCAAAGTCCATCATTAATAATTAAACCATGAGCAATATTACCATTCTTTTATAATGACCATCTGTCTATATTCTACACTTTAATTACATTATTTTTTATGTAAATCACATATGTTCATTATATAGCACATGTTTACTAATCCTACCAAATGTAACACTACTCTTACAGGAATATCTCTCTTTCATCACTTTGGTTTTAAAAGATGTGCTAGTCATAAATGTATTTAATTAAAGTCATTTAGGTATTAGAGCACTTGAGTTTAAAGCAGGGAATATAATACCTTTTCCTGAAACACCTTGAAAGAGGTTTGTTGAAAGGAGAGAGCTGTGGCATTCATCAAACGCTGACCTCTTCCTGTTACAGTCCTGGCCAAACTCTTGCTAATTTAACTTGAAACGCATTAGTGTAACTCACCATTTTTTGTATGTGTTTTAGGTGTGTGGAGGTCATTGCAAAGGAAGGACAAAACCTGAAAGAGCTGTATTTGGTGTCCTGTAAAATCACAGATTATGGTATGTAATGAGCCATTGTCCTAATCATTTTCAAGAATAAAAAGGTACAAGATCTTTGAAAGCTTTTTTAAAAGAAATCAAAAGCTACTAACTCATAGAGACTATGAGTTTTATCTTTACTTGTAGTCTCTGATCACACCCCCCCGAATCAAGAAATCATGAAAATGGAACCAGAGTAAAAATGAACATGTTTATCAGTTTATCACCACATGTAATCATACACACATATGTGCACATACACATACACACTCACATAGGATTAAAAAGTATGGCTAAAATTGCTGTATGATGAAAATAAATACTAGGATAATTACATATTTGATATAATAAATATAAAGTAACTATTACATTGAGTTGATTTGCTTAATGTCATGTAAAATGCATTCTTGTGCCATTCCAAATGCCAACCTTCTTAATGCCTTAAATTCTTTAAAATGCTGGAAACTTCCAATAGGAAGTTCAGATATACAGGAAGTAAAGGGTATACATTTGTTTGTAAGAGTTTAAATTATCTTAATTTTAAATATCCCTTTAAAGTGGAGAAAAGCAAGTTGTTTTTTAAAAATATGAAAAGTATGAAATCATCCTATTGGAGTAATAAAGTAAGCTAGCCTTTCCTTTTTCATTCAGCTTTATATATTTTTTCCTATTAATTTGCATATGTAATCTAAATACAGAGTTTTAACTAATTATTTGGCTTTATGGGAGACTAAAATGGTTTCCATTTTTCTTTTCTGATTTTTAAATTTGTCCCTTTAAACTGGAGAGTATGCTTTCTGCCTTGAAGGGAACTAATAATCTATTACGTTTTCTATTGTTAACTCCAACATATGCTAATAACTGACTCCAATCCTAAGATATCATACTGACCATCTGCCCTGGGTGGGAGAGTTGTATTTTATCAGCTACTAAATTCATCCTTTGGAAAAATTCTATGGAAGCTGTAACAAAAAATAACATAAAGGATTTGGCTTGAAAACCCTAATTTCTTTTCAAAGTTTATTTTTTGAGAATGGTAAATGTCTTACATGGATTTATCTATAATGTTTCTGGGTTGTTGTCTTTTTCCTAATTATACCATGAGAAAGGAGTGTTTTGATATATTTTCTTTTTACTTGTAGTTTGTTTTCTGGTTTGGCATATTAGATTGCCACTTAGATACAGTAACTCTAAAACCTCCAATATCTCCCTATTGTCTAGGCCTTAGAGTGTTCTCTCTGCCCAACACAAGGCATATCCTCAATACCTGTAGATTTGTTAATTAACTAGTACATTCATACGTTGCAAACTCTTTACTTGGCATTCAAGATCCTTTACCATTAGTCTCCTACCTGCCCCTCCAACCTTACTTTATATTTCTCCCTTTTACCTGTTTGCTGTCAATGTCAGATTGCTAATTGCCAGGAGAGCTATGGATTAAGTTCCTTAGAACTCTTCAAGGTCCTGCAGTGGAAAATGTTGCTAAAGTTACACTCTGTCCCAGTACCAGTCAAGTTAGCCAGTGCAAAGAAGTGTTCCAGAAGATACGGAAAAGAGAAAAAGCTTTGGACTTGGGACAGATCTGGGATCGAGTTCTGTCTTCGTTCCTTGTTCTTTGGCCTTAAGGAAGTTCCTTCGCGTCTCTGAGGCTGTTTCCTCATTTGTGAATTGACTTCATGCTCCTGTGCGTACCTGGTACCTAGTCTAATGATTAGCACAATGTATACTGCTGAGAAAAATTGCTTTCCTACAGGAGTGGGACAGAGAAAAGATTCACACAAAATTCTTCTACCTCCTTTCCTTTCCTTGGAAGGAAGGAAGGTTTATTGCTATTGTTTATTGCTATTGTTTAGTGATATTCTCAGGTTCTGATATTTTGAGATCTCAGGATTTTTTTTCTCCTGGTGAGGTGAAAACGGTTAGAACTTTGCCCATGTGGTTTGCATTTATTCCTATCTCTGAATTATTTAGGTCAGCGGTTCTCAACCCTCTCTGCACATTAGGATCACCTGGGGAGTTTCTAAAGCATTCAGATGCCTGAACCTTACGCAAGACTAATTAAATCAGAATTTCTAGGAGGTGGTGCCCAGGCAATAAAACCTGTCTAAATGTTGTCAATGTCAGCCAAAGTTGAGAACCACTGATCTAGTCTAGTTGAGAGGAAGTAGAAGTGAAAATTTTGAGGACTTCCTTCCTCCACCCAGACATGAAATCTATCACGGTTTTTTTCATACCTCAGTCCCTCCAGCTTTCAAGCTCTCTGCCCCACCTAGTCTCTCTTCCTTCTTCCGTGAGGTTTTAGGTGTTCTAAGGATTTGTGATGAAAGTCTCTGTGCATCTGTTGGTTCTGTTTTTCAAAATGTTTGGGCACAGTTGAGGATGAGGGGGAAAGGTCAATAGTTTATGAAATTTTACTATAATTGCTACTTGATTTTAAAATTAAAAGAAGTTACTAAACACTCAGCTCAGTGCATCTTTTTTCCTCTGGTACCATGCCAATAACACGTGAACAATTTTTGTCAAAAAGACAGCAAGAAAGATTCTTCATTGTAACCAGAGAAACGGCATGTTATTGGAGGTCATTGCTCTACTAGGGGAGGCAGTGATCCCTTGCCCTGTGTTAATTATAAATTTTAAGAAGGAAAAGCAGATGCTTTCTTCCTTCTTTAACTGGATAATTAAAGACATATTCTGTGGGACTTTTTGATTTTTGAGGCTACTTAGAAATTGTAAAATTTGATGTACACCTGATACCAGGGGAATTTCATCCTTCAAGAGACTACTCCCTAATTCTGCTTCCTATTGCTTTGCTCATATTCTAGCTAGTCTTCTCCTCACCTCCTTTTTCTTTGGTGCTGTGTTCGTACATGCATTCAGTACTGTATCCTGAGATTTTTGAAGTGTTTTTGCAGGATGCATTGAATCAGAATCAGCAGCTCTCCTGGCTTATCATTTGTAATTTTTCTCAAGATTCTCACAGTTGTTGAGTGTAGTATTATAGTACTTAGCAACACCTGCCCAGGCTGTTAGGAAGCTATGTTCATTTTTTTTTAATTAATTAATTTATTTTTGGCTGCATTGGGTCTTTGTTGTGGTGCATGGGCTTCTCATTGCGGTGGCTTCTCTTGTTGTGGAGCACGGGCTCTAGGCGCACAGGCTTCAGTAGTTGTGGCACACAGGCTTAGTTGCTCCGCAGCATGTGGGATCTTCCCGGACCAGGGCTCGAACCCATGTCCCCTGCATTGGCAGGCGAGTTCTTAACCACTGTGCCACCCGGGAAGCCCAGTTATGTTCATTTTAATTGATATATGATACAGTTGTCATGAAGAAAACTATCATTCTAATAGGTTTCTTATTCCCCAGATTGAACATAGATCTTTATGGTAAAGGATAACAATTATAAACAGATCAATAACTCAGGCACAGCTAAATGGAAAATACAGTCTTGGGAAATTGCTCCCTAAAGAGAAATCTAATATTGTCACTCTTCTGTCACTAAACAAATAAATGTTATAGGTAGTATCGTGGGAAAAAAACTCAAACTGAGTCAGAGAAGTAGGTTAGAATCCGCCTCTTCTTTTCTTTGTGACCTTGAGCAAGTTACTTAACCTCTTAGTTTTGTCATCTGTTAAGCACATGATAATACACACCATAAAAGGTAGTGAAAATGAATATAAAACATCTGTGTCGTGCCTGGTGGCATAGTGGACACTCACTAATTGGCAGTTTTTATAATTACAGAATCATCTCTTTTTCTGAAGAAGAATTAGCCCTCCTCCTCCAAGTGTGGCTTTCTGTTTATGGGAATCATTATTTAGAAGTTTGACCTGTATTAGTCTATACATGCCTAGTTGACTTCCACACCTAAGCTATCTAAACCAGATTCTTATTAGTGGGGAATAAAAAGAAAGATGCAGCAAAAAGTATAAAATCTTTAATTTGTCTCCCTATCTTAGGTTTCTTCCCTATCTCTTCTCTATGTTACCTTCATTTTTGTTTGGATAATTTTCTCTTGGCTTCCCGTATGCTTTTGTTTTTTGTTCTTATAATAATTTATCAACTAATAATTTCCAACCAACCTTTCTGCTCACCTTCAAACACTTTTCTGTTGAAAATTCTCCTCCTTCAGGACAGTGTATCCTTAGGATTAAAGGGAAAACAACTTGTATCATTTAAGCCTACAGAGGTCAGAGCCAGTCTTACTCCAGCTGCAAGGCATAGAACATGTGGTATAGTAAATGGGATGGATGAATAAAGCCCGTATCTCCATTAGCATCTCCGTAGTTAAGGTTACCAGTGTGACCCTGTGTCAGGGAGCAGTTGTAAAAAGGACCCGGTTCCTTTCTGGGTTGTTATCACATTTCCTTTGACTTTATTTAGCACTCCTCAGGGCCCTTGAAATACACTCTAGAGGATATCTTTTTGCTTCCCATCTCAAGTTGTCAAATAACCTTTTAATTAAAGAGGACTGTAAACACTCAACTACTGACATCGATGTCTGGGGCCTACAAGTCTCTGACAACCCACAGGCTCATCTGGGCCGCTCCACATTCTCCCGTCACTCCCGCAGGCCCTGGGGCTGCTCTCTGAGGACAGTCTTTGACTGCCCCTTACTCTGCTTGCCAATGCGCTTCTGCCTGATCTGGGCCTTTTAAACCTAACCCCAAGGCTTGCCATAAAAGCTTTGGGATTGCTCTGGGCAAAAGGTCTTCCAAGCCAAGGAGGTCATTTTTTCCAGTGGTTATCACGTGAGATGTCATTTCAGTTGGTCTGCCACACGACAGACGTGATGTATATTCATTCTGTTAACAAATATCGATTCAGTACCTACTATGTGCTGGGCTCTGTGCTAGAGGCAGGACATGTAGTTTCTGCATTCCTGGAGCTTTCACCCTGTTGGGATCCAGAGGACAGGGCTGGCCTGCTTATTAAAAAAAAAAGAGAAAAAAAAAAAAAAAAACAGGTAATGCATCTTTTTCCAGACAAGAAGAATGGCAGGGAGTGCCAGCAGCCATAAATCTTTGCTTTGGTCTAACCCATGCCTCACCCCAGCCTTGTTGGCCTTCTGACGCTATTGAAAGATTAATAAGTTGTACATTCGCTACCTCTTCTTGGAATACCAGACCTCTTTAGCTATTAGTTAATCCAAATTGGGATCTGGGATACATTTTCAAAATAAGCACACTGAAGAAACAAAAAGAGATCCCAAGAAGCATTCTGGGTTATACTAGTATCAGGAGTGTTTCTTTTTTTTTTTTTTTCTTGCCAAACCAACACTGATATATTATTCAAGAAAAAAATCTTATACCAAAAATAATTTTGCTCTTTCTTACACCATCTTATTTTTCATATTATTAGGTATGCATTACATACAGTGATGTTCCATTTAATATTTAATTCTTGTTTTTTTTCTTTTATGTTTTGTCTCATTTTCAAATTGTATTTAAGACTGCTCCAAGGTTGCTGGATAAGATTCAACTCCTTCTGTCAGCAGGAATAACTCTAATACTTGTAAAGTGACAGAGAAGAACTTTAGAAAATACAGTTGCAAGTCAAAAAGAATGTCTTATTGTTTACTGTTGATTATTCGTACTTTCTCTCCATTCTGTCATTTAAATATAGATAGCTTTTATTGTTTCTAACAAAATAGTACTAAATTGCTAAATCCTCTACTGTTGCAAATTCACCTTGTTTTTATGTCCATCTTAAAAGTTATTTCTCTCCACTTCTAATTCTTTCATTCCTGGAATTCCTCACTATTGTATTTATGTGTCTACTGTTGTACTTAGCAAGTGTTATTTTCTCTTTTTTCTTTCTTTTCAGTAATTGTCATGATTTTTAACCAAAAAATTGGTGTTTAATTATAACTGTTTTCTAAATGCTTTTTTTTTTTTTTCGCTCAATAGCAAAGAAATTGTTGACTTTCTTCCCTATTTCCTAGGTCATCCTAAGCCTGCAGCTATATAACCCTGAAATAAAAGACTGAACAATAACCATGCTTATCATAATAGACTTTTCATAATAGACTTTCATCTCAAATGTATTGAGAAGCACTTCCTTTTTTTTTTTTTTTTTTTTTTTGCGGTACACGGGCCTCTCACTGCTGCACCCTCTACAGTTGCAGAGCACAGGCTCCGGACGCGCGGGCTCAGTGGCCATGGCCCACAGGCCCAGCCGCTCCGCGGCATGTGGGATCTTCCCGGACCGGGGCACGAACCCGTGTCTCTTGCATCGGCAGGTGGACTGTCAACCACTGAGCCACCAGGGAAGCCCGAGAAGCACTTCTTAAGACGTTTGGGGTTTTTTTTAATAAATTTATTTATTTTATTTATTTATTTTTGGCTGCGTTGGGTGTCCGTTGCTGCGCGTGGGCTTTCCTCTAGTTGCAGGGAGCGGGGACTACTCTTCGTTATGGTGTGCAGACTTCTCATTGCAGTGGCTTCTCATGTTGCAGAGCACGGGCTCTAGGCACGCGGGCTTCAGTAGTTGTGGCTCGCGGGCTCTAGAGCACAGGCTCAGTAGTTGTGGTTCACGGGCTTGGTTGCTCCGTGGCATGTGGGATCTTCCCAGACCAGGGCTCGAACCCCTGTCCCCTGCATTGACAGGCGGATTCTTAACCACTGCGCCACCAGGGAAGCCCTTAAGACATTTATTTTAAGAAAAGTCTCCCATAACCAATTCAAAGGCCATCTCTAGCTTCCTATATAATAGGGTTCTTTTTTTTTGATTAAGGAATCTTCTAACTTACATGTAAAAGACGAATGGACCGGTTTCTGTGCTTGCCCCTGAACTTTCTTACACCTCCAAATACATGGATGTTGTTGCTGCAAATTATTTAGTTTATTAATTTTTATAGCCAAATACTCAATTTCCATATACAACCGAATCACTAGCTAAAATATTAACTTTCCCACTTTCCTTCTCTCAACTGCTTTTAGCATTTCTAAAATAGAGTGTTTGATTTTAGTATTAATTAGCTGTTTTAGTGTTAATCTTATGAAGGAGTCCTGTTACAGATAAAAGAAATTTATCCCAAATCACATGAAAAGTAATTTTTTGGAGTTCCTATTTTTAACCCCCACTGCTTAGTACCCTTAAGTATGCAGACTAAGCATTTGTTTTCCTAGAAATATGCTGTAATATAAATAGAGTCATTATTGACCATTATCAGTATTGTATCAGCAATGAGTAGATCTAAAGGGGACTACAATAAACACCAAGATAACTGCAATAATACTAAATTTCTAGTATCCCACAAAATAAACAATCTTCTAATGTTTAAAACTTCTTAAAAATAGAAATTTTGAGTGGTAGTGAGTCCTCTATTACAAGAGTTATTCACACCGAGATAATCTCTCGAAAAGAATATGGAAAGATGGAAGCACTAGGTAAGGAATTGACGTACATAATGTTTAAATTTCTTTCTAATCCTGGGATTATACTGGACCAGTTCCATTTTTGTTTCATTCAGCAAATGTTTACTGTATGTGTACTAGCTGGGCGCTGAGGAGAATACAGAGATGGGTGAGAAGTATATACGCTTACACAGAGAAAGAAGACATAAGCAGTGAAAATGTTTTCCAACATATTAAGCAACATGATGGTGTCAATTTTTTTTTTTTAACAAATAGGCCCTACAAGATGTAGGGGCTCAGGAGGACAAGGTCATAAGAGGCTGAAATCTTTGGGGAAGGATTTTTGTTGGAGGAGGCATGGGAGGACAGATATGAGAAGCAAGGGCATTTGAGGTAGTACAGCCTTAGGAAAGGCTCAGAGCAAGAGCAGGTGTCTGAATGGATGAGTTTGTATGCATTGGTTAATCTAAAGAAAGAGCAGAAATCATCCAAAGTGATTACGTGCACACACAGGCAAATTTTGAAGAAACCTTATGAAAATATTCTAGTTGAAAATTCAGGGTAAGTTCCAACTTTCATCTAGACTTTTCCTGTCTTATTCACCATTCCCATGGTAACAACTTCACTTAACATATATAAAAGGAAACACTACTTTGGGTTTTAACTACTAATCAAGTACCCAGTTCAATTGAGAGAAGTCAAGTGTAAATTTTCATAATAATATAATAGAATAGTTACCATTTATTGGATATTTTCTGTGGGGCATTATTCATTTAATCCCCTTAGATATGGACTGTTAGTATTCAAGCCTAGAGATATGGAAACTGCGGCTAGGAAACCCTCAGGTTCACACTGTCTGTGAATAACCATATGGTATAGATTCAGTGTTAAATATCTCTTGGATAACCACTCATAGGTCAGTGATATGCTTAGTAGTATTTATTACTAGAAAGCTTTGTTGGATTTTCCCGGTTGTCAAAGCTTAAACAAAGGTAACTGAATTCCATGATAACCATGTTTGTCCATCTGTGTATAAAAAAACAATGTCGCAAAGCAGCTACCCCATGAGATCTAATTATATAGTTATAGAACTTAATAGGTTTAATGTGCTTATTCACTATAACTTTGTTGTGCTGCCACCAAATATCAGTTATATTCTATGATTAAACATTCCCTAGCTGGAAGATAGAGACTCTCATTGATATTCAGTGTGTATTCATGTATTCAATAAATGTTTTCTTAATTATTTCAAAACTGTATATAATTCTTCATGAGTTAAAATTTTTTCCTATACTCTCCTTCTAAATTATTACCAAAAGCTTATGAAGGAAGCAGAAATATTACTTTTTTAATAGATGAGAAAATTGAGCCCAGACAGGTTTTAATTAATTAACAAAACCGGAACTATAATCTCCTCACTCCAAATCGTTTACTGGATTATGTGCAGATAACTTCTTAAATTTCTCTGCTTTTCATATAGAAATAATTTCTTCATTTAAATGATCCTTTAAAAGCAATTTTAGTTAATGCCAAATGACATGTTTCATAGCATTTTTTTAACATCTTTATTGGAGTATAATTGCTTTACAATGGTGTGTTAGTTTCTGCTTTATAACAAAGTGAATCAGCTATACATATATCCCCATATCTCCTCCCTCTTGCATCTCCCTCCCATCTTCCCTATCCCACCCCGCTAGATGGTCACAAAGCACCGAGCTGATCTCCCTGTGCTATGCGGCTGCTTCCCACTACCTATCTATTTTACATATGGTAGTATGTATAAGTCCATGCCACTCTCTCACTTTGTCCCAGGTTACCCTTCCCCCTCCCCGTGTCCTCAAGTCCATTCTCTACATCTGCGTCTTTATTCCTGTCCTGCCCCTAGGTTCTTCAGAACCATGGTCTTGTTTATGGTTTCCTTTGCTGTGTAAAAGCTTTTAAGTTTCATTAGGTCCCATTTGTTTATTTTTGTTTTTATTTCCATTTCTCTAGGAGGTGGGTCAAAAAGGATCTTGCTGTGATTTATGGCAAAGAGTGTTCTGCCTATGTTTTCCTCTAAGAGTTTGATAGTTTCTGGCCTTACATTTAGATCTTTAATCCATTTTGAGTTTATTTTTGTATGTGGTGTTAGGGAGTGATCTAGTTTCATTCTTTTTCATGTAGCTGTCCAATTTTCCCAGCATCACCTATTGAAGAGGCTGTCTTTTCTCCACTGTATATTCTTGCCTCCTTTATCAAAAATAAGGTGACCATATGTGTGTGGGTTTATCTCTGGGCTTTCTATCCTGTTCCATTGATCTATATTTCTGTTTTTGTGCCAGTACCATACTGTCTTGATTATTGTAGCTTTGTAGTATAGTCTGAAGTCAGGGAGCCTGATTCCTCTAGCTCCGTTTTTTTTTCTCAATATTGCTTTGGCTATTCGGGGTCTTTTGTGTTTCCACATACAAATTGTGAAATTTTTTCTTCTAGTTCTGTGAAAAATGCCATTGGTAGTTTGATAGGGATTGTATTGAATCTGTAGATTGCTTTGGGTAGTATAGTCATTTTCACAATGTTGATTCTTCCAATCCAAGAACATGGTATATCTCTCCATCTGTTTGTATCATCTTTAATTTCTTTCATCAGTGTCTTACAGTTTTCTGCATACAGGTCTTTTGTCTCCTTAGGTAGGTTTATTCCTAGGTATTTTATTCCATTTTTTTAAAGTACAGATATTTCTAAAGATACACAGTTGTACCATTCTCAAAAACATAAGCAATTGTTCTCTTCTTTAAGTTCTTCCTTAACCCTGGGCTCAGAAGTTCCCGGGGCCTCAGAGTCATCAACTGCATCAGGTGCCCCTTACTTTTCTTCCCTTAGGAGAGCCTCTTCCGAGAATGTCCTCTGAGAAGTCAAAATTGAATCTCTCTTCAATGTGGCTTTGCTCTCTGCCTCCTTTATGCTGTTTAGCATCTGTGCTCCTCATTTTCTGAAATATCATGAGAAGTAGGAGCCGAAAGGGGGTAAAAACCCAAGGGCTGCATCTCTTCCTTCTAAAGCAGTAAATTATATCTACAAGTGCTCTCTTAGGGTCTCACCTTCTCTTTAAGATAATTTAAGATAATTATGCCCTCCCCAGCTGTGTGTTTGACTAAATCTCCTTCACTATTTACTGGTTAATTAGCCTACTTAAGACACTTGGCATCTGATTTATTTTGGGGAAAAAAAAAACCAACGGAAAAGCAAAACAAAACAAACGTCCACCAAGTTTCCCATTAGAAAATGATAGTAATGCTCATAGCAAAATATAAATTAAACATTTAACTAGGGCTTCCCTGGTGGTGCAGTGGTTGAGAGTCCACGTGCTGATGCAGGGGACATGGGTTCGTGCCCCGGTCCGGGAAGATCCCACATGCCACTGAGCGGCTGGGCCCGTGAGCCATGGCCACTGAGCCTGCATGTCCGGAGCCTGCGCTCTGCAACGGGAGAGGCCACAACAGTGAGAGGCCCGCGTAACGCAAAAAAACAAAACAAAAAAAACATTAAACTAATTGATTTTACTGTATGTCTTTCACAAATTAGTCTCACATTGTTATATCCATTAACACTGGTAGGATTAAACCCTACCAGAAGTTCTTTCTCTTTTTATTTATTAGCAGGATTTCCTTATTATTAAGAGCAACTTTCCTTTATTGACTTCTTGGTTTACTTGAGTTCAATTTATATAGGAAAGGAAGGAATGATTCTTTCTCTTTATTTACCAGTTTTTAAAATGCTAATTTCATTTCCATTATTCTTCCAAGGTGACCAATGAGGTGTTGTTGTTGCCTTTGTTTAAGTATTATTATAAACTCAATAATCCATTGCAGTTATTTTTAAATTGATAACTCAAATTGTCCTATCTTTTGGTAGTACAAGCTTCTTCAAAATGGTTCCCCTGTCCATTTGACATAGACTGATTATGTCAAGATATGCCTGGCTCATCTTGTGCATTTCATGCTGGAGACATGGCATCAGCCGTTTTTCTAAAGAACTTTGGTTCTTCGAATGAATTAGGCTTTTTAAAAAAATGTATCTTCGAAGTCTATGCTGCTCTCTGAATCTTACATCACAGTATTTTCTGTATTTTAAGCCTCCAGCTTAAAACCTATTTAAGATCTCATCACAAGTCCAACCTTTCCATTACACCTCAGTAACATCAGCCCCCTGGGTTTTAGAGAATCCTCATTTAGGGATTCTCAACACACTAGAAATTTCTAGTTCCTTACACAGGCATACCTCATTTTATTTTGCTTTGCCTTATTGCACTTTGTAAATACTGCGATATTTACAAATTGGAGGTTTGTGGCAACCCTATGTCGAACAAGTCTATTGGCACCATTTCTCCAACACATTTGCTCATTTTGTGTCTGTGTGTTGCATTTTGGTAATTCTCAGAATGTTTCAAACTTTCCCTTTATTACTTTATTTCTTATTGTGATCTGTGATCAGTAATCTTTGACGTTCTACTATGACTCACTGAAAGCTCAGATGATGGTTAGCATTTTTTAGCAATAAAGTATATTTTAATTAAGTTATCTACCTTGGTTTTTTTAAACATAATGCTATTGCACACATAATAGACTACATTATAGTATAAACATAACCTTTATACGCACTGGGAAACCAAAAAATTAGTGTGACTTGCTTTATTGCAATATTCACTTTATTGTGGTGGTCTGGAACCTACCCTGCAATAGCTCCAAGGTATGCCTGTATCCAACACTCTCTTAATTCTACCCACATTTTCTGCTTTTGGAGAAATTAGGAGTGGAACTTGGGAAGGAGAGGTACTTTTACATTTTAGCTACCCCATCAATTTTCTGGGGATTTCCTTCTAATTTTGTCTCAGATATTCTGCATTTGTTTTAAGTAAGTCCTAAAATATGACCTCTTGGACCCATTTGGAAATACGTAGAAAAGTGTTCAAACTGTATGGTGTTACATAATCTTATTCAGGGCTTTTAAACTTCCTTGTTCTACTGTGAAAAATACATTTTGCATTTAAAGTGCTTGTTGGATTTTCACTAAAGTTATTTCATCGCTTACTAGAGTGGCTAGCAGTTTGTAAAACACTGCTCTAGTTCATCTCCTTCAAAGTATAAATAAAAACTAGACCTCTCAGTCAGTGACCTGCTTAAGAGCAGGAAACTGGTAGATTTCCTTGATACAAAATGGACACTGCTCTTGAGGTAGAAGGTGCCAACCTTCCCAAGCTCATCAAATCCAGTGTGTTGATCTTATTATCTATGAAATAAGGAGTTAATATTCCTTTCCTCTCATATCTTTGGGAGTAAGAGAATCAAATAGATTCCCTTTATGATTCACTTTAGGATAGATATTAAATGGAACTTTCACTTGAGGCAGAAAGGTAGTTTGGTTAATTTAATTTCCTAATTAAGTCAAACTTACTTTTAACTTGAATATGAAACTATTCATTTTAGCCCATATCCTAAAACATTGCCTTGGCTTTTTAAGACTCAGTCAATGAGAATTTGTCTGTCAGATGTTTTCCTTTTCTTGGGTTTATCTGCATGACATTAAATAAATAGTTTGAACTTTTCAACTTTTCAAACAATTGTGTTGAGTTTGATGTGACTGATGCAGCCTATGTGCCTCTGTATGCAGTGCATGCCCAATGCCTGAAAGCAACTTGTCTTTCATTGAGAATGACTGAGTATGGGCAGAGAAAAGGAGATTTTAAAAATTAGAAATAAGAAGTAAACAAAAAAGTTCTCTCTGTCTTCAGGGAGTTATGGTACTCTTCTATTTTATATATATTAATATGTATGGCTTTTTTATATACCTTCATACTGGTATAATGTAAATTTTGCTTGCCAAAAATATTTTATATGGTAAATAATTCTTAGAAGCAGAAAAAAAAAGTATGTAGAAAACTAGCTAAGTAATGTTTGATGAGTGATACTTGTAATATATTTTTAATCATCTCTATCTCTTTCTTAGGTTAAATTTCCCATTTTCTTTCTTTCTATTATCTCTTTCCTCACATATGGCTCTAGGAGCTTCTCCAAGAAAGCAGTTTTGCTTTGAAGATATTTCACTTCCTCTCATAAAGGATTCTTCTGTTCTTTTAGATTTGAAATCACAATAATGCCCTCATAGGATCCAGCCCCTTCTTCTGCCCTCTGTTTGAGAATCTTTCTGAAGTCAGCCTTGGAAAGTCAGATTTGGAGATTTGAAGTCCAGAGGTGCTTCTCTGGGGTACTGAGGATGAGACAGTCATGCAGGAAGCAGCTCATGACCAAGACAAAACCATCTAGAATAACACTTTCTGAACATAACTTGAGGAGAATATATTTGAAATTTTAAATCATTTATATCCTATAGTAACCAAAAACTTCTTTTAAATGAATGAGAATACAGTAATCTCCCTTATTCATGATTTCAGTTACCCACAGTCAACCTTGGTCCAAAAATATTAAGTGGAAAATTCCAGAAATAAAGTTTGTAAGTTTTAAATTTTGTGCCTTTCTGAGTAGCGTGATGAAATCTTGCACTGTCCCACTTCATCCCACCCAGGAGGTGAATTATCCCTTTGCCCAGTGTGTCCAGGTTGCTTACTGTACCCACCCATTAGTCATAGTAGCCCTTTCAGTCCTCAGATGATTATTGGAGTATAACAGTGCTTGTGTTCAAGGAACTCTTATTTTACTTAATAATGGCCCCAAAGTTGCAAGAGTAGTGATGATGGCAATTTAGATACTCTGTTACTGTGCCTAAATTTATAAATTAAACTTTATCATAGGCATGTATGTATAGGAAAAAACATAGTATATGTAAGGTTTGGTGCTATCCAAGGTTTCAGCATCCTCTGGGGGTCTTGGAACGAATCCCCCACAGATAAGGAGGGACCACTGTTATATCTATGTATTGATAATAGCACATACATATTACAATAGTATATATATGATATATATACATATATATCAGAATAAATAAGATTCAAGCCAATTTTGAACAGCAGTAAGGAACTTAACATTTCAGCTCTACAACATAAATGAAGAGTTTGAAATTCAATCAGTCCTATTTTATGTTGAGGCAAATGTACTTGGCTTTTCATGAGAATCATACCTTCTGCACTAGTTTACATAAGAAATTGGGTGAAATCCTCTAAAGCATTCGTTTTCAACTTCGGGATTACAACACACCTTGCAATCAAGGTTTGCAAAGGATTTTCTTTCTAAAAAATTAGAAATTAGAACAGATTCAGTGACTTCTTCTTTTCACTCACTTGGACTCTGATAATTTCTTCTTGAGTGGCAGAAAGAGAGATAAGTTTAGCAGGCATGCTGAAATTTGCACATAATTTGTGGCTTCTTTGTTGTCAGAGCATTCGGTGTGGTACTTACCAGTATACCATTACTAATTATTTACATGCTTACAAAATATATTATTGTGAAGGTCAGTCCTTTACTCCACATAGGCATATTCTCCTAAAATTTACTTCCACAGTATTTTGGGCTTAGAGCAAATTCAGGGAATGTGCATGAGTATGTGCTACCCATGTCAGTATTATCCATCACATTCATCAATCTGTGGAGGAAAACATGGATTCTAGAGCGGGGGGCACTGAGGACAAATGGGGCACCAAACACAGTACAAACCTGGAGAAAGATCCCCCACCCACCCACAAATTATGCAGAAAGGCAAATTATGTGGAAAAAGCCTTTCAATAATTATACCGCTTTTCTCACATAGCTCATACTTCATCTTTTCGTTAAACAGAATGTTGATTTGAAATCTATTCTAGTCTCTCAAATATATGAAAACATAGAATTTTTAACTTTTTATTCAAGAAAATGATTTTTATTTTTAATAGCCTATATAGCATATACCTTTAAATTAGTTATTTTAAGATACAGCATTTAAATTAGATGCCTACTGTAATTTCTTAAGGTTTCCTGATATATCGCAAGCCTCTTTAAAACAAGTTTTACATGCAGTGGGCTCTACAAATATTTACCTCGTTTTTTTCAACTTCAGGAAACCAGTTGAAAAATTTAGAATTAGACTTTGGAGCTGTGTAGTGTGTTTTCAAACTATTACAAGTCTATCCAAATCTACGACCTGCTAGGCAAGATCGAATCCCTTCCAGCTTGTGATTGTAATATATGATTTGTGCAGACTTGAGTCTGTCTCACAGATGCATTTAGTATTTTCTGAACCGAGTTTCTGTTCTGTGCCAAGCAGGTTTCCAACTGTGCGTGTTCAGTCCACTGATTGACTGACTGAGAGCTAAATTATGCTCGCTAACACATACTCAATTCCCAACTAACTACTACAGAAGAGATGGACTCCAGGCCCAAAATTGGACCCTCACTAACAAAGCCTGCTTTCTGCCGCTAGTAATACTCACACAGTGAATGAAAATTCAGTGACCTATATTCTTCCATTTAAACCCTTAAAAATTTAAATTAAAACTTTGTCAACAGTAATTCTACCATACTGAGGCAAAAAGAGCGTTCCCTGCAGTCTGGCAGCACTAAATGTAATTCATAACTATCAAAAATCCGTTTTCTCTGCATAACTTTTAAGAACGCTCCTGATGTCTTGAAAATTCCATGCAATTTTCTTTAAAAGTTGGTTTGGAATGCCACTGTGCATCTTGAAGCCCACATACAGTGAGTTAAATTATAGCAATAGCATATTTCTCAAGCACCATATAGTTGCAAATCCTTTATCGTGAAGTACATAGTAAAGGATTTTCTCCTTGAACAGTGAAGGAAGTTGAACTTTGGGGTTGTTTCAATTTAACACATGATGTGCTGCACACTTAAAGATGTGTTTTGCCTTTCCTCCTTTTTCTTCTTTATTCGTTCCTGCTCCCTGTAAAAAGAATTAAGTATGTAATGCTGATTATAAAACTGGATCCTTATTATCACTATTCTCAGAGCACCATTTCCCCAAACTGGCTTATGTAAGTACTTACTTTTCAGTGGGTTAATCTAAATGCAGAGTGGAAGGCTGTTTACTCTTCACCATGTCTACCACGTCTTTGTTAGCACTACCTGTCTTCTCTGACTCAGAACGGGCATCACTATTCACCTAGTTACTCCAGCCAAAACTTAGGTGTCTCTGATGCCTCACTTTTCTTCATACCTCATCAACATGCATTAACAAGCCAGGTCAACTCTACCCTCAAAATGTATCTCGAATAGAGCCAGCTCCACTGATAACTGCACTGGCCACTTAATTGTATCCCCTATTTGTCTTCTCCTTACCTTACAGTCTATCACAGAACAGCTACGATGAACTTTCTAAAATATTCTTGGGTGAATGAATGAATTAAAATGTTATTAAAGTTAATTTGTTCATGACTTTAGCAGTATTGTTATCCTGGGTTACATGTAGGGCTAAAACCAAAAGCAATACTAAAAGTTAAACATTTAGGCGCCTTGCCTACCATGAGGTCGTATTAGGTTCAACTAAACACTTAGACATTTAGCTGTTGCACGGGGCACTTGGCACAGTCTACTCAGAAGGGCGAAGGATGGGGACCTCAGCTTGCCATAGGGCAGTGTCAGCTGGTCCTTTTCTGTGGGAGACCTCACAGCAGCCCGTTCCACAGCTCACCCAGCAGCCAGGAAACATCTTCTTTCACCAACCAGGTGAAGGCTTAAGTACCAGGAGATGAGATCCACATTGCATGGGTGTGGGCACTACTCTGGCTTAGAAGCTTCAAACCTCTGAGAACTAATAATCTTTTAAAACAAGCAATAGGCATAGCATCTAGCATCCCTAACAGTTACATGTCCAGTTACAAGAATGAGTGTACTCAGGGAATCTAAGCAGTGGTGTCCCCACCAGGTATTTATAGTTCCCTTAAACCAGACAGATGCTGTCTACCAATTAGGGGATCATTGATACTATAAGCAATGTTGCCTAGCAACATGGTTAATGTACCATTTTTGGAGAACACATTTAGGAAGTTAACCAAAGGTCAGATTCTCATTCAGAAAGGGGATGTTTTTGTTTGTTTGTAGTTTGTTTTTGTTTTTATTCTAGGACATAGGAGAGCTAACCCCAAGAAACTAATTTCTTTTCTGTTCCTTCAGCCAAAGAATTAGGTTGAAATAGATACATTTTTAATTTACTCAAATATTTAAATTCAGATTACCTAAGTTCTACTTTTGTTATTATAATGAGCATTTAATATTATAATGAGCATTAACTTAAAAATTTGTAATGATGAAGTCATTTAATTAGAAATTAGTTCCATTTTGGAGACTTGGTTTTGACTTGTCATTCTTTCATTACAAACATAAAAACATCCACACATACCATCCTTATTTCTGCTTGGGGTTTTCTCTTCTCTAAATTAGATCGTAGCTAGTAAATAGTTATAGTTGTTATATATAAAAATATTGCAAAACTAACAAAGTCTACTACCATATATGAAGAGAATTTTTCTTCCTTCTATTCTTAGGTTATTTAGGGCTATGAGGATATCATTCATATAAAATATCATATAAAACCTCAATCATTTGAGGTTTTATATTTGCAGATCAATTTAATGATTATGTGCATCAGCTAGTTCATAATTCCATGTGTCCATAGTAAATGGAAGTGAGCACAGGTGTTTTTGGTTACCCATCACCTATGACTACTTCGTGATTCAAGGGCTTATGTTCTGTTCCACCTAGCAGATGATGTTACTTCACTAGCCAAATGCTTTAAAATAATTTATTGTGCTCTTTCTCTTTTTCTTTACAACAAATTCATTTTTGCGAGATCTTTCTAAATGGATATTGTTTTTGTTCATGGAAAATTTCAAGGATGTAAGGTTGATTTAAATGCTTTTAACCAATCACTTACCATTAATGCACTGAATCATCACGGAGATGCTGAGAGCAATTTAAGGCTCTGCTATTTGATACCCTCTAGTTCGATTTTATTGTCTTGAGATGCTGGCTATCTCTCTTAATAGAAAGTTGAAGATAGAATTTTTATTCAGTGTATGGATTACATTAGTATAGGATGTTATGAAATTTACCTTTCCATCAAGCATATGTATTAAATTTTAGCAGGAATCACATATCCATTGTCATTTCTGAAATATTGTTACTGTGCTTCTGAGTGTGCCATCTAAGAAAGAGACTTGATTTTCCTTGCTAGACTCTCCGGAAAAAACAAGCAAACAAAAAGATGATTAACATATAGATGTAAGTAGAATTCTGCCTTTACAGTGCTGCCAGAAGGAGCCTGTCCTCATGTCCTCCCCACATACTTTCCATTACCAAGTGTAACCGCTTCTTTCTGTTTCCACCCTAGTCTGGTGAAGCCTCAGCAGTAAGTGTATAATCTCCAAAATTTACAAGCAGCTCATGCAGTTCAATATCAAAAAGACAAACAACCCCATCCAAAAATGCGAGGAAGACCTAAGTAGACATTTCTTTCTCCAAAAAAGATAGACAGATTGCCAACAAACACATGAAAGGATGCTGAACATCACTAATTATTAGAGAAATGCAAATCAAAACCATAATGAGGTATCACCTCACACTGGTCAGAGTGGCCGTCATCAAAACATCTACAAACGATAAATGCTGGACAGGGTGTGGAGAAAAGGGAACCCTCTTGCACTGTTGGTGGGAATGTGAATTGATATAGCCACTATGGAGAACAGTATGGAGGTTCCTTAAAAAACTAAAAATAGGACTACCATATGACCCAGCAATCCCACTACTGGGCATATACCCTGAGAAAACCATAATTCAAAAAGAGTCATGTACCAAAATGTTCACTGCAGCTCTATTTACAATAGCCAGGATATGGAAGCAACCTAAGTGTCCATCAACAGATGAATGGGTAAAGAAGATGTGGCACATATATGCAATGGAATATTACTCAGCCATAAAAAGAAACGAAATTGAGTTATTTGTAGTGAGGTGGATGGACCTAGAGTCTGTCATACAGAGTGAAGTAAGTCAGAAAGAGAAAAACCAATACTGTATGCTAACACATATATATGGAATGTAAGAAAAAACAATGATCATGAAAAACCTAGGGGCAAGATGGGAATAAAGACACAGACCTACTAGAGAGTGGACTTGAGGATATGGGGAGGAGGAAGGGTAAGCTGTGACAGAGAGAGTGGCATGGACATATATACACTACCAAATGTAAAACAGATATCTACTGGGAAGCAGCTGCATAGCACAGAGAGATCAGCTCGGTGCTTTGTGACCACCTAGAGTGTGGGATAGGGAGGGTGGGAGGGAGACGCAAGAGGGAGGAGATATGGGGATATATGTATACATTCAGCTGATTCACTTCGTTATAAAGCAGAAACTAACACACCATTGTAAAGCAATTATACCCCAATAAAGATGTTAAAAAAAAAAGTGTATAAGAAGCTTCTGGTTAAACCATCAGTCTGCCTCATCTTCAAGGTTTCCAGAGTGATGTTGTTGTTATTGTTATTATTATTCCCATATACATACCCAGTAATAAGAAAGCAGCTTCCATTTATAGAGCATACCATACACTTATGGCAAATCTGGAAAGGAAGGAGCATTATCCCCATTTTATAGATAAGAAAACTGATACCCAGGAAAATTCTGTAATTTACCCAAGCCTATGCAGCTAGAAGGCAAATCTAAGTTTATCTGAATCTAAATTTCATTCACATTCTATTATGTGACTACCCTGACCTTTTTAACTTTGGAGAACTTCCTGTTTTCCACCCACCTTGTTTTGCCTTTCATTATCTCCTTCCTACTTCTTAATTGACACCCCATTTTAACTTGTTACTTTGCTTTGACTGTGGTATATGAAGGTGTCTCTGATTCAGACTGTTGAGTAGTTTGTGCTCAAGCACCAAAGAGCATGAATATTCACTTATCCATTCATTTAATCAAGCAACAAGGGTTTATTGAGTATCTATTATATGTAAAGTAAAGTACTCTGCAAGACATTTTAGTGAGCATGAAGATTGAGATAGACCTGCCTTCTTTTGCCTATGTCCTCCTTGAGAACAAGGCCTGAGAAATATAAGAATGAAGGGAAAAATTTTAAAAAGACCTAAGTAGTTGGAAGTAGTTGATTTCAGGAAGTAGGGTTTGGAAATGAGGACACGTTCAGCATGAGACTGCTGGTTGTAACATTTAACTTATTATTTTTTTTAACAATAAACATGTATTATTCTGATAGAACTAAAACCAAAAGTAAACAAATTTCAAAAAGAAAAGCATTCCAAGCTGTGATGGGACAGTAGGCATGTAGGAAAGTGCTACATATTTCAGAAACGTGAGAGTCTTACGTGGCTAGTGCCTAAGGTGATAGAGGAAAAAAACATAATTCTCTAAACCAATAAATATTTATTGAACACCTAGTTCATGTCTGTCACTGTACTAGATACTGGGGACACAAAGGTAAAATAAATCATAATTCAAAAAGACACATGCACCCCAATGTTCATTGCAGCACTATTTACAATAGCCAGAACATGGAAGCAACCTAAATGCCCATCGATGAATGGATAAAGAAGGTGTGGTACATAAATACAATGGAATATTACTCAGCCATAAAAAGGAATGAAATTGGGTCATTTGTAGAGATGTGGATGGACCTAGAGACTGTCATACAGAGTGAAGTAAGTCAGAAAGAGAAAAACATATATCGTATATTAACGCATGTATGTGGAATCTAGATAAATGGTACAGATGAACCGGTTTGCAAGGCAGAAATAGAGACAGATGTAGAGAACAAACGTATGGACACCAAGGCGGGGAAAGCAGGGGAGGTGGTGGTGGGATGAATTGGGAGATTGGGATTGACATATATACACTAATATGTATAACATAGATAACTAATGAGAACCGGCTGTATAAAAAAATAAAATGAAATAAAAATTTAAAAATAATAATAAAAAATAAACCTACATTAACACATCAAAAAAATACTGCATTGCATATTTACAAGTTGATAAGAGAGTAAGTCTTAAAAGTTCTCATCACACACACAAAATTGTAACTATGTGTGGAGATAGATGTTAAGTGAACTTATTGTGGTAACCATTTCACAGTATATACATATATCAAATCATTATGTTGTACACCTGGAACTAATATATTATATGTTGATTATATCTCAATAATAATTTTTAAAAAGAATAAGAAAAAAAACAACAATCTTTATCCTACTCCCTATCAAACTGGTCTTGGCAGGGGCGCTAGACCTGTACAGTATAGTGCGGTGAGTGGGATATATGATGATAGCCATGTACCAGATTCCTGGAGGTCACCTGGGGGTAGCACTGAAGGCAGGGAGAACTCACCAGCAGACAAGGAGGGAGACAGGGGCAGCAGAGCTATGAGCAAGCTTGGCATGACTGGGGAGGGCGAGGCATTCGCCTGCGGTGGAGAATTCTCAAAGATGAAAGTGGAAAGTTAATTTGGAGTGAGATGTTGGCAAGCTTTAACTCTAAAGATTTTAGACTTTATGCTATAAATGTTGGGAGTTATTGGAGGTGTTTGAGGAGGAAAGTGATAAAATCCAATTTATCTTCCAAAAGAGGACTCTAACAGCGGTGTGAGGATGAGTTGCACTGAGAAGAGATCAGTGGAGAGAGTGATAACAGGAAAGATATTGGAGTAGTTTAGGAAAGAAATGACAAATCTCAGTTTTCTCAAGGTTTTTGTTTGACTTTCTGACCTCCAAAATTTTACATATACATATATATATGTACTGAACTCCATATTCTAGTGACATCTGTGTCATTTAGAATTTATATTTATGTGTTAGAATTTATATTTATAGTATATATTTACAATTAAGTTCTTTAAATCTTATCTTGGTAGATCATAATCCTAAAGAGCAAAAACATTTCAGGTAGCAATGTAACATGCTAAATACCTACTGTATAAAATCACATCAGCATCTGTGACTCAAGAAACAGTTTGCACATGGAATTCTTAATGAAGTTCAACCCCTTCTGTTTGAGTCAGAGAGAGTATTTCTCATGTATTGTCACTTGCCTGAGCATCAAATATCTTTGATTCTCATTC